>NC_041381.1:588089405-588097762 GCF_002162155.2 Triticum dicoccoides
GATGGAGGAAGGTGGGGGCGAGGCGGGTAAAGGTGGAAGAAGGTAAGGTATTGCTCCGGCGGCGGCGACGCGGATAGAAGGTGGAGGGAGGTGGGGATTTGGATCGGGGGAAGAGGGAGGTGGGTGTCGTGCGGGAGCTGGGGGTGGGCTTTGTTGCGGTTTGGTTTAGTGGTATTGGGGTGGTTCAGTTTGCGGCGCGGTGCAAAGAGAGAGGTGTTAGCAGAATAAGATACTGTTAGCAGAATAAGACTCTTAAGGGTGTTATCATAATAGACCCACCCTATATATATACTATTGTAGAAGCGAAAACATAGATTCAGTTTTGCATTCTTATAGAAAAATAGAACTGAGTTGTGCGTCATGTTGAAAAAACAAACATAACTTGGGCTGCTGATGTTATAGACAAGCTAGGTTGGGAGGCCCAGAGGCCGCTTGATCCAAAAAACATGGAAACATGTTGTGGGCTGCCCGTGTTAAACAACAAAACCTAGGCAGTGGACCTGGTGGGCCCGAGACTGTCAGCCTCTCGACGAACAGTTGTCTCCCGATTCCTCTTGTTTTGCTGACCATGTTGGGAATGACAGACGGCGGCGCCGCAGCGAGAGCACCAAGGCAGAGGACGACATCGAGACCACGGACCGAATGAACCAGAGCGGGGGAATACGCAGGCGGAGGGGAGTACGAGGGTTGACTTGTTCGGGTGCAGGGTGGGCCGGTGGAGCTGCTGCCGCCAGACAATGTGTGGGAGTACAGGTTTGGCCCGGCCAACGCCATAGTCTATGATGGCCAGCCACTGTATAGGAAGAGGAGGAAAGATTGAAAAAAATAAAGAAATACAAATGGATAGGTGGTTGGTCCCATATGTCTGTGTACGAGACCTGCTAGGTCCACCTGAGAAGGGGAATATGTTGGGAGGAAGGAGATTCAAAGCACGACAGCCGAGCAAACTAGTTTTTTTTAAATGGACGAGTGAACTAGTTACATACATAAGCAAATAGGCACTAAAAAAAAGGAAACAAGCTAATGGGTTCTTAGAAGAAATATTTCGGACAAAATAGATAATTACGACACATAGGCTAATGCATGAACCACTCAGATGATAAAGGTGCGTAAACAAATCTATACCTACTATTAAAAGGAATAAGTATTCTTGGTTTGGTTTGGTCCATAGCAATAATTTTATATAGCCCAAATTTTCGTCCCTCTTTTTATATAGGCTTTTTTGGTATGTCAAAGCGTACATAAGCCGAACTATGTGCGAACACAACGTATACGTGGTCTTCGGGTTGTAATTTTAGTGGGCTTTGAAGATTCTGCCTCGTTCATGGTTTTGGGAGCCCGCATATCCACATATGCATACATCCCCTAAAAAAATTCACATATGCATGCAGCGAGCGAGAAAACCGTACGTTGCACAATTCAGTCTGAACTACAAGTCCTTATGTACAGCTGTATATAGGCTTTTTTGGTATGTCAAAGCATACAGAAGCCGAACTATGTGCGAACACAATGTGTACGTGGTCTTCGGGTTGTAATTTTAGTGGGCTTTGAAGATTCTGCCTGGTTCGTGGTTTTGGGAGCCCACATATCCACATATGCATGCATCCCCTAAAAAATCAACATATGCATGCAGCAAGCCAGAAAACCATACGTTGCACAATTTAGTTCGGACTACAAGTCCTTATGTACAGCTGGTTTGAGATGAGGCGCCTACACATGTATCGATGCACTTTACCTCGAACAACCCGTATACGCATCGAGCCTGAAACCCTAGATCGACGTAAGTCTCGCCGCCACCCTACCTTCCGGATGTGGCAATGCCGTTCATGGATGATGAGCTCCTTGCAGCAACCGGTTCGGCAGCAATGTGTCCCCGGTGCTAACCTCCCCGAGCAGCTCTTCAACTTGCAGCGTCATAGAAAAAGAGCACATTGGGAAGAAGATAAACGAAAAAAGAGCCTAATGCAAAGAAGATAACAGAGGACAAGACTCAAGGAGTGGCGGCGGATAGAGATGAAATATTGTCGCCGAAGCTGCTGCAACCCTAACCTGCTGGCGGGCCGAAGGCCATGCTGTCTGCTCAACCACGTCCATGTCGATCGGCAAGATCACGCTCAGAAAAAAATAATATGTTGGACGCATCATGATATGGAAAAGCTAGCAGTCTGTGCTCAATCGTCTGGCATCGACTTTCACGGTGGTGCGGCTACCACAACATCTACCTGCACACTATAGCATTTAGAAGATGCCCCGCGCTAAGAAATTTTGGTCCAAACACATGAACATACATTTTAAATAGGGTGCTATAGCACGCTATAGTGTTTAGAAGTGGTCCATCGCTAAGAGGCTTAGCGCGTTATTTAAAACTATGGAGGATATCCAGCTGCGCTAGCAGCTACAACAGCCACAACAGGAGCTTGACAATGGCCACATCAATCAAAAGACTCCGTCTGACCGTGCATTGTCATGCGAGGGTGTGTTCTCCCGTTGCAACACATGGGCATTTGTGCTAGTAAAGTACAATATCTAGACCTTCCTGGCACACTTGATCATGATGCTGCGGCTGTCCATGTACTCGTCGGTTACGGGAAGCACACACACCCTCATGTCCAAGATCTGCATGTACATGTCGTAGCATGTGTATGTGTCCTTGTCCGTGTAGGTTATGTAGGCTTGATTCAGAGGTACCTCCCACGTGTTGAGGTCCTTGGTGTCGTTGTCTTCTTTCATGTTGGCGTAGCAGGGGTTGATGATGGTCTCAGCGAGGTCAACCACAGAGTACTTCTAGTGCCCGTTGCCGATGATCTTGCATTGCTTCTGGATGTCGACAAGCTTGTTGCACCAGATTGCCGAATCATTGCATTCTTCCTTCTCTCCAGCGTAGTGAAGGTGCAGTCGGCGCTGCCGATGAAACGGGCGAATGCTCCAGAACCTCTGATGGCCCTATAACAGTGGTAGACGAGAACCTCGTCCCGCTCGCATACCTGGGCGACCGCGATCCGCTGGTCCCTGTCAGGAGACGAATGGATGGGCATAAGGTCTAGTCCTACGACCATGTGCTTTCTCGTCTTGTAGGTACTGCTTGAACTTGGCGAGGCAGAGCTTCACCGAGTCCGGATCGTTGGTGTACATCACATTCAACTTGGTGCAGCTGTGGGACTTAATGTCGAACTCAAAGGTTAACTACTTGCTGAAGTCCATATCTAGTAGGCTCACCCCTCGGATCGCCATTGGAGTCTCTTCAAGTAAATGAGTGAGTAGACGGCAACAACCGTTTGTTTTTTAGCTCTTGGGGAACTGGATTCAACAGTAAAATGAGTGTGTATAGGTGACAACAGTTACTACCCCTCCCTCGCCCGCTGCACTCCCGGCAGAACATGCACCCTCGGCGCATTCAAACGCCTCCATTAAGAAACCTATTCCGGCCACACGTCGGTTCACGAGTGGGTCTGTATTGGTACTGTCATAACAAGTGTTAGTGGTCACTTTACTTAAAATTAATTAGCTTTAATTAAAATGTATTCTTAAAACAAGCAATGCATTGGCTCGTTCTATTAGTGCCACAGGATCAACATGCACAACAATTAGAATTATTATTCTTAGGACGCACATGATCAACACATTCGCCACACTTTCACACAGACAATACTACCAAGTTTGAACAGTTTGTTATCGTTGCTGTCCTCTGCATCATCATGCCGTGTTCCCCATCTTGCAAGATTCAGAACCAACAAATAAGATTCAAATAATAAGTACAACAAAGATGCCTACACATCTCATTGATTCTCAACTTCCAAGATTCAGAACCAACAAATAAGATTCAAATAATAAGTACAACAAAGATGCCTACACATCTCATTGATTCCCAGCTTGCAAGATTCAGAGGCCTCTTGATAAAGTGAATATCGGGATTAAATCCATCTTGGCTAGCCATGTCATACAACCCAAGAACTTGGCGACTGCTCTTGACCATCACAACATCTGTAGTAGAGTATTCCTGTTTCCACAGATAAGAAAGAGCATGGATTTAGGACTCTAGCAGCCGTAGGGATGGTTGTACAAACATTGGACTTTTCTTTTGGCCACCAATTCTATCTATGTTCCTGATTGATTGAATCTTTGACGCATCCCTGAAAGTGCAACTATCCCTGGGTGGTTTTGGTAATTCCTAACAACATATATCTCATTGAGCTAATGCTATTTCAAGATAAATATTTCAGGAAAGCTCAATGATTGCATGGCATGGATGAGAAAAGTGGATCCCTCAAAATGCTAAGGACAAAAGGATTGGCTCAAGCTCAAAGCACAAGACTCTACATTTTCTATTTTAGTGATCCAAACATTGAGTCTATAGGAAAAGCCAATACTATCAATGAGGGATGAGGTGTTGCTTAATGGCTTTCTTGCTCAAAATGCTTAGTGATATGCTCCAAAGCCCTCAACTACTTTCTCATATACACATATGACCCAAACCAAAAGTCGAACTCGGCCCCACCGATTCTTTCTATTTGGCACCACCGAGTTCAGATGTCATAGCCACTGCCACAAACCCTAGTCTTTTCGGTCTCACCGATAGGGATCTTGGTCTCATCGAGATGGGATTGTAAGCTCTCTGTTTCCCTTCGTAACGTCTCGGTCAAACCGAGATGAGCGACCGGTCCCACCGAGATTGCAATGCAAACTCTCTGTTTCCCTTTCGTAACATTTCGGTCTCACCGAGATGAGCGAATCGGTCCCACCGAGTTTGCTTGACCAACTCTCTAGTTAGCTTATTACCAAAAGCGGTCCCACTGAGTTTGTGTAATTGGTCTCACCGAGATTACGTTATGCCCTAACCCTAACCATATCGGTCCCACCGAGTTGACATGTCGGTCCCACCGAAAATCCTAACGGTCACATTATTTGCTAAATCGGTCCGACCGAGTTTGACGATTCGGTCCCACCGAGATTGGTAATTTGTGTGTAACGGTTAGATTTTGTGTGGAGGCTATATATACCCCTCCACCCACTCTTCATCCATGGAGAGAGCCATCAGTACGTGCCTACACTTCCAACCTACATTTTCTGAGAGAGAACCACCTACACTTGTGTTGAGGTCAAGATATTCCATTCCTACCATATGAATCTTGATCTCTAGCCTTCCCCAAGCTGCTTTCCACTAAAATCTTCTTTCCACCAAATCCAAATCCTGAGAGAGAGAGAGAGAGTTGAGTGTTGGGGAGACTATCATTTGAAGCACAAGAGCAAGAAGTTCATCATCAATACACCATTTCACTACTAAGGAAAACCCTAGCAGTAGCGCTGGTTTTGTGCTCACTAGTAGCGCGGGTAGGCGCGCTACTAATAAGGCGCTACAGCTATTGCTTAGCAGTAACGTGCGCCGGCGCGCGCTACTTCTAGGACAAATAGCTGTAGCATTTGTTCATCCCCACGCTACTGCTAATGAAACTAGTGGCAGCGCATTTTCTGTCCATCGCTACTAGTATTCATTTTTTTATTTTTTTATTTTTAGTGTATTTATGCGGTTTTCTCTCCATCGTACAAATATTGGTACAATACCAGTTATGAGGTTTACATCATTATGTTCAGTGTGTCAAATGAAGGTGGATTAGGTTCAAGTGGAGGCAATATGTGGTGCATGTCAAAAGTATACTACTAATCCAAACTTGATCTAGTTTGGACTAGTAGTACTTTCGATGTGCACCACATGTTGCCTCCACTTGAATCTAATCCACCAGCACAAGCTATTTAATCATCATCATAGTAATTACCACCAACATTATTTATTTAATCACCACTAACACTAGCTAATAATAATCATCATAGTCATAACCACCAACACTAGCTATTTTATCATCATAGTAAATGTGTAGCACATCATCATCCTCAAACTCATTTCTAGCTAGCTAATCACTCCTGCTGCTCTCTCTTAGGTAGAATAACATAAAACATGTGTAGCTCTCCTTCTTGATCAAGTTGGAGCATGCAGATGAACCTGTCTCCTAATCGTGGGATGCACTTCTGTTTGCTGCCCCCTAGTACTTCTCTGCGCTCCCCCATCACATATTTGGTCCAGTCTTGCACTATTAAGCATCCATCGCTAATCTTGAATGCACTATAGTAATCTGTAGGATATCTTGGCTGTAAGCTAATAATACTCATGGTACCTTTAGTCTCGATCCCATAAGGCACAACATTCATCGGGACTCCCTGTTAAAGAACATCGTATGGTAACATACTTAGCATTTAGCTTCAAAAATAATGTATGGAAAAGATGCACTGAGGACAAATATTAAAAATCTTACCATCCTTCCTAAATAGATGTGATCATAGTTCAGTGCGAACACTATTGGTCACACGTTTTCAGTACTAACATTTCTAAATCCAGGAAGAAAATTTGTCTTGACAGTATCAAGATCCGCAAGCCATGAAACATAATGACTGAGCTCCTCGCAGTTGAGTTCAGCCCCGGCATAGTATACGGTCCTGTCTACCAAGCGCTGGACATGTTCGCTTGCACCGAAATAAGCTATCAATAGAAATTAATTGTCAACTATTTTTGAATAAACAATATCAAAGACATAAATATGGTTGAGAAACTCACATTTTGGTATAACTGGAGGCGTCTGTACATCGACCCAGATGTCGGTATTACCTTCAATATCATCTTCCGGATGAATATCAAAGGTGATAACCATATCAGGCTCAAATGCATAAGTCTTGCATAGTGCTCGCCATGTTTTGCATCCAAAATAGGTGTAGTCGTCTGAATTGTATAATTTTGTGTGGAAAATATAACCATGCTCGGTCTTCAAGTAAAATTTCTTTACCTCCATAGTACGACTGCAACCTATCTTATCCAATACAAAAACTCTTGCATGGCAGGGGATACGCTAGTAAAATAGTAAAAACAATTTTATAAGTTGAAGCAAATGAAGCATATGTCATGCTTAATTACGAAAAAAGACTTGTCGTTGTGACTTACTGTATCCACTTCAAAGTTCTCGTCAAGCTTGATGCTGAAGCGCCTATCATCATCTAGGAAGATTACGTCGCACAGGCCGCGCTCGTCTTCGCAGTATTTGCAAATACCGAAATCCTTTTCGTCGTCAAACATTTCCTATGTTCATCGTTAAAACATTAATTGAAAATCGATCGAAGACAAGTACCAGGATACTCAACACATAAATCCGGGGCACTCGATATTTCCTACATATTCTAGCACAAGTCATGCCAAAATTCACGGAAAAATCCGGCATGACCTTTGCTAAAATAGGACATATCAAGCGCCTGAAATTTGCCGGAACGGAAATGAATCAACACTCCAGCAAAACATAGGCCACTCGGAGGTGTAACCTGCAAACATGACCGGCCACTTGGGCAAGCACATATCATATTTGAGCAACACAAGATATACATTTCAAAATATCTTAGAGGACTCAAATTAGCATGCATTGAATAAGCAAAAGTAAATCATCTCATGCGTGTTCGTACATCGTCGAATATTATCACTAATACATCCCGAATAGTGTCATACATATAACATCACTAATACAACTAAAACCCTTGCACACGACGGGTATCGGCGCGGGCAGTGGACACCCACAGAGAAGGAACCATCACGGGGTCATAGCTCCAGTGAGATCCCTGGAGAACCTGCCAGGTATTGGAGAACCTGTGCTCCAACGCAAACAAGTAGCGACGGACGTGCGCGTCCTCCTCACTGACACGGTGACGCACCACGTCCGCGGGGTCCTCGAGCCTCTGGACCGTAACTGGCCCACGCAACCGCCACCAAAGAAGGTTCGGGTCAACGACAGGCTGGCTCCTCACCAACCTGCGCCCCCCGGTAGGTAGAGCCTCCCAGTACCACCCCGGCGGAGCCCAGTCCCGGACATGGCCCATCTGGTCAAGCAGGTGTCGTCCTCCACCGACTCGACGACGAGGATGTGGGATAGGCATCGTCCACGTCGATGCGGGAAAAATTGCTTTAACTAAAAAATAGCAACAAGTTCTTACTAACATGTTCTATTAATTCAATTAGTTCTTACTGAAAATAAACTTACTATAAATAAAAATAAACTAGTACCTAGCTAATTAGTACCTAGTTCTTACTAACTAATTAGTACTTAGGAACTACTGCTAAGGGTTCATACTAACTAACTAACTAACACTAAATTAACTAACTAACACTAAAAATAGCCTAGGGTTCATACTAACTAGCACTAAATAGCTAGGGTTCATACTAAGCAAATTAACAAGAGGGATCGGAAGGGAAGAGTGCTTACAGAGGGCGGGGAGAGAGATGGGGTCGGGGGAGACGGCGGTGAGGCGGGGTCGGGGGAGACGGCAGCGAG
>NC_041381.1:588098019-588133008 GCF_002162155.2 Triticum dicoccoides
GGCGAGTCGGGGCCGGGGGAGACGACGGCGAGGCGGGGTCGGGGGAGACGGATGCGAGGCGGGGTCGGGGGAGACGGTGGCGAGATGGCGGCGAGGCGGAGGCGACGAGGGGGAGAAGAGAGAGTGGTGAATTGGGGGAGGAAGAGGAGGGAATCAGGCCGCGCGGGGGGTTAGGTGAGAATAGATTTAACAGTAGCATGCGAGGGGAAAACGCGCTGCTGCTAAAATCGGTAGTAGTAGCGCCGTTTCTAGAAGGGCGGTACTACTTTACCTAGCACGTCGGGAACGGTGTGGCAATTATAGTAGTACCACGTTCAGTTCCTGCCGCGCTACTGCTAAGGGGGTAACAGTAGCGTGGTTTTGGTAGACGCGCTACTGCTAATTAGCAGTAGCACCTCATTTTAATATGCACTACAGGTAAGATTCTGTGTATAAGGTTTTCCCTAGTAGTGTTTGTTACTTCTTGGAGAGTGGTGTCTCCTAGATTGGCTAGGTGTCACTTGGGAGCCTCCGACAAGATTGTGGAGTTGAACCAAGGAGTTTGTAAGGGAAAGGAGATCGCCTACTTCGTGAAGATCTACCCTAGTGAGGCAAGTCCTTCGTGGGCGACGTCCATGGTGGGATAGACAAGGTTGCTTCTTCATGGACCCTTCGTGGGTGGAGCCCTCCGTGGACTCGCGCAGCCGTTACCCTTCGTGGGCTGAAGTCTCCATCAACGTGGATGTACGATAGCACCACCTATCGGAACCACGACAAAAACATCCGTGTCTCCAATTGCATTTTCCTTCTCAAACTCCTCCCCTTTACCTTCATATGCAATTGTTTTGAATTCCGCTGCTATACTCTTAGAATTGCATGTGTAGGTTGATTGCTTGACTTGTGCTCAGTTGCTAAAATCTGCCAATAACTAAAATTGGGAAAAGGCTTGATTTTTATTTGGTCAAGTAGTCTAATCACCCCCCTCTAGACATACTTTCGATCCTACAAGTGGTATCAGAGCTTTGGCATCCATCTGCTTTGATTTCCATAGCTTTTGGTGGTCATAGTATGGTGTCTAGCGAGGGAAATTACCACCGTAGAGGTCCTTACTTTGATGGTACTAATTTTGCTTATTGGAAGCATAAGATGAAAATGCATATTCTTGGACATAACCCCGTCGTTTGGGCTATTGTGTGTATTGGCTTGCAAGGTGAATTCTTGGATGGGAAAGAATAGAACCGTGAAGCTATCATTGAAGAGTTGAAGATGCTACAATACAATGCTCAAGCTTGTGATATCCTCTTCAACGGATTGTGCCCCGAAGAATTCAACAAAATCAGCCGTCCTGAGAATGCAAAGGAAATTTGGGATACATTGATTGATATGCACGAAGGTACCGACTCCGTCAAGGAATCCAAGTTGGATGTGCTTCAAAGTCAGCTTGACAAGTTCAAAATGAAGGATGGTGAAGGTGTCCCTGAAATGTACTCTAGGCTTGCTCTTATCACAAATGAGATTGCCGACTTAGGAAGTGAAGAGATGACCGACAAATTCATCATCAAGAAGATCCTAAGAGCCTGGGATGGAAAATATGATACCATGTGCACATTGATCCAAATGATGCCCAATTACAAAGATCTCAAGCCAACGGAAGTAAGTCATTGGAAGAATTGTTGCTCATGAGATGTCACTCAAGGATAAGGAGGAGCTCCACAACAAGTCAAGTGGTGCTTATAAAGCCTCATGTGAAGCTCCCACATCATCAAGTGAGAAACAAACCTTCAATGAAGAATTGAGCCTAATGGTGAAGAACTTCAACAAGTTCTACAAGAATAGAAGCAAGGAAAGAAGTTCCAAGTCAAGGTCCTACAATGACAAAAGATCTTCTAGTCGTGAGTGTAATTGCTACAATTGTGGAAGACCCGAACACTATTCCAATGAGTGTATGGCACCCTACAAAAGAACAGAAGATTCTCCAAAAAGAAGAAGTAGAAGAGAAGAATCACCATCAAGAGAAAGAAGGAGTAGAGATGATCGTTATGAACGAAGAACATCCCGGAGAAGCAAGGATTTGGAAAGGAAGGACGAGTCATCAAGGAGCTACACAAAACGAAGACATCAAGCTCATGTTGGTGAATGGGTGTCCGGCTCCGACTCCGACAATCACTCCGAGAGAAGCTATCACTCCGACTCCGAATATACTCAAGATGAAGGTGTTGCCGGTCTAGCACTTGTGTCATCCAACTCCTACGGCATATTTGATTCACCAAATGAAGGACTTGGAAGATGCTTCATGGCTAAAGGCCCAAAGGTATCACACCCCAAGTATGTTGATTTCAATAGTGATGAAGATGACTTGTTAGATGATGATGATTTACTTGTTGACAACTCTAGTGATGAATACTATGATGAAACATCAATTAATCATGCTAATCAAGATAAAACAAATGACAATGATAAGGAGAAGATTGAGCTCATAACTAAAGAACTAAACACTCTTAAGTTAGCTCATGAAACTATCTTAGGAGATCATTGAGAACTTTTAAGTACTCATGAGAAGTTACGCTTTGAAAAGCTCAACCTTGAGCAAGAACATGAGTTTTAAAAGCAATCAATGATGATCTTCACAAGAAAAGTTTTTCTTACGTTGTCAAGCATTTACTCTTATCTACTTACATGCCTCAAGTCAAGTCTAGTAATAAGAACAAGAAAGATTCTTCCTCTAGTAGTAACAATAATCATGCTAAATCCAATGTTTTTGCTTCTAGTAGTTCTCTTGATTCCACTAATGATTCTCTTAGCCAAGTTACACTTGAGCAACAAAATATTGAAGGGAATTATAAAGAAAGGTGTTTACAAGAGCCTTGCCGGGAGTAAGCAATTCGAGGAAATTGTACGCAAGCAAGGAAGGCACCGGAAGAACCAAGGTGTTGGTTTTGAACGAAAGTTCAATGCCAATGGAGTTGAGTGGGAAGAAGATCAATACCCCAAGACGAAGTTTGTTCCTCAACAAGGGAAGTATTGTCCTACTTCTTTCAAAGGGACACAAGCTCAAGATGATCTTCCACCACAAGACCACAAGCTAAAAGGCAAGGACAAGCTTCAAGAGGAGATTGATACATTTGAAGAAGCTTCGAAGGCCTTGGTCAAGTGGGTTCCCAAGACTATATCAAGTTCTACTTCATCGAGCACAACTACAACTCCAAGGATTCCCATCAAGATGATGTGGACGATCCCGAAGAAGAAGAACTAGAGAGTTCTTGAGGGTGACTCCGCCAACATACTTCACTCATATCATTTTGGCAAGGACAAGTGCAATCAACTTCCACATCTTGCACTAGTTCAAGGAGTCACAAACCCTCTTGTTGGTAAGACAAGGGACAAGGTAACCTAATGCTTTCATGGACATCATCTTGTGTGTGCATAACTCTATGTCTATGGATATCATTGTTTATTCCTTGTGGGACTAACCCGTGTAGGTATTGAAAGTGCAACTCACTTCAAAGGATTGCTCCAAATGATCTACATCAACATTGAGCATTCACATCTTCAACACCTACATGAAGTCATCATCGACAAAACCCAAGGTTAGTTCATCCCTCTTAGGGGGGATCTCACATCTAGGGGGAGCTTTACTCTAAGAATTGAGCCAAAGCAACTCTAATGGTGTGAATACAACAATGCTTTATGTAAAAGTGATAACCCCACTTGTGCTTAAACGATGAGTATGACCTATGATCAGATGTTCTCATTTGACTCCTAAGTCAATATACTCATATATAGATGACCTAGTCATCGTCAATTGCTTGATAGATGCTAGAATTGTGTGTGCATGCTTTGTCACATATTTCGTTTGCCATTTTATTGTGTGAGCATGTTGGTTGCATATTTTACTCATTCGAGGACATCCACTTGTAGTTTTGATTGTTTGGTTTCTTTTTCTTTTGCCAAGTGGATGGACAAGAATGCCTAAGAACCTTCTCTAGCTATCGATGCTTTTCTTGTCTCAAACTCTATTCATGCTATATCACAAAGTTTGATCAAGTCAGATTCGAACCACTCTGTGTGAGGAGCACTCGGAGTCCCCGATTCGTCATAGACTTAAACTTCCAAAACCTCTTTGTGCATTTCGGTCTGACCGATTCAACCTTTTCGGTCATACCGAGATCACTAAGTTGATCTAGGTTTTCAATCTCGGTGCAACCGATTAGAACTTTTCGGTTACACCGAGTTGTAGTAACTGCTTGTAGTAATGCATCTCGGTGCCACCGAGTTGTTCCACTTGGTCACACCGATAGGGTCCGGCTATATACCCCCGGGCCAAAATTTGAATTTTTTTCCGAAACCCTTCACCCGCGCACAACCTGCTCTGCCTCCTCGGGTCTCTGGATCGTCCTCCTCATCGCTAGCAACCTCCCGCCGCTAGTCTCCACCGCCGTCAACGGGATTCTGCTCCGCCGTTGCTGCCGTAGCAAATCCATCGCCGCATTAGGGTATGGATTTGAACTTTGTGCTATTCTTAACTCCGATTCCTAGCACATTGCATTGCCATGAATCTTGCCACGTTTGAAATCACTCTATCCAGCGAAATCACTACGTAGATTAGACTTGGATTGAAAATTTAGGGTTAGGTTTCCGCCGAATTCATCTCGGACCGACCGAGTTGTATAAATCGGTCTCACCGATTTGGCTCAGGCCATTGCACATGTGATTCTCGGTCTGACCGAGAATTGCAAATCGGTGTGACCGAGATCGATTCTATGTGAAACCCTAGCAGTCTCGGTGCTACCGAACTGTGACTCGGTCTGGCCGAGTTCACTAGTTTAGGTTCCAAAAGCTACTTTGGTATCACCGAGTTTACAAATCGGTAGCTCCGAAATGCTTTCTTTGGAAAACTAAAACTAAGTTTTGACTCAATTTTTTGCAAAAACCTCTGTGCTTTGTGATGCTCATCTACTCTACCTCACCTACATCTATTCACAGGGTCTGCTGACAGAGTTTGCATCATGTCAGATCAGAGTGACAGTCAGAACAAGTCTGACGAGCAAGTTCATATGAGTGAGGGCACTAGTCCCTCCAGTGCTTCAGATGATGGTAGCAGGAGCGCACCCAGCAATTTGCCAAAGGCAGCCACCAGGACCAGGAAGAAGAGAACCTCAGAGTCTGAAGATGAGGACTATGTGGCTGTTAAGGATGAGGCCACTTCTAAGAAGAAGGTGCTGAAAAAGGAATATGGCACAACTGCTACCACAAAGCCAGGAATGCAAAAGAAGGCACCTGCCAGGAGAATTCCCATTTCCAAACCTAGGAAGGTTGCCACTGGTGAAACCATGAAGTTCACCATTGAGTCTAATGATGGAGCTGCTGGCCAAGATAAGAAGAAGAAGAGAGTCAGAACTACTACTGCCAAAGTACTTGGCAAGCCCTCTATGAGGAGAGACTCTGGTGAAGAACAGGAAGAGGTTGCTGCACCAGCACCTAAAGCTCAAAAGCTGATGGGAGATGCTATAAGATCAGGGGCTGCTCCATCTAAGCCCAAAGATGCTCCCAAGGTTGCTGCTCCTAAGCCCAAGTCTGCACCTAAGAGGAACACCAGGAGTATTCCAGCTGAAGATAAGAACAAGACCCTAGTGCCTGAGGCTGCTAATGATGAAGAAGATGAAGATTAACTTGTTTTGAGAATGTTGAAGCCCAAGATCCCTGATCATAATGATGCTCATCCAGTTGCAGAGGACATGAAGCTCAGGAAGGATGCTGGACTGAGACTCTGGAGACAGACTGATCCCTATGCTTCCAAAAGAAGAACTGCAGTGGACTACAGGTTCCACACTAAGGAACATCAAGATTTCTATGAGACAGTGTTGCTTGACAAGAAGCCCATAGTATCTGACATGAGATGGGTTGACTGGGAGTACATCAGGAAGAATGAAGAGCAGTGTATGACAGCTTCAATGCTTGTGGAGTAGATGACTTTGTTGGCCAGAAGCTCATCAAGTGGAATGATGAGCTCATTATGTAGTTTTACTCCACAGCTCATTTCTACCCAGATGGGAAGATAGTCTGGATGTCAGAGGGTACTAGGTACCAATCAACAATTGAGGAATGGGCCGAGTTGATAAATGCTCCAAAAGAGAATGAGGATGACTTGGATGTCTATGCCAAGAAGAAGAAAGACCACAACTCTATGCCTCACATGTACAGAGAGATCCCAGATGCTGCACTAGAGACACATAAGTTTGGATCTGTACATTACCTATTGTCAGGATTGCCTACTATCAACTGGATCTTAAGGCACACTTTGCTTCCCAAGTCAGGTGATCACAAGATGATCAGAGGCCATGCAATTAACTTGCTCCATATTTTTGATGTGCCTCAGAAATTCAAAGTCACGAGCCTGATTGTGGAAACAATCAAAAGGACTGCTGCTGATCAGAAGAGGAGTTGTGGATATGCCCCACACATTCAGGAGCTCCTAAACTCCAAGATGGGCACATGCACATATCTTTTGGACAAGGAACACCTTCCCATCCACCCTGATTTTGAGGACAACACCATTGTGATGGATGAAAATGAACCATCATCTGTGTAAGCACAAGAGAAGAAAGAGAAAGCAAGGGCTGAGAAAGCTGCTAAGATGCCAACTGCTGAAGAGGCATCTCAAATTTTCCCGAAGAGCAAGCAAGATCAGCTTGGCTACTTGATTGCCTCCACCTTGAGGATTGAGAAGGGCTTGGCCACCCTGACTCAAAACCAGGAGAGCTTGGAGAGAATCATAGACCAGAAGTTTTATGCTCTTGATGTCAAAGTTACTGAGATCCAAACTGCAGTTGGGCAACTTCAGGAGGATGTGGAGGAGAAGAAGGGCAAGTCTACTACAAATGCTTTTGCTAGAGTGCCCAGAGGACAGAGATCTACTGCAGTGCCTGTTCCAGACACCAGAGCTACATCATCTGCCCAGCTACAACTTCAGTGCCTCCAGCTCCAGCACCCACTCCACCAGCTCCAGCTACATCAACAGAAGCTTTCATCCTTGGAGCCATCTCTACACCATCACATGAAGACCAAGCCTGAGAGTCGTTTAGCACTATGCATTTTTGTGAACTTTCTGGTAACTTGTTGCCAAAGGGGGAGAAAAATGTATAGATCATAGGCTTCGAGAGAGAGTGTTGCTTTTGATCTCTCTTGTATTTTTGGTGGTTGAACTTCCTTATTCGTGTGTTTGCTTGTTTGCTTGATACATTATGCCTTTTGTGAGTTTCTTGGATGATCATGTGTTTGATCATATGCTATGCTACATTAATGCTTGTTGGATGATATTATCTATTATATCCTCATATGATCATTCACTTTGCTTGGTGATGAGTGCATGTGTTTAATTATTATCATTTTGAGCGCTCCACCAAGATGTATGTGACATGGAAGAGTAACCCATGATCCTAACTCATTGTGCATTTGCAGTCCAAAGCAAATTTTAAATAATGCACAAATTTAGGGGGAGCTCTTGCTTTTCACATACTTCTCAAAGCGACAATGTTTTTCAATCTTATTATCATTTTTCGAAGCTTTGATCTATATGTTGTCATCAATTACCAAAAAGGGGGAGATTGAAAGTGCAACTATCCCTGGGTGGTTTGGTAATTCCTAACAACATATATCTCATTGAGCTAATGCTATTTCAAGATAAATATTTCAGGAAAGCTCAATGATTGGCATGGCATGGATGAGAAAAGTGGATCTCAAAATGCTAAGGACAAAAGGATTGGCTCAAGCTCAAAGCACAAGACTCTACATTTTCTATTTTAGTGATCCAAGATCACATTGAGTCTATAGGAAAAGCCAAAACTATCAAGGAGGGATGAGGTGTTGCTTAATGGCTTTCTTGCTCAAAATGCTTAGTGATATGCTCCAAAGCCCTCAACTACTTTCTCATATCCACGTATGACCCAAACCAAAAGTCCAACTCGGCCCCACCGATCCTTTCTATCCGGCGCCACCAAGTTCAGATGTCATAGCCACTGCCACAAACCCTAGTCTTTCCGGTCTCACTGATAGGGATCTCGGTCTCACCGAGATGGTATTGTAATCTCTCTATTTCCCTTTGAAATGTTTTGGTCAAACCAAGATGAGCGATCGGTCCCACCGAGATTGCAATGCAAACTCACTGTTTCCCTTTCGTAACGTTTCGGTCTCACCGAGATGAGCGAATCGGTCCCACCGAGTTTGCCTGACCAACTCTCTGGTTAGCTTATTACCAAAATCGGTCCATCGAGTTTGTGTAATCGGTCTCACCGAGATTACGTTATGCCCTAACCCTAAACATATCGGTCCCATCGAGTTGACATGTCGGTCCCACCGAAAATCCTAACGGTCACATTATTTGCTAAATCGGTCCGACCGAGTTTGACGATTCGGTCCCATCGAGATTGGTAAGTTGTGTGTAACGGTTAGATTTTGTGTGGAGGCTATATATACCCCTCCACCCACTCTTCATTCATGGAGAGAGCCATCAAAACATGCCTACACTTACAACATACATTTTTTTGAGAGAGAACCACCTACACTTGTCTTGAGGTCAAGATATTCCATTCCTACCATATGATTCTTGATCTCTAGCCTTCCCCAAGTTGCTTTCCACTCAAATCTTCTTTCCAGCAAATCCAAATCCTGTGAGAGAGAGTTGAGTGTTGGGGAGACTATCATTTGAAGCACAAGAGCAAGGAGTTCATCATCAACACACCATTTGTTACTTATTGGAGAGTGGTGTCTCCTAGATTGGCTAGGTGTCACTTGGGAGGCTCCGACAAGATTGTGGAGTTGAACCAAGGAGTTTGTAAGGGCAAGGAGATCGCCTACTTCGTGAAGATCTACCCTAGTGAGGCACTTCATGGGCGACGACCATGGTGGGATAGACATGGTTGCTTCTTAGTGGACCCTTCATGGGTGGAGCTCTCTGTGGACTCGCGCAGCCGTTACCCTTTGTGGGTTGAAGTCTCCATCAACGTGGATGTACGATAGCACCACCTATCGGAACCACGACAAAAACATCCGTGTCTCCAATTGCGTTTGCCTTCTTAAACTCCTCCCCTTTACCTTCATATGCAATTGTTTTAGATTCCTCTGCTATACTCTTAGAATTGCATGTGTAGGTCGATTGCTTGACTTGTGCTAAGTTGCTAAAATCTGCCAAGAACTAAAATTGGGAAAAGGCTAGATTTTTATTTGGTCAAGTAGTCTAATCACCCCCCTCTAGACATACTTTCGATCCTACAATCCCTTGAAATTACTATAATAGTGGCACTAGTTGAAGCAAGCTTTATTTCCAAAACGAGAAAAGATTGCGATAGAATAGCTTTATTTTAAAAATACAACGTTGGCACAACATGACAAAGCACAATCATGTTGATAAAGGACAGTACTGACCGGTGTGAGGGGCCCTATGCCTCCACGACTTGATCTGGTGAAGCTGCAATTCCACTCGGATGAGGTCAACGCACAGCTCCATGATTCAATTCATGCGCCTTTTTCTACAGTTCACCAGAAATGAAGCAAAGATTGCATCATTCAACTAGCAAGAAGTACTTGCTCTTGTGAGCTGGCAGGTTCTTCTTTAGTAGTTGCACTAAAATTGAGCAATATTAAGGTTGGCTGTCCCGCTCATGTAAGGTGAAACTATAATTTTCTTATCCTTTTGTGCTGTTCCACAAAAATAAAGTGCCATTGTGGTGATAGTGACGTCTCATCTTGCAAAGGCTAATAAAATGTTGCACGAGATTACCAGCAGAATTTGACGGAGATTTTGGAAACTCCAGTCACCATTTTGTGTAGTTCCACCAAAATTGAGAGATGTTGCCCACGTGACATTTTAGTTGAACTGCACAAGACACTCATTCCAAAAAAGTGTTTTGTGCAGTTCACCAAAAGGTCACAATAGCAACAAGGTGAAATGGATATCCCTATCTACATAAAAAGATAGAAAGTAAACAGTTGGTTGTCAATAAGAATATACGAACCATACACAAAATGAAAAGAAGCATCTTAATATGTTCATGGCAATCATGCAAGGACAGTAGAAATTTTAAAATGTCAGCAATGCTTCATGTTACCGGAAGCATTACGATCAACTATGGCATTCATCAAATATGGGATTACTTTAATGGTGGCATTGCTTGTTTACCAGATACAGTAAATCAACATCAGCTTAAGAGTTGGTTTAAGGGAATGGGACCATGGGGACACCAGGTCACTCAGCAGTGGAAAGAAGCAACTTACTTATCATACTGGGGAAAACATCAGGAGTACCCAGTTTAATTGCATCATATCACTGGAGGCATTAGATTAACAATAACACTGGTTAGACATGTCCTTAAGGTAACAGTGTGATCGCTTCATTTTACATGCGCCCTTACATTAACAACAACAAAAGGTTGGTATCAGGACATGCAACAGTGGATGCATCAGCACAATGTACCTACAAGGAGGCATAAAGTGGTGATGCCGAGTTTGTTCATGCTCTGTGAGGGCAGCAAATCTAATCCTGGAGAACTTTTACTATGTGAGGGAAGCAAATCTAATCTTGGAGACCTTTTACTATGTGAGGGCAGCAAATCTAATCCTGGAGACATTTTACTGTGTGAGGGCAGCAAATCTAATCCTGGACATACTTTGTTGACTTGTCCACCAGCCACCACTTTCTATCCTTTTTTCAACCAATAATAGATCTGTTCCTTATCTAGTTTGTACTGAGTTTTCCCATTATTTCCCTTTTCAACCAAGAGACCGGTTGGGTATCCGGTCTCTACTACTTTCCCCATGTTATTTCCTCTTTGAATCAAGTCCTAGATTCATGCTATGATTTTCCCCCCTTTCTTCGTTGTTTGAACCAAGTCCTAGATTTGAATGCATGAAGTAGATTTACCTCTAGTAATACTAAAAATTTAGGTGGATTTGGAAGAGCTGATGGAAGTAGAAAAAGATGCACATGCATACACGTGGGGAGCTGGGGCAGTAGAGCAAGGCCGCTTTCGAAGAACTTGTACCTGAGGTTTGTCGGGATGTCAGCGGCGGTAGGTTCGATCTACGCACAATATGACAGGGAGGAAGAAGGGTTGGAGGACCTCCCGAGCCGGCGCTGTGTCAGAGAGAACGACACGAGCAAAGGATTAGGCCCCACCAGCATCTATGGGTTTCCTCCCTCGTCGGCGATGACCGCGTGAACAATGCACCTTTTAGTCCTCTACACACACGGACTGAAGGGATCCGGCCAGATCTGTGACCAGCGGTAAGCAGAGAGAAAATGTCGCTACCGCTGTCTTGTTTAGATCTGGAGAGGATGAGAGAATGAAGAGAGCAACCCTAGTAAAGCAAGTGCTCAGCCCCCTGTGTACATATATAGTGGAGTGATTATGTTTTTCTCTCCACAACGAACATTTCAATTTGTGTACGTGGCATTAAAGAAAAGAAACTCTCGATTTAAGTTGACTAACTAAATGACTCCTACTTACTACTAGTAGTACTAGTATTGTTCACTTGTGCTCCCCGGCCCTCAATTCATTGAACAACCCCATGAGTGAATAAACATACAGTACTAGTATTTATATAGAACGAACAAGCTTGAACTATTTTCGCGTATTTAAAAGTTGACGGCGGGGCTTTTCCCAGGCAGTACGCGCGGCAGTTTTCACGTAGGCGGTTTGACAGAGAGGCGAGGAGGGTGAGGGAATAGCGAATTCAACTCACTTACTGCTGGAAAGGTCGGGCTGTGCGATTTGACGGCGCGTTACTGCTGGAAAGACTTATGATATGACTACTCACTATAGTCATGAATTACTGGCGCTACGACTGGGGTGATGCCCCCCTTCCGTTCCGCACTCTAATCTGGTGCATGACACGTCGACCCGGATGCTGGATCTCCCACATGTCAGCGAAGTACGTAGTAAGAAGTAGCAAAGAATCATGCGGTATATACTACTACTACTCACGTCGGAGGAGTGCGAACCACGGCAGCCCACTGAATCGGCAGTGCGAACCACGGCAGCCCAGTGAACCAGCAGTAGAAAATAATGTGGTGATATGGCCATAAAAAACAATGTGCTACGGTCCAGACTGTAGCATGTATATTACTACTCCTCTTTGTTTGGATCCCTGAGTTAGAGCTAGTTTGGGTTGAAATAGCCTCAAATTATCGAAACAGGAGGGGTTTGTTTGAGCTAGTTTGCTGTAACCCAGCTAAAAAACTAGCCCGGTGGAGAGGTTCTAATTGGGTTAGTTATCCTCGGGCCCAGTAAAAGAGAACTAAAAAAATCGACCCTGCCCGCACCAGATCGCTCCCTCCGCCCCTCCCCTCGCACGACTCCTCTCTGTTCCCCATCGGGCCACCCGCCCAAGCACCGCTCTGCTGCTCGCCCTCTCTCTCCTCCGGCCGCCCTCTCCCTTCGATCTCCACCGCCCTCCTCCGGCCGCCCTCTCCCTCCGGCCTTTGAATGTTGTCCCGCTCCCCCTTCACCGGTAATTTTCTCCCTCTATCGTGCGCTATGACGACGCATCTACCAGGGAGGTCGCGAGAGGGGTGAGTTTGTTCGTTCCTTCTCTGTCTCACAGCCATATCATTGATCTTGGTCGCTCTAGCACTAATTAGGATTCGGAAAACTAGACCCTGATCAAACTTGGTATAGATTTGTGGTGCATGCATGGAATTGTTTGGTGCTGCTTGAGGAGGTAATAAATCTTTCTAAAGGCCCAAAGATTCAGTTCACCTTTCTAGGTATTTCAGTTTCAGGCTTGCATTATTTCTAGAGGCCCAAAGATTCAGTTCACCTTTCTAGGTATTTCAGTTTCAGGCTTGCATTATTTCTAGAGGCCCAAAGATTCAGTTCACCTTTCTAGGTATTTCAGTTTCAGGCTTGCATTATTTCTAGAGGCCCATAGATTTAGTTCACCTTTCTAGGTATTTCAGTTTTAGACTTGCATTATTTCTAGAGGGCCAAAGATTCAGTTCACCTTTCTAGGTACTTCAGTTTCAGGCTTGCATTATTTCTAGAGGCCCAAAGATTAAGTTCGCAAGCGTCGGCATTGGAGGGGTTCCCGGGCTTGGGCTCTATAGAGCCTTCCTCCAGAGCAACGATGACGAGCTCCTCCCTGGGTGTGTGAGGGGCTCCGGGCTCCCTCCCTATCGCTAATGACTTCCGTGATGAGTTAGCTCATGCTTTGTTTCATGGAGTGTATTTTTTTGTGAAGCTTGATTGACGACTTGTATGTTTAAGTGGGATATCTCATTTGTATGGACAAAGTAAAATTTATCATGTTTTGCATGCTTTATTTGTAAAGATGGTTTGTTTATGTCAATTGTGAGCGGGAGGAGGCCACACAAGAGCCGGCCACACCAAATCCGACAGGAAATAGGGTCCAAAGTAGTCAAATGATTGAGACAGAGCATTTGTTGTCAATCTAACCCTGCCATCCATACACCTATTTGGTTTAGAGTTAGTTCAGGTTAGAATCTAACTCTAACATCTGACTAAGTTAGAGTTATCCTCGTCTCGGTTCATCGCCATCATACTTTCCCCATTCCTGTGTTTTCAGTATCCTGCGAATCAAAGAGGCCCTTTTTTGTTGCAGGAAAAATCAAAGAGGCCCTTAGACTGGTTTAGGTCCGATCATTTTTTATAAACATGTTATGTCCAAAATTTAATGAACGTGAACCGGTTTCTACGAAAATAATCCAGTTTCATGTAGTAATTCATTTATTTATTTATTCTTCTGTGGGGGGTTTGCATGTAATTCGTGAGGTCTGAAATGTAAAGTACCCTAGCATATGCTCCGAGTCGTGCATGCACTACGACCCAGATGCTCTATGTCCCATATGTCGGCAAAAGGAAGCACGTGGAAATAGCCTAGGAGTACATATAGGAGTATAAATGCGTGAAAAAATATGTACTGTGAAGCGTAGCTGCGGTTCAAAAAGGAGACCTAAAGTGATGATAGCTATAGGTCGCACGAACCCAACTAGTGGTACTAGACATACGACTGTTTTTTCCTAAAAAAAAAGAGGTATGAGTGCTCAGTACTCCTGTTCTATCAACACGAGTCCCATCTGACAACAGCGTCCGTGCTACAACTAGCTCTTCTCCCCCGTTTCTCTCTTCTAATTCAAAAATCAGCCAATGCCCGGTGGGCGGGTGGGGGTTTGCCGATGGTCAGTTTGCTCAATTGCGGCCCCACCTCACTGTGAAAACGTTACGCCTGGAATAAAATGCCATATACTCCCTTCGTTCCTAAATATAAGCCTTTTTAGTTGTATTTCAAATGGAATACAACATACGAATGTATGTAGACATATGTTAGAGTGTAGATTCACTCATTTTGCTCCGTATGTAGTCACTTGCTGGAATCTCTAGAAAGACTTATATTTGCGAATGGAGGGAGTACTATACTAATAAAACATTAAGGCCACGAGGCGATGCAGTGCTAGTTACAGGAGGCAATAAGAAGAGATGCATCCATCAATGATGTCCACCTCCTCGACACAGGGCGCTGGCCACCGAATGGCGGCTAAGTAGCAGCGGCTTTCATGGCCAGGTCGACGTGCTTCTGAACAATGACATCCAAAGATTCCTGCCGCTGGAAGAAGGCCAACGTCTTTCTATCCTCGCTTGCCTTGTAGGGGCCTATGTAGACAATTTCCTCGTAGACGTGGATGTGCAGTTTGGCGGTTTCTTGATGGAGAGGCGCTGCATGGCGAGCGCGGCCTCGAGGTGCACATTCTTCGTCGCAACCTCTGTTACTTGCAGGGCCACCAGAGCTTGAAAGAGTTCGTCACCATGGAGGCCGATGAGGGTGGCAGGCAATGAGGAGCCCAGGCGCGCGGGCTAGAGCAGTACGGCAAGGTCGTCCGTGCGCTTCTTGACGGCGGTCAACTTGTAGATGGAGTTGACCATCATGTCATCCATGCGAGAGGCGAAGCCGGCGTTGGCGAGGGCTACGACGCTGGTGGTCGCCAGCACCGTCTAGAAATGTTGCATGGCGCGGGGCCGCAGGCCGGCGCCTTGGATGATTTGGCATAGCCGACTGCCGCTTGCGTCCATCGCCTCCATAGGTGCTTGTGGCTTCTAGTCACTTGGTCTTGGATTGGAGTGAGCGGTGTTGCACAGAGACTAGGAGTAGATGGATTGGAGTGGTGGGGCGCCTTTATATGAGAGTCCGGGGGTTCGGTGTCACAGGCTTCCTTGGGGGTGATGTCTGTGTTCGGATCTACCGCCGATGGGTGTGCAGTCTCCGGGGCGGGGTCCATCCACCCATCCTCGGGCGATGCAATCTGCTCTAGATTTAGGTCCGGGGCTCCTGCAGGGGTGATATCTCGAGCATTGTTCGACAGCGGGTCTAAGCCGTGCTCATCGTGACTGTCCGGCGCTCCTGGCATAGGCCCGAATCCGTTGAAGATCAAGTCTCCGCGGATATTGGGCATGTAGTTTAGGTTTCCGAACCTGACCTGATGGCCAGGGACGTAGCTGTCGATCTGCTCCAGATGGCCAAGCGAATTGGCCCGCAGTGCGAAGCCACGGAACACGAAGATCTGCCTGGGAAGAAAAGTCTCACACCGGACGATGTTGTTGTTGACGATTGAAGGAGCCATCAAGCCTTTGCAGCAACGACACAGAGGAACTCTCAATGAAAGCACCAATGTCGGTGTCAAAACCGGCGGATCTCGGGTAGGGGGGTCCCGATCTGTGCGTCTAAGGCTAATGGTAACAGGAGGCAAGGGACACGATGTTTTACCCAGGTTTAGGCCCTCTTGATGGAGGTAAAACCCTACTTCCTGCTTGATTGATATTGATGATATGAGTGTTACAAGAGTTGATCTACCACGAGATCGTAGAGGCTAAACCCTAGAAGCTAACCTATGATGATTATGCTTCTGTCTCTAAGGACTAAACCCTCCGGTTTATATAGATACCGGAGGGGGCTAGGGTTTACATGGAGTCGGTTACAAAGAAGGAAATATAATATCCGGATCACCAAGCTTGTCTTCCACGCAAAGGAGAGTCCCATCCAGACACGGGACGAAGTCTTGAGTCTTGCATCTTCACGGTCCAACAATCCGGCCAAAGTATATAGTCCGGCTGTCCGGATACCCCCTAATCCAGGACTCCCTCAGCAGCGTATATCATTCCGCACACAAAGGTGACATGTTCCCTCTCGGAACCACGAGGCTTGTTGAGAGAATCTCCGGTTTTGCAAGAATCTTATACCAAAACTTGTCCCAATTCAGCCAAAAAAATATACATATGAAAACATGGTTTAGATTATCCCGGACATCTCGCTACCTAGACCAATGTACTATGATTTGAATTCAACATAAAATGGATACAAATATTTGAATTGGAGATCGTATGGTACATGTAGTTCATAGTGAAATATGATTACTGCTATATGCATGTTTTTTGTTATCAAGATAATATTTAAATGATTGTATAACTTGACAACAATCGTATTCAAATAAGGAAAATTGATTCAAATTTAGTCCATATGGTAGACGACAATATATATGTTCATAGGGTGGAGTAAAATGTTCATATATGATGGAAGATCAAAATGTATTACTACATCAATTATAAACCGCAGGGTCACCTAACGATATATTCGATTTCAACATAACGTGGATTCAAAAATTGAAATACGAGATCCTGGCATTTGTAATCATATAAAAAAGGACATTAATCTTTATTTTGGTGGGAATTGATTTGTTTTTTGTTGTTGTTGAGGGAAGTGCGAATCGATTTGGTACTGTACAGGGTAATCTTGTTCTCCCGATTTTCTTTACATATTTCTTGTAGTTTTTTCAATGGCATTTATAGAAATATAGTAAAAGGGGACATGACTCTCTTGTGTCTTGTATGAATTGTCTTTTTGTACACATTAAGTTTGTTCTACCGAACAAGGAATCCGCACCTTGTTATCCCGAAAGTTTCAAGCTCGAGTATCTTTTTTCTCACCTGCTATGAAATTCCCGCCTCTTCAACCTGCGCCGCGCCTTGTTATCCTGAAATTTCGACGCGCATGAAAACTCCCTCCTCATCCAAAATTGGTCCCGCAGCCCAGACACGCGAAATCCCCCTTCTACCCCTCAGAGGGAAATGCCGGCTCAACATCGCGGTATCAAAACCGGTGGGGGTACGCTGGTAACTTACCATACATTTCGGACAAGCGCGTCCCTAAGCCATGGCTCCCCTACCTCCCCCTTCATTCCCCCCATTCGTACACCGAGGCTGCCAAAACCCGTGAAACCCCATGCTCCTCCATCAGCCTCCCGATTGCCGCCCAGCCGGAGACTCTTCCCGGATGATGTCGTCCACTTCAATAGCTCGCCGTCACTTATCCACCGCACCAGATGAGGATCCGTTGTCGATCTCGTCGTCCCACCGGATCAGCCGCCCCGTCCTCCACCTCCAAGGAGCTTCCCCGACGTTTTCCTAGTCTATCGCGCCACCTCCATCCCCACAACACCGTCTTGACCTGCCCCACCAGAACCACATTACTCTCACTAATTCCTCCGATGAAGCTGAGGCCAACTCGGTGCCACCAAGGAGGTTCTGCACTCACCGCTGCATTTTATCTTTTATTCGATCTCATGGGGCTGCCGGTGCTTGATACCGAGCAGCCATGGCGGGTCTCCATCGATGGCGCTGTCGCTGATCACTTCATCCATGGTGTCCCTCCCCCATGTCGTTGCTTCCTCGGCGGCGACTTCCACATTGGCACTAGCTGCAGCTGCTCCGGCTCTCGCTCACGCTGCTGCTGCTACTGTTCCAGCTCTTGCTTCTGCTGCGGCTCTGTTCTTGCTGTCGGTCGCGCTACTGCACTGCTCTTGCTTTCGTTCGTGCTGCTGCTCTACTCTGCTATTGCTGTCGGTTGCGCTGCTGCTCTGCTCTTTCTCTCGTTTGTGTTGCTACTCTGCTCTTGCTCTCGCTCATGTTGCAGCTACTGCTGCACGACCTCCGGCAGCTACATGAGTTGCTGCTTTAGCACTTGCTCGCGATGCTACTTCACGACTTGCTCTCTGCTAGTGCATTCCCTGCTCGAGTGTCTTCGGATTTAGATCACTGCTTCTCTGCTAGTAGTGCTCGAACGCCCTAAACATCTATTGCAATGCTCTGCTACTAGTTCAATCAGTTTCAACAGTAAAATTGAGTTTCGTCAGTTAAGTTTAGAGTGAATAGTATATATAGCATCTGTCAGAGCGTCCGTGGCGCGGCTGATGCGTTTTACATCTAGCACTTTTTGGTGATGTATTTTACATCATCTATTGTAGATTATACTAGAGTCTCACTTCAGATTAACGTTGTATGTCTTGTCCTGCTTCAGCCTCGCCACCGTACACCTCACCGGAGCTCCTCCAATGATAGAATTGTCCATCACAGCGGAGCAGTACCCTCGGCGCAGTTTCCAGAGGCCTCAGATCTTCTTCCCGCCTACGACAGTCACACCAGCATCACCATCCTCCACGTCCAACCCAATGATGCTAAGGTCCACAAGGCTATGCCAAAGAGGTTGTACACTTGTCACATCACTTTTTTGCTCTACATTCATGTCGATCTCTCAGGGATCCTTTGTTATGGAACTACTATGGTACTACTATTCGTGCATATGGTTAGAAGGAGTGGAGCAAAGCAAAATTGGAGGATTTTTTTCCTTTGGTGTATTTTTCAAAGAAAAAACATAGGACTTTTAATATCCACTTGGACGTCCTTTTCAAATTAATATGCATGAAGAACAGAACAAATTGCATTACTAGCATAATAAGATTCTTATTTTTTTTTCATTTTAACGTGGTTTGACTTTAATTTGACCATGTTTCTCCATTCCGGTCTTCTTCCAATTCATATGAACCAAACACCTAGGTTGACAGAAATCCTATCTTTCCAAATGCTCTGTTTTGCACATGCATTCCTATCCTATTCATGTGTTTTTCCTGTCCCTGCGTTTATAGACTCCTCCAATTGTAAGGAACCCTTACAGATTTACTTCATTTTCATATAGGCGTCAAAGAAAACTCTGTGTGTTATGTCCTGCTCCAGCCATGCCGTCATCCACCCCACCTGAGGTGCACCATCGATAGAAGCATTCACTGTAGCAGAGATTTCCCCTACAGACTTTCTTTCGCCGCCTCAGATCATCTTCCTCGTTGCCGGCAGTCACGCCAACTGCATTACCATCATCGACTGAGCAGATGAACCTGAGAACTACACAGTTCCAGAAGAGAGGTCGCAGTCTTTTGTGTTTGCTTACGTTATACATCGGTTATTATTACCTGCTACTTTACCGTTCAAACTTGAGTTTTAAAATGCCCATGGGTCTCATATCGAGGTAGTAATGAATAGTATATGTTTACTATCTGGTTCATCCGGGGTCTTCTATGTGGTTCATGTTGGGTGGGCAACAAACAATAGATGATCCATTGTCTATCTTTTTAAACTAAAGCTATAATCTAGCTGCTATCATTAGTTTTGGATCTATCCACTCGTTTGCTACCATCAGTCTTGATTTCTGCATGCACCCCTTAGGCCTTACAAAATCTAACTATTTTTTTATTATGCATGCCAGTTATTGTACACAATCGTACTGAACAGGTATAGAAAAAGAGAAGACCGTTGCGTGGGAATATAATGTCATGCAGACGCTGCTCCATGGTGGGCGAAGTGGGCCCCCCTCCCACCATTCCAGATTGTATTCCAGAGGAAGATAACTATCCATATGGGGATTCAGAGGGAGCCAACCAGTCCTATTTACCATCTGAGGTGTTTGCTCTAACCTAGCATGCTGATGTTGGTCATATCATGCATATGACGCCTCGCATTGCTTACATTATACATCTTATATGTCACCAGCTTAGTTTAGATTTGCTTTGTGTGAATGCCACCTGTTTGGTTTGTATATCATACTCCCACCATTCCTAAATATTTGTCTTTTTAGACATTTCAACAAGTGACTACATACAGAGCAAAATGAGTGAATCTACACCCTAAAATATGTCTATATACATCCGTATGTGGTAGTCCATTTGAAATCTCTAAAAAGACAAATATTTAGGAATGGAGGGAGTATGGGCATTATGCAATGCCATCTTCTTTAGCCAGACATCATATACGTGAATCATGTAATGCCATCCTGTTTAGCCAGTCATCGTATATGTGAATTGTATCATGCCATATTTTTTTCATAATGTATTCCATTTGTCAACAATTTTTATACATTCATCTACTCTTCCTGTGCATCAGCCATTTGAGTCGGTCATGGGAAAATCTGGAGTGAAAACAAGGTCTTCTAAGCAGTCAGTGATACCTGTCAATGCAGATTTCTTGCTGGTTACAGATAGCTCCTTAGAGGAGGATTCATAGACAGATGACCATTCGTATCCCCCCCCCTCGAGGTGCATGCTCTAACTTGGTAGGGTTATATTGCTCATATCATGCATATGGTGTCTTGCATTGCCATGACATCTGCTTAGATTAGACATGCTTTGTGTGAATGCCTCCTGTTTGCTTTCTATATCAGATATATGAATTATGCAATACCATGTTTTTCAGCCAGTTATCACATATGTGAATTATGCACCACCATGTAGCGAGGCATCATATATGTGAATTATCTCATGCCATCTTTTTTTCATTATGTATTCCATTTGTCGACAATCTGTGTATATTGAACTACTCTTCATGTGTATCAGCCATTTGAGCCAGTTATGGAAAAATTTGGAGTGAAAACAAGGTCTTCAGAGTAGGCAATGGTACCTGTTGAAGCATATATCTCGATGGTTATAGGGAGCTCCTCAGAGGAGGATTCAGAGATAGATGACCAGTCCTATATCCCACCCGAGGTGTATGCTCTAAGTTGCAATGTTTATATTTCTCATATCATGCATATGGTGTCTTGCATTGCTTAGTTTAGACATCATATGCACAATATTGAATTCCATCTGCTTAGTTCAGAGATCATACATGCAAGTACTAGCTGCTTAGTATATGAATTAATTATGTCAATTATATCATGCCATCCCGTATACTTAGACAACATGTATGTGAAATATTTCATCCCAACCTATTTTAGAAAGACATTATATAGTTTTGTCATGTCATCTTGTTTAGATACTCATCATATGTTGAATTATGCCATTATATCCTGTTAACTTATCCATCATATATCTGAAACTGTGTCATGCTATCCTGTTCAGTTAGGCATCATATATGTGAAATTGTGTCATCCTGTCCTGTTTGGTTAGACAACATATATGTGAATTACCACATCTGTCTATCATACAATGTCTATAAGTTCAATTTGTTTTCTTGTTTATCAGCCATTTAAATTGGAGGGGGTGATGGCAGTATCTAAGGGAGCAAAAACCCATTCTTCGCAAAAGATAGTGCTACCCGTCGATGTAGATAGAACCATGGTTGTACTGGCCCACAAACTAGCCCCACCACACATAATCGAGACTCTTCCAGATTGCACACTTACACCGTTGGGCAGAGAACCAGCTACAACCCATCTAACCGCAACCCCAGCGGATAGTAACCCCCACATGAGCAGTTTGTAAAGCAACTGCAGTGCCCAAAGCACGAAGACCTCCACAGCAAACCCAAACTCCATGTTTAAAGCAGAAGATCAACTGTTCTTAGGTCAGATTCCGTAGCTATGGTCCGTACTCCTTTGCTGTTGCATCATTGTATTTACTCATACCAACTACTTCCGAATTTGAAGGATCCAATTGAAACTCCAGTGGCGCAACAGGTATGTTTTAAACCTATTTCTTTAACTGGATTGTTGTTCTAACTTCTTGCACTATGTTGATTTGAGTTTCAGTTGTATAAACAGTTATGTGCTCATGTGATGCACATTACAAGTGTTGCCAATGTTGTGTAGTTTCTCACACTTATATTCTGTCTATGCTGCTGTGTCTTAAAAATATATGAGTTGAACCGTGCCTCTATCTTGATTAGGCAACATAAACTAGAATGATATGGACAATACAGTGACCATAGTACATAGATATATGTTTGTTTCATGCTGTTATCCTGTCCACCTTACTACTGAACCGGTTTACCAAAATGAGTTTCGTATACTACATGCTAAACCTGTGATGTGTCTGCTTGTTTCTCTTGTAGTATGCGAACAAAATATTGGAGAAGAGCACCCCACTATGCAATGGCAGAGAAAGTAATGCAGATAAGGTTCAAGATAGTGAGACAACCTTGTTGGTCTCCAAGAAAGGTGATAAAGACGATCTTGTAGACAGTGAGAAAACACCACAGTCCTGCATTGATGTAGTGTTTGAGTTACTGGCCAGTACTGCTGGCACAAGCTCTTCGAACTTGCTGCCTGAATCACTTCGGCTTCTTCAGTCTCAGCTACAAGCTGAAAGACATCAGTCAGCTATGCTGCGGCAAGAAGCCGAAGGACTGAGGAAGTCCCTGCAGAATTCAGATGCATACTTTCTTGTGCAACAGCAAGCGCTAGAGGATTTAAGAGCCAAACAAGATAAAGTTAATAAGCTTGCTAAGCATCTTGTCAGCATTATGGGTACCCAGGATATTATTTCTTGAGCTCTTCTGAAGTGGTTTCAGTTCTGGACTTGTTTTGCTGCGGCGTTTATTTGCACTGGTCGCCAACTTTGACAACCAATGTATGTGATATGCTGCTTTGTTCCCTATATTTGCACTGGTGGCGAACTTTGATGCCTAGTGGATGTAATATGTGTAATAGCCGTGATAGCCTAGCGTAAGTTGCTTGCTTATTTATTTCCTTGTTGTCTTGTTTATTTGTTTACTTGTAGTGAGTGCAGTTCTTTTTCTGCGGTTTGCTAGTGGCCGCAATAACCTATTTTTTAAAACTAGGCCACAATAACCAAGGGCTACATATTTACTGTAGTGACACTGGGCCTCCGACGGGCCGTAGAAACAATGGGCTTTCTACGGGCCATAGAAACAATAGGCCTTCTACGGGGTGTAGAAACAATGGGTCTTCTACGGGGCGTAGACACAATGATCCTTCTATGGGTCGTATCATCAATGGTCCTTATACGGACCGTATGATCGATTGGCCAAATTTGGGCCAATAACATAACACATTATGTCTGTAAAAAGGCTAGAGTTGGAATCGTCCGTTCATGGGCCCACCATAACGGGTCGTTGTTAATCGGTCGTATTTGATGACACTATGAAAATGGCCCAACCTATTAACGGGCCACAAACGGGCCGACTGTAACCACGGGCTGAATTTGGTCCACAAGCAGAAAATGACAATAATGGGTCGTACTTAACTGAATGCTGGAAATGAGCCCAAGAATAAATGGGCCCTGAGAAGGCCGAAAGATAACATGGACTAGAAATGGCCCAATGGAATAATGGGCCGTTAATGGGTATAAAGTGATACACTGTTCATTACGGGCCAGTTTCACCACGGGCCGTTAATGGGCCAAGAATTACAAAGGGCCTCATATGGGCCAAAAGATGTCATGGGCCATACATGGGCCGGAAGTTGAAACGGGATGGAATCATATTGGACGTCCCAGATGACGCTACCGGTCCTATTCGGATAGGTTGTAACGGTCCCTGGGTTAGCAGGCTGTAAATGGGCTATATGCGAACATGCCGTTAACAGGGTTTTCATGGGCCGGCCCGCCACCTTTGACCAAGTCAAACGGGCCGACCTTTTCACAGGAATGGGCCTCTGTTGGGCCGTGCCACGTGTCGAGGTATTGTAGGCGCCTTCGGTCCAATGAGTGGATGACATCTGTCCCAACGGTGAGCTAACACGTGTTTCCTCCAGCCAATGATGATTTTACACGTGGAAAATCCCCAGTGGTCGGGGCTGTTAACGGGTTATCGGATCCAAAACTAGACCTAATAGCTTAACGGCGAGCCATTACAGTGGATGCCACATGTTGATCACCCTTGACGAAAGCACTTCTATGACGCGCGATTTATCGTCATGTAAGTGGACACTTCCGTGATGATAATTTTGGTAATGTCATGGAACACTTCTACGACAGCACAGGTATGACTATCTTGATTCTGTCATAAAATCGTCATGGATGTACATGCATGAAAGAAAACGTGACCTACTGTGACAAACACGTATCATTGGGGAAGTGTATTTTTTTGTAGTGATATCACATCACAACATGCCCTGCAAAAACAAGTTAGGCGTCCTCTACTTTGTTGTTGCAAGTTTTACGTGGCTGCTATGGGCTTCTAGCAAGAACCGTTCTTACCTACGGCACAAAACCACATTGGTGATTTATCAAGTTTGCTGTTTTAACCTTCAACAAGGACCGGCCGTAGTCAAATTTGATTCATCTAAAGTAGGATAAACAGACACCATCCAGCCACCTTTATGCAAAACTAGTTGCATGTCTGTCGGTGGAACCGGTCTCATGAACGTGGTCATGTAACGTTGGTCCGGGCCGCTTAATCCAACAATACCGCCAAATCAAATAAGACATTGATGGTAAGCAATATGACAATCACCGCCCACAACTCTTTGTGTTCTTCTCCTGCATATCATCTACGCATAGACCTGGCTCGGATGCCACTGTTGGGGAACGTTGCATGGGAAAAAAGTTTCTATGCACATGCAAGATCTATCTAGGAGATGCATAGCAACGAGAGGGGGACACTGGTAAGTGTCGGTGCTATACAAATGGTTTTAAACCCCTTTCCGCGACGACATTTGGAACCGTCGCCAAGTGGGGGCCCTTCCCACACGACCCAGAAACCATCGGGGATGTGCCCTCCTGGCACACACGCTCAGCAAAATGAGGTCATGTGCGACCGGCGAGTGAGAAAATACAGTTATACATACAGTAGTGCTAAAAAACAATTATACATGCGAAATCATTTCCGGTCGTAAGTACATCCCACACAATCAGCCCCCGCTAAACGTTTTCCGTTCGTATGTACATTCCACACAGTCCATCCAAGGAATACGTTTTCGTTAGTATATACAACCCACACAGTTAATCCAAGAAGTACGAAATGTTTGCGACCCACACAACATCACAAAAGTCAATAATTTCGAAGCATGTGTGGTAAGGTGACTATCGCAAACATTTAATAAGAAGAACTATGTGTGATGCTGTTGTTAATCGCACATGTTTTTTCTTTGCTGATCGTGTGTGCAGTGGAGATTGATCCCACACGTTTTTTCCTGGCTGATCGTGTATGTGGTGGAGATTGATCGCACACGTAGTGGATCCTAGGAACATGTCTGATCTCCATGTCTATCGTAGACGTTTCTCTTTTGTAAAGCATGTGCAGTGTAATCCCTAATTAATCCCTAATTAAAAAAATCACCTTTTTGAATTTGAAAGTAGGCAATCACTTATTTCATATCCAATCGGGTTTATTACAATTATAGGTTCAAGCACGAATGCACAATTTGATGCACATGTACATATATACTGAAGAACTACAGAAGCACCAAGTAAAGAATGATGGACCACAGTTGTACTAAAGACTGTAAAGAGAGAGGCGAAAGACATTCTGGTTGTTGGAGAAGCTGAAGCGGAATGCCCATATTATGCCCTCCTCCATGAGTAATGCGCGCACGACTCTAGGCCAACTCCTTGTGATGGCTGTCCATCAATCCTTCACTGTCTTCATTACGACTTCTTGATGCTCATTGTAGTCTGGATGAAATACTTTAACCTTCATTGCATGTCCACCAATCATGTACTTTGTGAGGTAATCTTGAGTGAACTGCTTCAGGAACCACTGCGAACGAAAAAGATTCAGACATTATTTTCTAACAACTCATTATGGGCAGTACAAAGAGAAGGCTGCAGAGTTTGTAGTTACCATCCTATAGCTCACTATTGTGTTGGATAGAGCATAAATAAATAATTTGCTTGCCACCATTCGTATCTTTATGCTAATAATCCTTATCAGTTTCCTTACTTGATGCTTGTTCATGAATATATCATTGCCCCATACGCAAAAAGGGTCGATGCGTGGATCCTTACCAAGGGCATATGTACCTACAAGCAACAAGTCAATATTAGAAGCTAACAAGTGTCCTGTCCTAGATCTATATGCACTACATTATGGAATGACGGGGGAGTACAAGCCAAGGGATGAAACTAACCTTGGCGGAAAATGGTGGCCACTCCCGTTGTTGTCCTGCATAAGTAGTGGAAAGGCATGATAAGTACGGCAACCTTAACATTAAACAAATATAGCAAAGGTAAACAATATCATCTCCAAATGATAGCTTGAATGTGTTGATTTCAGCATGCTGTTAAAGCATATATAAAATAGAAGGCAATGTTACCGACAGCAGGCTTAACAACCATCAAATAGTGCAATTCAAACTGGTATTGTTGAAAATGAATAGAACGTAGGTAATGCTTAAACATCACTGGATAAATGTGCAAAACTTAAATAAAGGGCATGCGTTAACAATTAACTATACCAGGCATAACTGGAACCAAATATAGCCGTTTAAACTGGTATTGATGCAGTCGAGCGGCACAATTCCGACTTGCACATAATGAACAACACATTGTGAATGACTGAAATAAACAAGGCATAAATTATCAGTATAACAACCAAATATAGCCATTGAAAACTGGACACAGTCTCACTAGAACCAACCTAACAAGCAAATATAGATAAACAGGACATATGCTTGAAAACTGGACAAATGCTCACTGCAACCAACCTAACAAGCAAATGCAGATAAACAAGGCATCTGCTTGAAAACTGGACAAATGCTAAAAAAAGCAACCTACAGCCAAACTACAGATAAACAAGGCATATGCTTGATAACTGCACAAATGCTCACCGCAACCAAACTAAGACAAAATACATATAAACAAGGCATCGGCTGGATAATTGGAAAAATGCTCACTGTAACGAACCTAACAACCTAACACAGATAAACAAGGCATCTACTCACTATAAACAACCAAATATAGCCATTCGTGAAACTGAAGTGGACAATTCATACTTAAACATCACATAGCCCTATTGAACAATACATTTTTGCATAACTGAAATAATTAAACAGGGCACAATTATAGCACCGCACGACAAATGCTACTACACAAAGGGTACGGGTTGGCAAGCTAGAAAAGGTAATATTTGCTCATAGGATGTTGACTCACATTTCATCGACCGGATCCTTCCAGTTGTAAGAGCACAAACCCATGGTGGAAGAACCTTTGTGGGTGCCCTCCTCGTGGTCATGGTCAATGAGATCTGACTTGGCGATTGAGGATTCCAATCCGCCGCCATAGAACGTGTCCTTCAGAAATGACAAAATGGGCTCGATGGCATATAAGGATCGCAAATCCTTGACCGCTTGGTGGAGGAGATTAGCGACAGGGCCGTCGAAGAGATCGACGGCGGTTGAACCAGAAGGGTTGGGGATGGAGCATCTAACCTGTGACATGGCCCGCGTGAAGCCTTCACTATCGATGAGCTTGATGTGATAGCCAGCTTTCCTGAGATACAGTAATACGCAAGCCCGCTGAAATGAAGCCTTCGACATGGAAACGTAGTCAACATCTTCGACGGCTTCTGCGGTGACATGTTGCTCCAGGATCAATAGGTCGTGGCGAACGGCGGCCACCTCGCCAACGTCCGCCGGAGAGGCCATGATAAACCACTTCTTGGCCAAATGCTCGCCGGGCTCCCCGATATACGTGGTCGAGCTTAGGCTGCGACATTTTGGAGCAAGAGATGTGGATCTAGCAGGGAGGGACACCGCAGGCCTCATCTAAAAACTCAGGGGAGTGGGGTGATGGTATGGGAATCGCTGGGTAACCTGAAGTTTATTATCTAAGCTAGGAGGAACGGGCAGACTGGAATGGGTTGGCTGCGGCGGCGCCAGCGGCAGCCACGAGATAGGGTTCCAGGGGGGAGGGGGTGGGTGGGGGACTATGGTGGGGGGTTGTGGTGTTTGAGGATACGCCACGGCTACTAAATCTTTTAGTAATGGTGGGCGGAGATGGTGGTGGATGAGGGAGGGCGACGGTTCAAATGCCTCGACTACTGCAATTTTACTATAAGGTCGGTGGTGGAGGAGTGTGGGCGACGGTTGAAGTACGGCAGCTACTAAAATTTGGGTAAAGGAATTGATGTGGGGCGGGAGTGGCCAAGATTGCGCAGTCGTGGTGATTTCATAGCGCACTTGCATCGCACACGGTTAAGCCAGTATGTGCACAATTTTTCTCGTGCTTGCGCTGTCGTGGTGATTTCACAGCGCACTTGCATCGCACACGGTTAAACCAGTACCTCCACCATTTGCTCGCGCTTGCGCAGTCGTGTTGATTTTACAACGCACTTGCACCGCACACGGTTAAGCCAGTACCTGCACCATTTTTCTCCCGCTAGTCACCCTATGGGACCTACTCCCTCCTACCACGCACATTTGTTCTTTTAGAAACTGTGTGCGATGGCTGGTGTGTCACCGCCTAGCCTTCAATGAGCACTGACACTGGTAGCGCGAAACCGATGGGAGAAGAGGCGGGAAACCAATGAGAGAAGTGGCGGGAAATGGTAGCCTGTTTAGAAAACATACAAGAGAAGGAAGCGTGAGCTAGACGACGCATGCACATAGTGCTGACCCATGTACTGATGTGCCGTCCAAAAGGGTTGAGGGTTGCCGTTCGATCTGGGAGCATCCAATGGTGCAGACATACGATCCGTGGGCTTTGGGTTCTGTCCAATCAGAACACATGACTCAGATCGCGGGCGGCATCGGCCACAGTTTGGTAGGCACACGGCTTTCGTTTGGCCTTTTTATACACTAATTGAGTTTCCTAGGCATTTAATGTCCATAATTCAAATCTGAACTTCAAATACATGCTCTAGTTCACCAAAATGGCTAGAAAAATTATACATGAAAGTTGGCACGGTGTCACGTCATGAAAGTTGGCATGGTGTCACATCATGGCACATATATGTCATGGTAAAAACATTGTCCAATTTGGGCCAAGCTTTATTACAAACCTCAAATGAACTCTGAAAAGGTTGAAAGTTGGCATGGTATCATCATTTCACCCACATAGCATGCTCTAAAAAGTTGAGAGGGTTACGACAAAAACTAGATGCACTTCGTGTGCAGAATGGACAATCTCTTTCGAAGTATCAGGGTTTCGAACGAAAACTCATCTGTTACAAAGGGATTTCACTTTTTTCAACTTATTTGAACTCCAGACTTTTTGTGTGTTCAAAATGCACCATTCAAAGCCACATCATCAATTTTCAACCCTTCCTGACTTCATTTGGTATTTTTCATGCATTTACTGATTTTTTTGAGCTAAATGACCCTGAAATTGAAAAGCACTCCAAATGAACTCTGAAATGGTTGAAAGTTGGCATTCTACATATCATCATTTCCCCCGCATTACGAACCTCTTACAAATTGGAGCTTATATCAACAAGAAGCCTTGTGATTCCAATAGGGAAACGTGTTCCCCTTGTTGTCGAAACGTAATCATGGCCTCTTTTCACCTTGTATTTTCTTCTACGGCCAACATGGAACTACATGATATCCATGCTGAAATTTAAATTTATTCAGGGATCATTTGGCCTTTTTATACACTAATTGAGTTTCCTAGAGATTTAATGCCCATAATTCAAATCTGAACTACAAATACATGCTCAAGTTCACCAAAATGGCTAGAAAAATTGTACATGCATGTGTCCTTGGGTGCATGTTTAATTAGGTCCCATGCCAGGAACGGGAACGAATGAAAACCGTACCGGCATCCTAGCTCGTCCTCAAACATTTGGATTCTCGGGTTTTAAGTCCCGATAAAATCCAAAACTCACCAGAAAGTCATCAAAGGTGGCATGGTGTCACGTCATGGCACATATATGTCGTGGTAAAAACATTGACAATTTGGACCAAGCTTTATTACAAACCTCTTACAAACCGGAGCATTCTCTCAACAAGAAGCCTTGTGGTTCCAATAGGGAAACATGTTCCCCTTGTTGTCAAAACGTAATCAGGGCCTCTTTTCGCCTTTTATTTTCCTCTACGGGCAACATGGAAGTACATGATATCCATGCTACAATTTAAACTTATTCAGGGTTTGTTTGGCCTTTTTATATATACACTAATTGAGTTTCCTAGGCATTTAATGTCCATAATTCAAATCTGAACTACAAATACATGATCAAGTTCACCAAAATGGCTTGAAAAATTGTACATGCATGTGTCCTTGGGTCCATGTTTAATTAGGTCCCATGCCAGGAATGGGAACAAATTACAACCGTACCGGCGTCCCGGCTCGTCCTCAAACATTTGGAATCTCGGGTTTTAAATCCCCATAAAACCCAAAACTCACCAGAAAGTCATAAAAGGTGGCATGGTGTCACGTCATGGCACATATATGTCGTGGTAAAAACATTGCAAATTTGGGCCAAGCTTTATTACAAACCTCTTACAAACCGGAGCTTTCTCTCAACAAGAAGCCTTGTGGTTCCGATAGGGAAACATGTTCCCCTTGTTGTCGAAACATAATCATGGCCTCTTTTCGCCTTGTATTTTCTTCTACGGCAACATGGAAATACATGATATCCATGCTGAAATTTAAACTTCCTCAGGGTTTGTTTGGCCATTTTATACACTAATTGAGTTTCCTAGGCATTTAATGTCCATAATTAAAATCTGAAGTACAAATACATGCTCCAGTTCACCAAAATGGCTAGAAAAATTATACATGCATGTGTGCTTGGGTGCATGTTTAGGTCCCATGCAAGGAATGGGAAGTAATTACAACCTGGCCGGCGTCTTGGCTAGTCCTCAAACATTTGGAATCTCGGTTTTAAATCCCCATAAATCCAAAACTCACCAGAAAGTCATTAAAGCTGGCATGGTGTCACGTCATGGCACATATATGTTGTGGTAAAAATATTGTCAACTTGGGTGAAGCTTTATTACAAACCTCTTACAAACCGGAGCCTGTCGCAAGAACCCTCGTGATTTTGATAGGGAAATGTGTCCCCTTGTGGGCGAAACGATAAACACTCCCTCTTCTAGCCTCGTATTTTTTTCTACACGCAACATGTCGGAGTAATTGGCCACGGGTACCCCGAAGACGGCGGGACAATAAATCAAGACATCGGGGCTAACAAAGCCCCTCAGTCCGATTGCCCGGCCGCTCGTGCCGGCTTCCAGTTCGATTGCTCTACCCGGCCGGCTGCCGGCTGCTGGCTGTGCCAACCAGCCGGCTGCCGACTGCACCAACTAGCCGGCTGCCGACTGCAGCCCGACACCGACCAGACGGCTGTACCTGAGCACTGTTCACGCGACACCCCAGCCATCATGTACAGTGACACTTGTCCCTGGGCACTATTTATGAAGTGACCCAGGAGACAAGTGTGACGCCCCACCATGCCTAGCCCATGTCACTACCTAGCTTACATCCTAAGCTACCTCACACTATAAAAGGAGGCCTCATCCATCCATCCAGGAGGATGGACTCTCACACACCCACACGCAACCAAGCTAGCAAGCTAGCTAGCCATCCATCCATCCACTCACATACACACGCATGAGCACCCACATGCTCTCACGGGCATGCATGCCATAGGCTAGCCGGCCACAAGGCACACATGCCACGCATATACAAAGTCAGATGCCTATGGCACTGACCAACGATACAACTCTAGGAGCACTCTGTACTAGATATATCAGATACACTCAGACATGCAGCAGTAGGAGTATTATCTCTCCGGAGAGCTCCGAAGTTGGGTAAACCACCGCGTGCTATTCACATACCCGCTCCCGGGCCTATCAGCATCAGTCTTGCCCTCACATGAAGCCACCTTGTGGCATATGTCGTCTTGCACCCTCACATGAGAATACCACGACATTTGGCGCCCACCGTGGGGCGGTTCTATGCTACCACGCTACTGCTGGTTTCGCTATCCGGGCGGGACCCTTTTTTCTTCATCGCCTCCGCCGCGGCGTCGCGCCGTCTCTCCGGTAGCGCTCGGGGGATCGACATCGACCCGCCCCCGGAGCGGCTTCGAGGGGTGGCGCGTCCTAGCCGTCGGCCTCTTCGTCATCACCGTTGCGATGCCGGCCATCCGTCCGAGCGCGTGCGCCGCGCGCGGGGCCTTGCTTCGGTCGGCCGCATCCATCCACGTGTCGCTCGCTTCTGCTTCTCTTCGCGCTGCATCTTGCCCCGGCTGGAACGCGCGTTTGCTACTCCATCTATCGTCTATACAAGCTAGCTAGATGCAAGTCAATGGTCAAACCATCCATATACTACCCAAAAATCCCTCCGATGCAAGTCAGACATTCCCCACACACGCCTCGAACAATATTCAGATGTTCCATTGCATCGTTTGTTGCTAGCTCCTACACTGCACGAGCCTTATGCATCTCCGGCAGCGCCAGCACTGCTGCGACCTGCTGCGTTCCCGTCAGGATCCCGCACGGCCGCCCCTGCGCAGCTGCGGCTTGCTGCATCCCCGTCCGGGCTCTTCCCCGCATCGCCCCGGCCTCGCGCAGCAGCCGCCCCGGCGCCCCTCCTCGCCCGGCATGCGGCTCAGGCCGCTCCGTGCCTGCACCTCCCCGCCTGACCGCGCGGACCCGCCTCAACCGCCGATCGTCCGCGTCCCCGTCCCCGGACTCGCCTCCCGCGCCCGAGCTCGAGCAGGAGCTCCAGGAGCTCGAGCTCCTCCTCCCCGCCCCGAGCAGGAGCCCCGCATGCCCGCGACCCAGCCTCGTGGCCGGCCGGCCGGCAACTCCTCGCGTCGGCCAGGCCGCCCGGCGCCGGCTGGCCCCGCTCCGGCTCCCCGCATCGGCCGCGCGCGCCAGCCGTCTCCCGCACGCCGGCGGCCCCCTGGGATCTCCTCCGCCTACCCCGTCCGCGCGGCTCTGCTCCGCCACGACTCCCGCTCACCGCTCCTCCCCGCGTGCGGCCCCGGTCCCGGCCTCCTCCGCTTGGCTGGCCGCGCCGCCTCGTGCCGGCCTCCACCGAGCGCGGTCGCGGCCCGGCTCTCCCGCAGCCGGCCTCTGCGCGTCGCCAGCACCCGGCTCCCCCACAGCCGGCCTCCGCCAGTCGCCAGCACTCGGCCTCCTCGCAGCCGGCCTCCGCACGGCCGTCCTCTCCCGCACCTCGGCCCGCCTCCCCCGCCTCTGGCTGCGCCCAGCGCGCTTGCCTTGCCAGCTCCCGCTGCTGCGGGCTGCTATGAGGAAGAAGGGGTCGGATGACTGCTTACAGAGAAGAAAAGTCAAGATGCCAACTGAAAAAAAGAAAGAAAAAAAGAGTCGGCCGGTTGGAGCATGAGCCGGCTGTGTGGGAAAAGAGGCCGAGTGCCAAATCCAGCTGCCACAGAAGAAAAGTCAAGGACCCCGGCTGCCCCCGGGGCTACACCCAGCGGGTGCGCTGGCGCGCCCCCGCGAAGATTGCAGACAAGTGAAGAGTCCGGCTGCCAGCAGCCGGCAGAAGAGAAAAAGTAGAAAAAGGGCGTTGCAAGACGCCTCGCGCCTGGCCGGTCAAGCCTGACCGGCCAGGACCCCCTTCGTGCACCCGGAGGCTCGAAGGCTACACCCAGCGGGTGCGCCGACGTGTTCCGCGAGCACTGAGTTGCGTCGGCTATCTTTAACGACCGCGACTACACAAAAATCAATGTGAGCTCCTCACCTACATATTTTTGCATCACGCAAGCACGGATAACCCCGAGCAATGCTCGGGGGCTATCTCCACATTTTATTACGGTTGCACCACTGTTCGCCCCGGTGCCAGCCAGAGTTGGCCCGGGGGCTGGCCGCTTGGCCTGAGATGTTTTTCCCCGCAGACGGCTCAGTAGCGTGCGCAGTACCAAAGGCCCACCTCTCGGCCACAGACCGCAGAGCGGCTGTCCGGCTAGAAAGGGTGAACACCGGAGGCCACCCAGATGAAAAACATTCGGGAAGAAAAATGGTTTGGGCGACCTGGCTATTTCCTTTACGAGTATCTGCTCGGTCGAATCCGCTCCCAGAGTCTGAGTACTATACACTCCACTTCGCGGACCACTCTCAGCCACAGACCGCAGAGTGGCTGTCCGGCAAGCAAGAGCACAAGCCAAAGAGCGGAGGGAACACGAAAAAGATTGACGGGGGCTCGGACGAAACTGAGTCAACACCCTCCGCATAATACTTGCAATGCTAAAAACATTCATTTGATATATCTGCGTGGACTAACTTTGTCTTTTGCATGATCATTTCTGCGTACACCCGCCAAAAATCCTCCGCCCAACTTTGCTAAACTTGCCTGGAGGCTTGGGGGCTACTGTCAGAGTTATTGGCCACGGGTACCCCGAAGACGACGGTACAATAAATCAAGACATCGGGGCTAGCAAAGCCCCTCAGTCCGACTGCCTGTCCGCTGCTGCCGGCTCCCCGTCCGACTGCTCTGCCCGGCCGGCTGCCGACTGCGCCAACCAGCCGGCTGCCGACTGCGCCAACCAACCGGCTGCCGACTACAGCCCGACACCGACGAGACGGCTTTACCCGAGCACTATTCATGCGACACCCCAGCCATCATGTATAGTGACACTTGTCCCTGGGCACTATTTATGAAGTGACCCAGGGGACAAGTGTGACACCCCACCATGCCTAGCCCATGCCACTACCTAGCTTACATCCTAAGCTACCTCACACTATAAAAGGAGGCCTCATCCATCCATCCAGGAGGATGGACTCTCAAGCACCCACACCCAAGCAAGCTAGCAAGCTAGATAGCCATCCATCCATCCACTCACATACACACGCATGAGCATTGACATGCTCTCATGGGCATGCATGCGGCATGCCATAGGCTAGCCGGCCACAAGGCACACATGCCACGCATATACAAAGTCAGATGCCTATGGCACTGACCAACGATACAGCTCCAGGAGCACTCTGTACTAGATATATCAGATACACTCAGACATTCAGCAGTAGGAGTATTATCTCTCCGGAGAGCTCTGAAGCTGGGTAAACCACCGCGTGCTACTCGCATACCCGCTCCCG
>NC_041381.1:588133272-588150975 GCF_002162155.2 Triticum dicoccoides
ATGGTTCACGGTTCGTTTGACCCTTTTTATTCATTAATTGAGTTTTCTAGGCATTTAATGTCCATAATTCAAATCCGAACTACAAATACATGCTCCAGTGCACCAAAATGGCTAGAAAAAACATACATGTGTCCTTGGGATGCATGTTTAGGGTTCGTATGGCCATTGCATATATTACTAATTAAGTTTTCTACGCATTAAATGTAGTCCATAATTCAAATTTGAACTACAAGCACAAAATGGGTGGGAAAGCATACATGTGTCATTGGGTGCATGTTTATGTCTCATTTAGGGAATGGGAATGAATTATAAACTTGTCATCCTCCTGAAACATTGAGAATCTCGGTTTTTAAATCCTAGTAAATCAAAAACTCACCCAAAAAACATGAAACTTGGCCTGGTTTCATGACATGGCACATATATGCCGTGGTAAAAAAACCGTCCAGTTTGAGAAGAGGCGCACACATTAGTAGCCAACGAAGTCCTTTTTGAAACAATAAGCTGACACATTAATATCACAAATGGTTGTATCATATGAACCGTGTCAATATTTAACCATACTCAGTGGCGTGCGTGCAACTGTTTGATTAGACGGGATGAGCACGAGAAGTTCGGCGTGCAGGCTCGACGGGACACGTGCAAGCAGTCCGCCGCGCAGGCTCGACGGGGCACGTCCATCCTGTCCACCTCGCAGGCTGGACGGGACACGTGCGAGCAGCAAGGTCGCCCATGCTCACCGGGAAGCGAGCTCTTTCACCATTAATGGGTTAATTAAACCGCTTGGATGGAGGTTTTTTTAGGGGTGGACGGAGGGTGTTTGGTTGTGATCCGATAGTAGTATTTTCTTTGTTCGTGGTTTCAACTCGTATTTCGGCCTAATTTAAATTGGCACATAGGGCAACGGATAATAGGACGACAAATAAAATGGCAACGGATAGTACGACGACAAATTTACAATGACGCAGATAATAATTATCTTACATATTTCGGATAATTTTAAATGCCACATGCGGCAAAGTTCGAAAGGCACGGGGGCAAGAGAAGAAGGAAATTGTAGACAACGATCTACTCCCTTCGTTTTGATTTACTCGTCGTGGTTTTAATTCAAATTTGAACTAAAACAACGACGAGTAAATCGGAACGGAGGGAGTAGATCGCTACTGTATCTACTCTTCGATGGATCGCTGGGCAATGACATCCTCGAGCTCCATCCTCAATTCCTCACGGCTTTGCTTGAAAGCAGCCACAGATTACTCCACCTCCTGCTCGTGCTCGATCCAGATCTTCCTCCAGTCACCCGAGGCACTGCTCTGCTCATGCAGCATCTTCCAGCCGGCGGCCTCCTCCTCCTTCTCGGTTAGCGCCTTGAGGAGCTTCGCATTGTCACCCATGAGTTGCTCGACGAGGTCGGTTGCCTTGTCAACCAAGGCATCACTGATATCGAGCAGCTTCATCAAGCCGTCGACTAGCTCCTTCTGCTTAATGATGCCAGTGAGAATGTCATTGTCGCCGGCCAAGGACTTCAGCAACGCCAGCTCGTCGCAATAACCGATGCGGCGAGTGCGCTTGTGAGAGCCCTTGCGTGCTCGTGACAGCTTGTTTGAGGGATCCACGGTGCACCGGGACATCTCTGCTGCGGCTCGCGCTGCCGCTTCACGGCGGGACCTCTCTAGTGCTTCAGCGGCCTTGGTCTTTGCTGCCTGGTTATATGCCCACCCAAAACTCCTCCTACCGTTCATGGCGGAACGACTTGACAGGAAAGACCAGTTTTCTAGGTGATGAGGAGAGGAAATGTGAAGTAATATTCTAGTGGGTAGCTTTTATAGCCCGGTGCTAAGTGTGAACACATATAAGTTTGATATGTGTGAACAGATTTGCAATTACTTATTGCGTTGTAATCTGCAATGTGAGGAGAAACAAAGTCAAAAATTATTGATGGTTCTGGGCCCACAAAGCCCCGTTTTTGTTGTTCTGTCTCATCGCAAATAGTCCTTTTGAATCAATCATATGCCACGCATCGGAAGCCCGAAACGTCGGCCCTTGTTCTCGGATGTACACGTACATGTCTGCCCACTATCACACACGAACTTAATATAGTATCCGTCTGTGTTATAATTTCTCATCCCAAACAGTTCATTCGAGTGGGCTGTTTGCTGCGTATCACACACATCTGGATTACACGAATCGTTTGTGTTCTTTCGGCTGATCGCAAATGCCGCATATCACACACATCTTGTTAAGATGAACCGTTTCCATTCTCTTGCCTAATCGAAAACAGTTTGTCCGAGTGAACCGTATGCCGTATATCACACACACCTTGATCTGGTTGACCGTTTCTGTTGCATTCCCTAATAGCACACAGTTCATCGGAGGGAACTGTATGCCGTATATCGCACACGTTGATATGGCTGCCCATTTCTGTTGTTCTTCCTCATCACAAATAGTTTGGCTGACTCAACCGTATGCCCTGCATTGCACATAGAACTAAAATCTGAACCATGTTTGATGCATCGGTCATCACAAATATTTTGGACATTTTTGACGGTTCTCTGACACCACCGCTTGCGATTATTGCATTACACACAGTTTCTCGAAGGGTCTCTGGTCGTAGTGTCGTGTTAGCAGCATCTTGCAGTAGTGGGAGAGCATCTACATACCCTTGTAGATTGCTAAGCGAAATAGTATATAACGCGGTTGACGTAGTCGTACTATTCGCGATCCGATCAGGATCCGATCGATCTAGTACCAAACGGATGGCACCTCCGAGTTTAGCACATGTGCGGCTCGATGACGTATCCTCCTTCTTGATCCAACAAGCGGGAGAGGAGAAGTAGATGGGATGACAACCAACATGATGGCGTGGTGGTGATGATGGTGGTGGAGCACCGACAGAGTTTCACTAAGCGTCGCCGAGACGAGGCAGTGGAACTACGGAGTAACGGGAGAGTGAGGGGTGCCAAGGGCTTTTTATGTCCTCTTGGGGCACCCCTCCCTTGTATATATAGGTGGAGGGGCATGGAAACCGCCCCTCCAAAGTCCAAGGCGCAGCCAAGGGGGAGGAGGACTTGGAATCCAAGTCCAATCCTATTCCTACTAGGCCTCCTTCCTTTTTTCCCTTTCCCTAGCCACATCGGCTTTTGAGGACTTGGCGCGCCTAGACCAATAAGGCTAGGGAACCTCCCCGCAGCCCATGCTATCCCTTGGGTCGTGGTGAACCCAATTGTGGACTTACGGACCCCTCCAGAATCCTCCGGAACCTTCTAGAAGCTTCCCGATACAATACCAAAAAACTGCACCTTTTTCCGGAACCCAAAATATGACTTCCTATATATAAATCTTTACCTCTCGACCATTCTGAGACTCCTCGTGATGTCCAGGATCTCATCCGGGACTTCAAACAACATTTGGTTATCACTCATCAAATATCTCAATACTACTCTAGCGTCAAAGAACGTTAAGCATGCGACCTGCGGGTTCGGGAATCATGTAGGCATGACCGACACGCCTCTCCGGTTAATAACCAATAGCGGGACCTGGATGCCCATATTGAGTCCTACATATTCCATGAAGATCTTTATCGGTTGAACCTTTATGACAACCTATGTAGTTCCCTTTGTCTGTCGGTATGTTACTTGCCTGAGATTTGATCGTCGGTGTCTTCATACCTAGTTCAATCTCATTATCGGCAAGTCTCTTTACCCATTTCGTAATGCGTCATCCTGCAACTAACTCATTAGTCACTTTGCTTGCAAGGCTTCTTATGATGTGCATTACCAAGAGGGCCTAGAGATACCTCTTCGATACTCGGAGTGACAAATCCTAATATTGATCTATGCCAACCCAACAAACACCTTCAGAAATACATGTAGAGCATCTTTATAATCACCCAGTTATGTTGTGAAGTTTGATAGCACACAAGGTATTCGTCCGGTATCCAGGAGTTGCATATCTCATAGTCGAAGGAATATGTATTTGACATGAAGAAAGCAATAGCAATAAAACTGAACAATCAATATGATATGCTAACGGATGGGTCTTGACCATCACATCATTCTCCTAATGATGTGATCCCGTTTATCAAATGACAACACATGTCTATGGTTAGGAAACTTAACCATCTGTGATCAACGAGCTAGTCTAGTAGAGGCTTACTAGGGACATGGTGTTTTGTCTATGTATCCACACATGTATCAAGTTTCCTGTTAATACAATTCTAGCATGAATAATAAACATTTATCATGATATAAGGAAATATAAAATAACAACTTTATTATTGCCTCTAGAGCATATTTCTTTGAGGTCCCATGTCGTGAAGGCGTCAAAATTTGCCGTGAGGACCCAGCAGTGTTCTTATCCTAGCAACATTTTAGTTTATGTACTTCTGTAATGTACTGTTGGAAAAAACATTTGAATTTTATTTGTTCTACTACTTGCATTTGTGTGCTTATACAAAAACACATGATCCTATGATGTCAAAAACTCAAACAGATTGTGGTGCCACTTCCCTTTTCTCGAACATTCTCCCTATTTTGTCTTATGTGCAGGCTTTTCAAACAGAGTTCGATGAGTCTTCACTTTCAGGAAACTAAACTTAATATCAAAGAAAATCACACCATGCCATTATAGGTTGCAGTATTTGTCCAGACCTGAAACTGTTGTGATGCTTTCGAGGAAGGGCATCTAGATGTGCTTATTTCGTGTGCCCGGGCTTAAAACTGTGGTATTTGTTAGTTTCTTACTAAATCGAATATTAACTTGATGCCTTGAAGGGAAATTTGTTAAGAAACTATCTTGATGATGTAGTTGTCTTTCTTATAAAAGTGGGGGCGGTGCACTCTGTAGATTCTTTGAGTATGGTAATAAATGGTATGGAGATAGTGTTTTCTAATAGATCTACTTGTGATTTGGTCTCTTCTTGTCCAGGTTGAAAATGTTCCTGCAAGACTGGTTAAGACACCTTGCCCTAACCATATGCCCTGAGTTCACACTGAAGACCTTGCAAGCTTTACTCTTTGTGTTTGTGACATTCTGTACTATTTGGATGTCTAGAAACTGCCGATGCTAAAATAAGAGGGAAAGTCTTTATGTGTAACCAATGAATTGCATACATTGTAAACTTTTGATGATCAGACTTTATAATATACTACATGCGAAGTGCATCTCCTTTTGCTTTATTTGAATGGATACATCATCTCTTGAATCGTCAATGTGTATGTAAATGTGAAACAAATGCAATACTGGAGTGTAATAGCCTTGTTGATTGAGATACTTGGCACCACCGGCACACAATCTGCCGAGAAATCTATTGATTGACGGTAGAAAATATCTGTCAAGAGAATAGGAACACTACTATGGAAAACCTTATACACAGAATATTAGCAGTAGCGCTGGACAAGAAGGGGCGCTACTGCTAATTAGTAGTAGCGCTGGCCGCAAACATGTGCTGCTGCTACCTACTTAGCAGTAGCGCGGCTCGGTAGGGCCAAACTACTACTAAAATTCCCCGACCGTTCCCGCCACACTAGGGTTAGCAGTAGCGTGCCCGCGCTAACCGCGCTACTGCTAATGTAATAGTAGTAGCACGTTTTTTTTGCTGGTCGCTACTGCTAATATTGAACCTGGCCACATGTCGGGCCCCGCTTAGCAGTAGCGCCTCTTCCAGAAGCGTGCTACTGCTATCTTATTAGAACCAGCGGATTTTACACCTGGCGATACTATTAAACCGCATCCATACCACCTTTTTCCTACCCTCCCCATCCTATCTACCTTCACTTTCCCCTAGCTCCCACATTCTCTCTCCCTCACTTTGCTTCTTCCTCACTGCTTCTCCCCCCATTACTCTCCTTCTTCTACCTATCTTTCTTGCTCTTTATTACTTCTAGCTAACTACATACCACCTCCATTAATGCATCTCCTTTCTCTTTTTCCTTCCCCCTCCACTAGTTGAACTTGTCTCCTTCCAAACTAGCTAGCTAGGTAGATCTAGCATTTAGTGAAGTGACCTATGTACCTCCCTAACTAGATCTAGCCTTGTCAAGAAGAGCTTTGTCCATTTTTGATCATTCCATAGGTGTGTGTGGCGACACCTAGACATCATCATCACCGTGATCGATCTCGAGATAGGTGATTAAAAAAAATTCTTTTGCAAGAATGGAAATATGTGTATGTGTGCGGTATGACATAATCAGGCGATATGATGGAAATTGTGTGGGTGGCATAAGTTGCCACCAAATTGTGCTTGTGAGTTGCTTATGTTTTGCCGAAATGCCGATTTATTTCGTTTCGGCGAATTCCGGGCAAACTCTACATGTCCTATTTTTAGAGAAGGTCATGCCACATTTTTGTATGACTTTGATGCATGCATGCATTTTTATAATCAATTTGTTTATTATTACCGTGCAGGCGTTCATGATGGTTAGTGGAACGATGGTGGACAGGTGCTTGTGGTCGGTGGTGCAAGACATGAAAGAAAATGACCTGACAGAGATTTTATGTCCGTGTCGAAGATGCAAAGGAGGAGTTTGGATCAACCCCTATGACGATGGTCGTGTGATGTTGCACCTGCTCCTGACTGGTTTCATGGATGGCTATACTCGGTGGATAATTGAAGATGAGGATGATGATGTTGAGGACGCCGACGGGGCAGGCAATGACGCCACGGGGCAGGATGAAGAGTTGACCGATGATGGTGGTGGGGAAGGAGCCGGACATGGCGGCGAGGAAGGGGCCAAACATGGCGGCGAGGATGGGTCCGGACTTGGCGGCGGAGAAAACATGGACTCCACGCCGCAGACTTCATCGGTGCTAAGTTCAATCATGCGGGACCCTCATGTTCAAGCACTGCTTCGCAATGAGACGACTACTGACAGAGCTGCTTCTAGAGAGGAGGCCAAGCTACAGCAACTGGTGGTAGACTCGAACACTCCATTGTATCATGGTTGTGATCTCGAGGTGACCCGCTTGAGTTTCACGCTCGAACTTCTGAAGACGAAGGCTAAAAACAAATGGACCGACAGTAGCCTCGATGAGCTTCTGAAGTACCTAAAGGATGTTCTTCCCGCAGGGAATCTATGTCCTACTAGTGTGGATGAGGCCGCATGTTAGATACCGTGCATGCATAAATGATTGCATAATTTAATGGAAGGAGCACGCGGAAAAAACTAGCTGCCCGGTGTGCAATGCTTCTCGATACAAGAAGGCCGGGAAGAAATCTCCCCAGAAAGTTGTATGGTACTTACCGATCACTCCCCGTCTGCAATGTTATTTTACAGATCCTAAGGAAGCAAAGCTCATGTGTTGGCACGCGGAGAGGACAAAGCCCGACGATGGAGATGATCCAAAGCTGAGACACCTCATGGATGGAAGCAAGTGGACATCGTTCAATGCCGATTATCGATATTTTGCATGTGATGCAAGGAACATCATGATCAGTGCGTGTATCGATGGCATGAATCCGTTTGGCAACCATAGCACAAGGCCCATGTTTGTATGGATGTACAACCTCCCCCTGGTTGTGCATGAATTCGAAGTACATACACATGAGCATGCTGATTCAAGGGCCGAAACAACCTGGAAATAATATTAATCTATATCTGGGGCTACTTCAAGAGGAGTTATACACGTTACGGAAAACACCGACAAAGACATGGGATGCCAGCAAAGGTGAGTATTTCTATATGAGAGTTGCGCTGATCACGACGGTGCATGACTATCTCGGTTACGGATATGTCGCAGGCCAGGTGTGCCATGGATATTGCCGATGCACGCGGTACATGGATGATACGACGTCTCAGCAGCTAACGCCAACGAAAGATGGCGGGTCTGGGAAAATCGTGTACATGGGGCATTGAAGATGGCTCGAGAAGGACAACCCATGGAGATCTATTCAATGGTGAGGCTGAGCATCGATGACCTTCACGTAAGTGGAGTGACACCGAAGTCGATGAGCTATTGAAAAACTGGGAACAGTGCCCCGCGCTGGGAAAGGCGATGAAAAAGGTGTTGGAGCCGCTACTGAAGGTATGCAAGACGAGGTCTGTCTTCTGAGACTTGGAGTACTACAACGCACTCGACATGCCTCATTTCCTTGATCAAATTCATATATGTAAGAATGTCCTTGAGATCGTGCTTGCATCACTGATGAACATGCCAGATAAGACCAAGGATGGGCCGAAGGCAAGAAAAGACTTGCAAGATTTGAAAATCAGGGCAGATCTGCACATGCCACTCCATGAAAAGTTAGAGGAGACAAAGACGGAGACAGAGGCGCGGGAAAAGAAGGGCAAAAAAGTAAAGGAAGAGGATTATCGACCCCCTTCTTGCTTCACCTTAAGTGCAAAGGAGATCGATCAATTCATCAAGTGCCTTACAGGAATCAAAGTCAGTTTTGGTTACTATGGGAAGATAAGCAGATTTCTAGACCCCAAGAAGAAAAGGTTCAGCGGGATGAAGTCTCATGACTGTCACGTGATGATGACGCAAATACTACCTATTGCCCTTAGAGGGATAATGGACAAGCATGCCCATGACACGCTTAATGGTCTCTGCAACTTTTTTGACGCCATCTCTCGAAAGTCGATCAGTGTTAAGCAGCTCCGAAGGCTATAGGAAGAGATCGTTGTGATACAAAATGAGCTTGAGATGTACTTCCTACCCGCCTTCTTTGATGTCATAGTGCATCTGCATGTCCATATTGTGGACGACATAATAGACCTGGGACCGTCATTCCTGCACAACATGATCTCGTTCGAGATGATGAATGGGATCATCAAAGGATTCGTTCGTAACATGTCCCGTCCGGATGGAAGCATCGTCCAAGGCTATCTGACAAAAGATTGCATCTCTTTCTGCGAGAATTTTCTATATGGCAGTCGGATTGCGGGTTCCGGCAGACCCTTGAGGTTCAAACTCTGGGGTGCGCGTGAAGATCTCTCCTCTACCAACTCGTGTCCCGTCGCCTCGCAAAGGATCTAGGCTACACAATGAACAAGACAAGAGACGCAAGGTTTATACTAGTTCGGGTCACCGTTGTGGTGTAATATCCTACTCTAGTTTGTGGTGTGGTGGATTGCCTCTGGGCTGATGATGAACAGTACAAAGGAAGAACAGCCTCGCGAGGGGTGTTCTTGTGGTGGTGTTGTCCCTTTGGAGGGGTCAATTCCAGATGCCTCTATACTATGGTGGCTAGTCCTATATATAGAGTAGGAGGCCCTGGTCCACTTCCCAAATATTGAGCGGGAAGGGCGCCAACAATTGTCCATTTTGAAGGGTAACATCTAGTACACTTATCCTGACTAAAGTCGGTCCTCGCCTGTCAAAGACTCTGACAATGACGCCGTCCTGGGCTCCACGATGACATCCTTCCGGCCGTTCCGTGTTGGGGAACGTTGCAGAAAATAAAAATTTTCCTACGGTTTCACCAAGATCCATCTATGAGTTCATCTAGCAACGAGTGATATTAGTGCATCTACATACCTTTGTAGATCACGAGCGGAAGCGTTAAAGAGAACGGGGTTGAGGTAGTCGTACTCGTCGTGATCCAAATCACCGATGACCAAGTGCCGAACGGACAACACCTCCGCGTTCAACACACGTACGGAGCGGATGACGTCTCCTCCTTCTTGATCCAGCAAGGGGGAAGGAGAGGTTGATGAAGATCCAGCAGCAGGACGCCATGGTGGTGGATGCAGCAGGGTTCCGGCAGAGCTTCGCCGAGCTTCTGTGAGAGGGGGAGGTGTAGCAGGGGAGAGGGAGGTGCCAAGACTTCAGGGTGCGGCTGCCCTCCCTCCCCTCCCCCTTTATATAGGCCCCCAGGGGGGCGCCGGCCCTGGAGATGAGATCTCCCAAGGGGGGCGGCGGCCAGGGGGGTGGAGTGCCCCCCAAGGCAAGTGGTGCGCCCCCCCACCCTAGGATTTCCAACCCTAGGCGCAGGGGGTGCCCAAGGGGGGGGGCGCACCAGCCCACTAGGGGCTTGTTCCCCTCCCACTTCAGCCCACGGGGCCCTCCGGGATAGGTGGTCCCACCCGGTGGACCCCCGGGACCCTTCCAGTGGTCCCGGTACAATACCGGTGGACCCCGAAACTTTCCCGATGGACAAAACAACACTTCCTATATATAATTCTTTACCTCCGGACCCTTCCGGAACTCCTCGTGATGTCCGGGATCTCATCCGGGACTCCGAACAACTTTCGGTTTGCTGCATACTCATATTCATACAACCCTAGCGTCACAGAACCTTAAGTGTGTAGACCCTACGGGTTCGGGAGACATGTAGACATGACCAAGACGACTCTCCGGTCAATAACCAACAGCGGGATCTGGATACCCATGTTGGCTCCCACATGATCCTCGATGATCTCATCGGATGAACCACGATGTTGAGGATTTAAGCAACCCCGTATACAATTCCCTTTGTCAATCAGTACGTTACTTGCCCGAGATTCGATCGTCGGTATCCCAATACCTCGTTCAATCTCGTTACCGGCAAGTCAATTTACTCGTACCGTAATGCATGATCCCATGACCAGACACTTGGTTACTTTGAGCTCATTATGATGATGCATTACCGAGTGGGCCCAGAGATACCTCTCCGTCATACGGAGTGACAAATCCCAGTCTCGATCCGTGTCAACCCAACAGACACTTTCGGAGATACCTATAGTGCACCTTTATAGTCACCTAGTTACGTTGTGACGTTTGGTACACCCAAAGCACTCCTATGGTATCCAGGAGTAACACGATCTCATGGTCTAAGGAAAAGATACTTGACATTGGAAAAGCTCTAGCAAACGAACTATACAATCTTTGTGCTATGCTTAGGATTGGGTGTTGTCCATCACATCATTCTCCTAATGATGTGATCCTGTTATCAATGACATCCAATGTCCATAGTCTGGAAACCATGACTATCTGTTGATCAACGAGCTAGTCAACTAGAGGCTCACTAGGGACATGTTGTGGTCTAAGTATTCACACGTGCATTACGATTTCAAGATAATACAATTATATCATGAATAAAAGACAATTATCATGAACAAGGAAATATGATAATAATCCTTTTATTATTCCCTCTAGGGCATATTTCCAACAGTCTCCCACTTGCACTAGAGTCAATAATCTAGTTACATTGTGATGAATCGAACACCCATAGAGTTCTGGTGTTGATCATGTTTTGCTCACGGAAGAGATTTAGTCAACGGATTTGCGACATTCAGATCCGTATGTACTTTGCAAATATCTATGTCTCCATCTTGAACATTTTCACGGATGGAATTGAAATGACGCTTGATGTACCTGGTCTTCTTGTGAAACCTGGGCTCCTTGGCAAGGGCAATAGCTCTAGTGTTGTCACAGAAGAGAGTGATTGGCCCCGACGCATTGGGTATGACTCCTAGGTCGGTGATGAACTCCTTCATCCATATTGCTTCTTGTGCTACCACCGAGGCTGCCATGTACTCCGCTTCACATGTAGATCCCGCCACGACACTCTGCTTGCAACTGCACTAGCTCACTGCTCCACGATTCAACATATACACATATCCGGTTTGTGACTTAGAGTCATCCAGATCTGTGTTGAAGCTAGCGTCGACGTAACCCTTTATGACGAGCTCTTCGTCACTTCCATAAACGAGAAACATGTCCTTTGTCCTTTTCAGGTACTTTAGGATATTCTTGACCGCTGTCTAGTGTTCCTTGCCAGGATTACTTTGGTACCTTCCTACCAAACTTACGGCAAGGTTTACATCAGGTCTGGTACACAACATGGCATACATAATAGATCCTATGGCTGAGGCATAGGGGATGACACTCATCTCTTCTTTATCTTTTGCCGTGGTCGGGCATTGAGCCGAGCTCAATCTCACACCTTGCGATACAGGCAAGAACCCTTTCTTGGACTGATCCATTTTGAACTTCTTCAAAATCTTATCAAGGTATGTGCTTTGTGAAAGACCTATGAGGCGTGTCGATCTGTCCCTATAGATCTTGATGCCTAATATGTAAGCAGCTTCTCCAAGGTCCTTCATTGAAAAACACTTATTCAAGTAGGCCTTAATGGTTTCCAAAAGTTCTATATCATTTCCCATCAAAAGTATGTCATCTACATATAATATGAGAAATGATACAGAGCTCCCACTCACTTTCTTGTAAACACAGGCTTCTCCATAAGTCTGCATAAACCCAAATGCTTTGATCATCTCATCAAAGCGAATGTTCCAACTCCGAGATGCTTGCACCAGCCCATAAATGGATCGCTGGAGCTTGCATACCTTGTTAGCATTTTTAGGATCGACAAAACCTTTCGGCTGCATCATATACAGTTCTTCCTTAAGATAGCCGTTAAGGAATGCCGTTTTGACGTCCATCTGCATATCTCATAATCATAGTATGCGGCAATTGCTAACATGATTCGGACGGACTTCAGCTTCGCTACGGGAGAGAAAGTCTCATCATAGTCAACCCCTTGAACTTGCCGATAACCCTTAGCGACAAGTCGAGCTTTATAGATGGTAATATTACCATCCGCGTCCGTCTTCTTCTTAAAGATCCATTTGTTTTCTATCGCTCGCCGATCATAGGGCAAGTCTGTCAAAGTCCATACTTTGTTTTCATACATGGATTCTATCTCGGATTGCGTGGCTTCTAGCCATTTGTTGGAATCTGGGCCCGCCATCGCTTCTTCATAGTTCGAAGGTTCACCGTTGTCTAACTACATTATTTCCAGGACAGGGTTGCCATACCACTCTGGTGTGGAACATGTCCTTGTGGACCTACGAAGTTCAGTAGCAACCTGATCTGAAGTACCTTGATCATCATCATTAATTTCCTCTCCAGTTGGTGTAGGCACCACAGGAACATTTTCCTGAGTTGCACTACTTTCCGGTTCGAGAGGTAGTACTTCATCGAGTTCTACTTTCCTCCCACTTACTTCTTTTGAGAGAAACTCTTTTTCCAGAAAGGATCCGTTCTTGGCAACAAAGATCTTGCCCTCGGATCTTAAGTAGAAGGTATACCCAATGGTTTCCTTAGGGTATCCTATGAAGACGCATTTTTCTGACTTGGGTTCGAGCTTTTCAGGTTGAAGTTTCTTGACATAAGCATCGCATCCCCAAACTTTTAGAAACGACAGCTTAGGTTTCTTCCCAAACCATAATTCATATGATGTCGTCTCAATCGATTTGGACGGTGCCCTATTTAAAGTGAATGTAGCTGTCTCTAGAGCGTATCCCCAAAATAATAGCAGTAAATCGGTAAGAGACATCATAGATCGCACCATATCCAATAGTGTGCGATTACTACGTTCGGACACACTGTTACGCTGAGGTGTTCCAGGCGGTGTGAGTTGTGAACCGATTCCACATTTTCTTAAGTGTGTACCAAATTCGTGACTTAAATATTCTCCTCCACGATCTGATCGTAAGAATTTTATCTTTCGGTCACGTTGATTCTCTACTTCATTCTGAAATTCCTTGAACTTTTCAAAGGTCTCAGACTTGTGTTTCATCAAGTAGACATACCCATATCTACTCAAGTCATCAGTGAGAGTGAGAACATAACGGTATGCTCTGCGAGCCTCAATGCTCATTGGACCACACACATTCCAATAAGTTGGTTGCTTGCTCCATTGTTTCGGAGAACGGTGTCTTGGTCATTTTGCCCATGAGGCATGGTTCGCATGTGTCAAATGATTCATAATCGAGAGACTCTAAAAGTCCATCAGCATGGAGCTTCTTCATGCGCCTGACACCAATGTGACCAAGGCGGCAGTGCCACAAGTATGTGGGACTATCGTTATCAACTTTACATCTTTTGGTATTCACACTATGAATATGTGTAACATTACGTTCGAGATTCATTAAGAATAAACCATTGACCATCGGGGCATGACCATAAAACATATCTCTCATATAAATAGAACAACCATTTTTCTCGGATTTAAATGAGTAGCCATCTCGCATTAAACGAGATCCAGATACAATGTTCATGCTCAAACTTGGCACTAAATAACAATTATTGATGTTTAAAACTAATCCCGTAGGTAAATGTAGAGGTAGCGTGCCGACGGCGATCACATCGACCTTGGAACCATTCCCGACGCGCATCGTCACCTCGTCCTTCACCAGTCTCTGCTTATTCTGCAGCTCCTACTGTGAGTTACAAATATGAGCAACGGCACCGGTATCAAATACCCAGGAGTTACTACGAGTACTGGTAAGGTACACATCAATTACATGTATATCACATATACCTTTAGTGTTGCCGGCCTTCTTGTCCGCTAAGTATTTGGGGGAGTTCCGCTTCCAGCAACCCTTCCCTTTGCAATAAAAGCACTCAGTCTCATGCTTGGGTCCATTCCTTGACTTCTTCCCGGCAACTGGTTTACCGGGTGCGGCAACATCTTTGTCGTCCTTCTTGAAGTTCTTCTTACCCTTGCCCTTCTTGAACTTGGTGGTTTTATTGACCATCAACACTTGATGTTCTTTCTTGATTTCTACTTCTGCTGACTTCAGCATTGAAAATACTTCAGGAATAGTTTTCACCATCCCCTACATATTGTAGTTCATCACAAAGCTCTTGTAGCTCGATGGGAGCGACTAAAGGATTCTGTCAATGACCGCCTCGTCCGGGAGGTTAATGTCCAGCTGGGACAGGCGGTTGTGCAACCCAGACATTTTGAGTATGTGCTCACTGACAGAACTGTTTTCCTCCATCTTACAACTATAGAACTTGTCGGAGACTTCATATCTCTCGACCGGGGCATGAGCTTGGAAAACCAATTTCAGCTCCTCGAACATCTCATATGCTCCGTGTTGCTCAAAACACTTTTGGAGCCCCGGTTCTAAGCTGTAAAGCATGCCGCACTGAACGAGGGAGTAATCATCAGCATGTGACTGCCAAGCGTTCATAACGTCTTGGTTCTCTGGGATGTGTGCTTCACCTAGTAGTCCTTCTAGGACATATGCTTTCTTGGCAGCTATGAGGATGATCCTCAGGTTCCGGACCTAGTCTGAATAGTTGCTGCCATCATCTTGCAGCTTGGTTTTCTCTAGGAACGCGTTGAAGTTCCTGTTGACATGAGCGTTGGCCATTTGATCTACAAGACATATTTTGCAAAGATTTTAGACTAAGTTCATGATAATTAAGTTCATCTAATCAAATTATTTAATGAACTCCCACTCAGATTAGACATCCCTCTAGTAATCTAAGTGTTACATGATCCGAGTCGACTAGGCCGTGTCTGATCATCACGTGAGACGGACTAGTCATCATCAGTGAACATCTCCATGTTGATCGTATCTTCCATACGACTCATGTTCGACCTTTCGGTCTCTGTGTTCCGAGGCCATGTCTGTACATGCTAGGCTCGTCAAGTTAACCCTAAGTGATTTGCATCTGTAAAACTGTCTTACACCCGTTGTATGTGAACGTAAGGATCTATCACACCCGATCATCACGTGGTGCTTCGAAACGATGAACTTTAGCAACGGTGCATAGTTAGGGGGAACACTTTCTTGAAATTATTATAAGGGATCATCTTATTTACTACCGTCGTTCTAAGTAAACAAGATGCATAAACATAATAAACATCACATGCAATTATATAGTAGTGACATGATATGGCCAATATCATATAGCTCCTTTGATCTCCATCTTCAGGGCTCCATGATCATCTTTGTCACCGGCATGACACCATGATCTCCATCATCATGATCTCCATCATCGTGTCTCCATGAAGTTGCTCGCCAACTATTACTTCTACTACTATGGCTAACGGTTTAGCAATAAAGTAAAGTAATTACATGGCGTTAAATCATTGACACGCAGGTCATACAATAATTAAGACAACTCCTATGGCTCCTGCCGGTTGTCATACTCATCGACATGCAAGTCATGATTCCTATTACAAGAACATGATCTCATACATCACAGTATATCATTCATCATTCATCAGAACTTTTGGCCATATCACATCACATAGCAATTCCTGCAAAAACAAGTTAGACGTCCTCTAATTGTTGTTGCATCTTTTACGTGGATGCAATTAGGTTCTAGCAAGAACGTTTTCTTACCTATGAATAACCACAACATGATTTTGTCAACTTCTATTTACCCTTCATAAGGACCCTTTTCGTCGAATCCGCTCCAACTAAAGTGGGAGAGACAGACACCCGCTAGCCACCTTATGCAACTAGTGCATGTCAGTCGGTGGAACCTGTCTCACGTAAGCGTACATGTAAGGTCGGTCCGGGCCGCTTCATCCCACAATACCACTGAAGCAAAATAAGATTAGTAGTGGCAAGCAAGTTGACAAGATCTACACCCACAACAGATTTGGGTTCTACTCGTGCAATAGAGAACTACGCATAGACCTAGCTCATGATGCCACTGTTGGGGAACGTTGCAGAAAATAAAATTTTTCCTATGGTTTCACAAAGATCCATCTATGAGTTCATCTAGAAACGAGTGACATTAGTGCATCTACATACCTTTGTAGATCATGAGCGGAAGCGTTCAAGAGAACGGGGTTGAGGTAGTCGTACTCGTCGTGATCCAAATCACCGATGATGAAGTGCCGAATGGACAACACCTCCGCGTTCAACACACGTACGGAGCGGATGACGTCTCCTCCTTCTTGATCCAGCAAGGGGGAAGGAGAGGTTGATGAAGATCCAGCAGCATGACGGAATGGTGGTGGATGCAGCAGGGTTCCGGCAGAGCTTCGCCGAGCTTCTGTGAGAGGGAGAGGTGTAGCAGGGGAGAGGGAGGCGCCAAGACTTCTGGGTGCGGCTGCCCTCCCTCCCCCCTTTATATAGGGACCCAGGGGGGCGCCGGCCCTGGAGATGAGATCTCCCAATGGGGGCGGCGGCCAGGGGGGTGGAGTGCCCCCCAAGGCAAGTGGTGCGCCCCCCCACCCTAGGGTTTCCAACCCTAGGCGCAGGGGGTGCCCAAGGGGGGGGGGGGCGCACCAGCCCACTAGGGGCTGGTTCCCCTCCCACTTCATCCCACGGGGCCCTCCGGGATAGGTGGCCCCACCCGGTGGACCCCCGGGACCCTTCCGGTGGTCCTCGTACAATACCGGGTGACCCCGAAACTTTCCCGATGGCCGAAACAGGACTTCCTATATATAATTCTTTACCTACGGACCATTCCGGAACTCCTCGTGATGTTCGGGATCTCATCCGGGACTCCGAACAACATTCGGTTTGCTGCATACTAGTCTTCCTAACAACCCTAGCGTCACCGAACCTGAAGTGTGTAGACCCTACGGGTTCGGGAGACATGCAGACATGAGCGAGACGGCTCTCCGGTCAATAACCAACAGTAGGATCTGGATACCCATGTTGGCTCCCACATACTCCTCGATGAGCTCATCGGATGAACCATGATGTCGAGGATTCAAGCAACCCCGTATACTATTCCCTTTGTCAGACGGTATGTTACTAGTATGCAGCAAACCGAATGTTGTTCGGAGTCCCGGATGAGATCCCGGACGTCACGAGGAGTTCCGGAATGGTCCGGAGGTAAAGAATTATATATAGGAAGTCCTGTTTCGGCCATCGGGAAAGTTTCGGGGTCACCCGGTATTGTACGAGGACCAACGGAAGGGTCCCGGGGGTCCACCGGGTGGGGCCACCTATCCCGTAGGGCCCCGAGGGCTGAAGTGGGAGGGGAACCAGCCCCTAGTGGGCTGGTGCGCCTCCCCTT
>NC_041381.1:588151213-588152979 GCF_002162155.2 Triticum dicoccoides
CCCCCTTGGGAGATTCCCATCTCCAGGGCCGGCGCCCCCCAGGGGGCCTATATAAAGGAGGGGGGAGGGAGGGCAGCCGCACCCTGAGTCTTGGCGCCTCCCTCCCCCTGCTACACCTCTTCCTCCTCCCGCGGTTGCTTGGCGAAGCCCTGTCGGAGTTCTACTGTATCCACCACCACGCCGTCATGCTGCTGGATCTTCATCAACCTCTCCTTCCCCCTTGCTGGATCAAGACGGAGGAGACATCACGCTGACTGTACGTGTTTTGAACGTGGAGGTGCCGTCTGTTCGGCGCTAGGATCTCCGGTGATAGGATCACGACGAGAACGACTACCTCAACCCTATTCTCTTGAATGCTTCCGCACGCGATCTACAAGTGGTATGTAGATGCATCTCTCTCTCTCGTTGCTAGATGAATTCATAGATTGATCTTGTTGAACGTAGGAATTTTTTTATTTTATGCAACGTTCTCCAACAACCGAGGCGGCGAGCTGGGCCGAGGCGAGGCATGCTCTGAGCGAAGGCTACGGCTGGGTCGAGGATTTGATTGACGGTAGGCCGCCTTCTTCTTCACCTCTTTTCTTGTAATTCGGTTCATCTTCTGACTCGCTCTGTTTCTTTCTTCTTTGTGAAGAATATTTCCCCGGATACTCCGTTGCCGCCAACCAAGCCATCGAAGCTCACCGTGAGGCCCGGCGGCAAGCTGGGGTTGAGGTCGCACCGGACGCCGACTGGTCGCTTGAGGAGCAGCTTCTAGCGATCCAAGCCCGCCTCCAGCCGGCCTACCGCATGCTCCGCCGGCTTCAGCGTGCTGGAGCGTAGGTACTGGCCGCCCTCTGGCCTGGCGAGGTGATTCCCTGCACCGCCAGCCATACTGCCGACTGGCTGGAGGTGGCAGTCGGCCGCTTCGAGGCTTGGAAGGTTTCAGCAGCACGGTCCGGTGCTCGACGGGCGCTGGAGTTCGTCCGGGCTTGGTTTCCCGGGCTGAACTTGGACCAGCTACGCACCTGGCGGCAGGAGGCTGACGAGGAGCTGGGGCCGGTGCGGCCGGCTATCATCCAGCGCGCCTCGGCAATCGCCGACTTCATCGACACCAGCGCCTTTGCTCCTGAGGTAAACGAAGACGGCGTCACGCAACCGGAGGAATGGTTCTGGCTGAACCCGGCCGACGGTGAAGACTCGGCAGAGGAGATCGACTCCAGCGACGAGGGCGAAGAGGAGGAGGAGGAAGACGGCGAAGATGTTGTGCCGGATGGTGAAGCAGCCAGCCAGCTTCAGCCTTATCATGCCTCCAGCAACGAGGCATGTGCTAATGCACCGCCTGCCGCAGGTGACGATCAGGCCGAGATTCGCCAGCCGGCCACTCCTCCAGCCGACACCGCCGTCTCCACCGATCTGCCCGACGCCACAGTTGCTCCCTTGGCCTGACTCGTCGTTTTTACTTTCCTGCTTGTCACTCTTTGAACAACTTTATTAACTTTGTGCAATTCCACCCACTGGGGGTGTATTCAAACTTTGTCGAATGCCGGCCTTTCGAAGGCCTTTTGTGTAAATATAACTATGCATGTGCTTGGCTTCCATTCCTATTTGCTTTTTATCTTTGGGTTGTTTTCCTTTGCCGCCCTCCTTTGGTCGCCGCCTTTCCCAGCCGGACAGCTGCTCTGCAGTCTGTGGCCGGGTAAGGAATTGGCCATCTAGGAGGGCAAGTACTCAAGCTTTCTTACATTGTAGCAGAGTAAGAAGGGAAGCCAGCCAGCCGGCTGCTT
>NC_041381.1:588153347-588161062 GCF_002162155.2 Triticum dicoccoides
CATGTACCTAGGGTAGGGTCATGGACCTGTCCAAGGTACCCTCCCCAAGGACATCTCTAGAAGAAACTGTCTTTCAATCGACCTGGAAGGATTCCACTCGACGGACTCAAAGACACTCGACCATGAAGACTCACTCGACCACCAGGAGATCTAGGGTCACTCTGCATCCAAACAATCTGTTATTAAGTAGTCTTTATGGCCATGATATCACTTTATGTAAGACGTTACCAGTAACGCAGGCCTTTATGTACATTGAACCCTCCGTTACGTGGGCTGGCTGGGGTCCTGGCGCACTCTATATAAGCCACCCCCCTCCACAGGCAGAAGGGTTCGCACCTCTATAACTCATACGCATATAATCCAGTCGACTGCCTCCGGGCTCCGAGACGTAGGGCTGTTACTTCCTCCGAGAAGGGCCCGAACTCGTAACTCCCTTGCGTATACAACTACTCCGTAGCTAGGATCTTGCCTCTCCATACCTACCCCCTATTCTACTGTCAGGCTTAGAATCACGACAGTTGGCGCCCACCGTGGGGCAGGTGTCTTAGCGACTTATTGGAGAAGTTGCAACTGTTCCGATCGCCTTCATCATGGTTTCTGGCGTAGTCTTGGTGGAGGGCCGCCAGATCCGTCTCGGCGTTCTCACGTTTGTCGCGGACGACTCCTCTTGGCTCCAGGAGGCTCCACTTGACATCGACGCACTCCCAGTCCGTGGGGCGACACACTTTCGTGCATGTGTCCGCGGCGTCCTGCTGCGGCAACCGTCGGCCCCGTATCGGTCGAACCCTGTGTCGTCCTCCCTCCCTATCTCCCGCCAGCGCAAGCGCTCTGGTCGGTCGAGGCTTCAGTGGTGGTTGAGACACGCAGTGGCTCGCCAATCGGCCACCACCCAAGTCACAGCGATTGAGCCCGACGAATCTCTCTACGACCTGTTCGATCTGTCGACTGGCTCCGTAGAGACTGCATCCGAGTGCGACAACAGTGATCCAGTGGCGGAGGTCCTGATGATCAATGGACCTCGTAGTCCTCCCGACTTCCCCTGCACCGACGGAGGGGACAGTGGAGGCGACCCAGCTCAGGTCCACGAGGAGTATCAACCCGAGCCACTCACTTCGTTGCAAAGAGAAGATCTTCGCCGCCGGAACATGGATGCTCTGCATACTCCTATCGTAGGAGAAACCCTCGAGGCTCGCGCCTAGGAGGACGCGCGTTTGGCCAACTTGGCTGAGCGCACTCGACTGGAGAACCTCCAGCGAGCACTCGATGAGTGCGCGCGGCAACGAGTTCCAAACTCTAGCCGACGTCAACTCTTTCCGCCACCGACTCAGGTATATCGAACCCCAATTCAGAATCTGGCAGCTGCAGCCCGTATAGCGGAGTCGATTCAGCCCTCTCAGTCAGAGGCTGGCAGAGGCTTGATGCAAATCAGAGATCTGCTCCAGGCAGCAGGAGATCAAAATTCAGCGATATCGCAGTCGCGTAATAGGATTCACAGCCGATCCATCGCTGCTAATACAGTCCAGTCGGCCCATAGCCCAAGATCGCCTCTGCGGCGTGAGGGACGTGGGGGTCGACGTGATCAGTATGATGACTGATTCGATCGCGATGATCAGCGTCGAGTGCCCACTCCTCCCCCAAGGGGTGGGTCTTATGCCCCTCGGCAACAAGATGACAGACGCCAACACAGTGTTGGGCGAAGAGTTCCAGCCGACCCTAGAGAACCAGGCTTTGACGCGAGGTCCATTATCGTGCAAGGTCTGGTCGACTGGAACAGAGCTCACAGAGAAGGCCATGACAGAGATGCGCCCACCAGCAGCCGAGTTCATGTCTCAGGACCAGAGTGTTTTAGCAGAGCCATCAGAGCCGCGGTGATCCCTCCCAACTTCAAGTTGGCGATTGGGGTGAGTAAGTCCACTAGTGAGTCCAAGCCCGATACTTGGCTTGAGGACTACCGAGTGTCTGTTCAGATTGGCAGTGGTAACGATGAGGTGGCCATGAAACACTTACCGCTTATGTTGGAGGGCTCGGCCAGAGCCTAGCTGAATCAGTTGGCTCCTAGCAGCATTTACACTTGGGAAGATCTTGCCCGAGTGTTTGTCAGGACATTTGAAGGGACGTGCAAACGGCCTGCAGGTCTGACAGAGCTGCAGATTTGCGTACAAAAGTCGAATGAAGCCCTGAGAGATTACATTCAGAGGTGGATCACATTACATCATACAGTGGAAAACATATCTGATCACCAAGCAGTCTGTGCCTTCAAGGAATGTGTTAAGAATAGAAAGTTAAGTTTGAAGTTTGGTCGGACCGGAGATATGACTCTGAGTCGAATGATGGAAATTGCCACCAAATATGCCAATGGCAAAGAATAGGATCGACTCCGGAGTGACAAGTACAAGCCGAGCCAGTCGGAAAAAGGGAACTCCAGTCGGAAGCAGAAGCGGAAAGCCGAGCCAGCTGCTCCTGGAGAATCCTTGGCCGTGACTCAGGGCAAGTTTAAAGGGAAGCCCAAAGGATCTTGGAACCCCAAGAAGGTGAAGGACAAGGAAGGAAACGACGTGATGGATTTTCCATGCCACATCCACATGAAGAAAGATGAAGAGGGTAACTTCATTTACCCGAAACATACCACTCACCAGTGCCGGCTCTTAATCCAGCAGTTTCAAGGGAAACAACCCAAGGATAAAGAAAACGAGTTGGACAATATCGAGGACAAAGAGGACAGTGATGAAGGATACCTCCATGTCAATTCCACCCTGATGATTTTTGCTGATGTTGAGAGCAAAAGTCGATTGAAAGTTATCAACCGGGAAGTGAATATGGTTGCTCTGGCAACACCCAGAATCTGAAGTGGTCTCAGACCGCCATCACATTCGACCAATCTGATCATCCAACACACATAGCCACCCTTGGGAGGCAAGCTTTGGTGGTCGACCCAGTCGTCGAAGGCACTCGACTAACTAAGGTTCTGATGGACGGTGGCAGCAGACTAAACATATGGTATGCGGACACGCTGAAGGGAATGGGCATTCCGATGTCCAGACTCAATTTCAGCAACATGAGTTTCCATGGAGTCATTCCTGGAAAAAGGCTGAATCACTCAGCCAAATTGCTCTTGATGTGGTTTTCGGCGATTCAAAGCATTTCCGCAAATAAAAGTTAACATTTGAAGTTGTGGATTTCCAGAGTGCTTATCACGCCATTTTAGGCAGGCCAGCTTATGCACGATTCATGGCTCGACCATGTTATGTGTACCTCAAATTGAAGATGCCTGGTCCCAAAGGGGTGATCACCGTCACTGGCAATCGGAAAAAGGCAGAAGAGTGCTTTCAGAAGGGCTCAAAGATCGCCGATGCTCAGATGGCAGTTGTAGAGCTGCAGGAATACCAGAAAACTGCAGATCCGAGTGATTTGTTGCGAGCCAAGAAGCCTGCTACCGAATCAGCATTTTAGTCGTCTGGTGAGAAAAAGCCGATTCACATCCACCCGACCAACTCCAATGCTGCTCCGACTCATATCTCAACAACACTCGACTCCAAATAGGAAGAAGCGCTCATCCAGTTCCTCCGTGAGAACTGGGACATCTTCGCATGGAAGCCTGCTGACATGCCGGGTGTTCCCAGGGGGTTGGCTGAGCATCGCCTACGAGTCGACTCAAAGGTGAAACCTGTCAAGGAACATCTTCGACGGTCTGCCATCCATAAGAGAAAAGCCATCGGCGAGGAGGTAGCTCGGTTCTTAGCAGCAGAGTTTATCCGAGAGATTTATCACTCCGAGTGGCTCGCTAATGTTGTCATGGTCCCCAAGAAGGACAAGTCACTTCGCATGTACATTGATTTCAAACATATCAATCGGGCCTGCCCGAAAGATCATTTTCCTCTCCCCCGCATCGACCAAATAGTCGACTCGACTGCGAGATGTGAGCGCCTGTCTTTTTTAGACTCCTATTCCGGTTATCATCAGATCCGTCTGTATGGACCCGACGAGATCAAAACAGCCTTTATCACCCCGTTCGTATGCTTCTGCTATGTCACCATGCCATTCCGCGTCAAGAATGCCGGAGCCACGTTCATGAGGATGATTCAAAAGTGTTTGCTCACTCAAATCAGTTGGAACATGGAAGCATACATGGATGATATTGTGGTCAAATCACGGAAGGGTTCCGACCTGTTGACTGACCTCGCTGAAACATTTGCCAATCTCAGGAGGTATGATATCAAGCTTAATCCATCAAAGTGCACATTCAGAGTTCCTGGCGGAAAGTTACTCGGTTTTCTCGTTTCCAAACGAGGAACCGACGCCAACCCGGAAAAAGTTGGTACTATACTCCGAATGAAATGCCCCATGCATGTGCACGATGTCCAAAAACTTACTGGATGCTTGGGCGCGTTAAGTCGATTCATCTCCCGCCTCAGTGAAAAGGCACTGCCCCTTTACCGACTGATGAAGAAGTCAGACAAGTTCAAGTGGACTCCAGAAGCTGATGCAGCGTTTGCAGAACTTAAAGCTCTGCTCTCCACCCTACCGGTGCTTGCTGCCCCAGTCAGCAAAGAGCCCCTGTTGCTTTACATTGCAGCTACAGGACAAGTCGTCAGTATAGTACTTACGGTCGAGCGGGAAGAAGAAGGGAAAGCCTTCAAAGTTCAGCGCCCAGTATATTATCTTTCCGAAGTATTGACCCCATCGAAGCAAAGATACCCTCATTATCAGAAGCTTTTATATGAGATTTACATGACCACGAAGAAGGTTGCTCACTATTTCTCTGATCATTCCATTACAGTCGTCAGCGACGCCCCATTATCACAGATTTTGCACAACGGAGATGCAACTGGTCGAGTGGCAAAATGGGCGATTGAACTCCTTCCCCTTGATATCAAGTTTGAGGCAAAGAAAGCCATTAAGTCCCAAGCAGTAGCAGATTTCATCGCCGAGTGGATTGAACAACAACTGCCAACTCAAGTTCACTCGGAGTATTGGACCATGTTCTTTGACGGTTCTAAGATGTTGAATGGTTCTGGTGCTGGGGTAGTATTGGTTTCCCCCGAGGAGATAAGCTCAGATATGTGCTCCAGATCCACTTTGATTCCTCCAACAATGAAGCAGAATACAAAGCACTTTTGTACGGGTTGCGCATGGCTATTTCACTTGGCGTCTTTCGCCTTATGGTTTATGGCAATTCAGATTTGGTGGTCAATCAGGTGATGAAGGAGTGGGACATTAGAAGCCCAGCCATGACTGGTTATTGTAATGCGGTAAGGAAGCTGGAGAAGAAATTTGAAGGGTTAGAGCTCCATCATATACCCCGACTGAAGAATCAAGCATCTGATGATTTGGCGAAGATAGGTTCCAAGAGAGATGCCATTCCCAGTGATGTGTTCTTGGAACATATCCATACTCCATCAGTTCAGGAAGATCCTTTTACCGAAGAAGCTCCGCAGCCAAAAAGTGTCACAGATCCCACTGAAGTAGAAGTTCCAGCAGTGGTCGACCTGATCATGGAAGCATTGGTCATCACTCCCGACTGGACAGTGCCGTACATCGCGTATATCTTAAGGAAAGAGCTCCCAGACGATGAAGAAGAGGCTCGACAGATCGTCCGCCGATCCAAAGCCTTTACCTTGATAAAGGGACAGTTGTACAGAGAGAGCACGACTGGAGTCGGTCAGAAATGTATAACACCAGAAGAAGGTCGGATAATCCTTGACGATATCCACTCGGAGACCTGTGGCCATCATGCGTCTTCTCAGACCATTGTGGCTAAAGCATACCGAGCGGGATTTTACTGGCCGAGAGCAAATGAAATGGCAAAGGAGATAGTCGACAAGTGCGAAGGATGTCAATTTTACTCCAATATGTGACACAAGCCCGCCTCAGCCTTGAAGACCATCCCACTCGTCTGGCCGCTCACTGTATGGGGATTGGATATGGTTGGACCACTAAGAACAGGCAGAAGCAGTTTCACCCATGTGCTGGTGGCAGTCGACAAGTTCACTAAGTGGATTGAAGCTAAACCCATCAAGAATCTTGATGCGGGCACTGCTATCAGCTTCATCAGGGAGTTCGTATTCAGATACGGAGTTCCCCATAGCATCATCACTGATAATGTGTCTAACTTCGATTTCGAGGAATTTAGAGCCTTCTGCACGTCTCAGGGCACACGAGTCGACTATGCTTCAGTCGCTCACCCCCAGTCGAATGGGCAGGTAGAGCGAGCAAATGGTTTAATTCTCAAAGGACTGAAACCCCGACTGATGCGCGACCTCAAGCACGCAGCTGTCGCATGGGTTGACGAACTTCCGTTAGTACTTTGGGGATTAAGGACCACACCTAATCGGTCGACTGGGAGAACTCTGTTCTTCTTAGTTTACGGAGCTGAAGCAGTCGTGCCGAGTGACCTGCTTCACAACGCACCTCGGGTCGAACTCTACACTGAAGCTGAAGCAGAACAAGCCCGACAGGACACAGTCGACCTTTTAGAAGATGAAAGAGAGATGGCCTTCATCCGATCGACCATTTATCAGCAGGACTTGCGTCGATTCCATGCCAAAAACGTGAACAGTCGAGCCTTCCAAGAGGGAGACTTGGTTCTCCGAGTGGATCAACAGAAGCCACACAAGCTTGCTCCTACTTGGGAAGGTCCCTTCATCGTCACCAAAGTTCTCCACAATGGGGCGTACCGCCTTTACAATGTCGAGCACCAGTTTGACGAGCCCCGAGCATGGAACGCGGAGCTACTCCGCCCCTTTTATACTAAGTATTCACTCGGATGAGTTGTAATAAAAGTACTTCTGTAGTTTATTTATCAAAGACAAGAGTTTTATAATTTTCCCAGTGATTGTTGTTACTTTTGTCCTCATAAAGCAGTCCCCCAGCGGGTGGCTTAGCTGCGAATCCGTTTCGCCTAAGTTTGTAAAAAAAAATCCTTACCGAGTGGTGAGCCAGCCTCCCACTCGGAGGCTTAGCTGCGAATCCGTTACGCCTAAGTTTAAACAAAATCCTACCGAGTGGTAAGCCAGCCTTCCACTCGGAGGCTTAGCTGCAGTCCAAGTACTCGCCTAAGTTTAAACAAAATCCTACCGAGTGGTGAGCCAGTCTTCCACTTGGAGGCTTAGCTGCAGTCCAAGTACTCGCGTAAGTTTAAACAAAATCCTACTGAGTGCTGAGCCAGTCTCCCACTCGGAGGCTTAGCTGCAGTGCAAGTACTCGCCTAAGTTTAAACAAAATCCTACCGAGTGGTGAGCCAGCCTTCCACTCGGGGGCTTAGCTGCAACCTAGTGTTCGCCTAAGTACAAATACAACATGCGCTCCGCAAGGAGGACGAAGCGCAGGTCGACTGCTACCTTCTCCTTCCGAGCTATGCCACAAATACAACGTGTGACCCGCAAGGAGGACGAAGCGTAGGTCGACTGCTGCCTTCTCCTTCAGAGGAACGCCACAAAAATCCTAAGTGGCGAGCAAACCTCCCACTCGGGGGCTTAGCTACAGCCAAGTGCTCGCCTAAGTTTTTGAAAATCCTACCGATTGGAGACCAAACCTCCCACTCGCGGGCTTAGCTGCAACCCAGTGCTCACCTAAGTTTTTGAAAATCCTACCGAGTGAAGAGCAAACCTCCCACTCGGGGGCTTAGCTGCAGCCTAGTGCTCGCCTAAGTTTTTGAAAATCCTACCGAGTGGAGAGCAAACCTTCCACTTGGGGGCTTAGCTGCAGCCCAGTGCTCG
>NC_041381.1:588161473-588199526 GCF_002162155.2 Triticum dicoccoides
CTACCGAGTGGAGAGAAAACCTCCCACTCGGGGGCTTAGCTGCAGCCCAGTGCTCGCCTAAGTTTTTGAAAATCCTACCGAGTGGAGAGCAAACCTCCCACTCAGGGTTTAGCTGCAGCCCAGTGCTTGCCTAAGTTTTTGAAAATCCTACCGTGTGGAGAGCAAACCTCACACTCGGAGGCTTAGCTGCAGTCCAGTGCTCACCTAAGTTTTTTGAAAATCTTACCGAGTGAAGAGCAAACCTCCCACTCGGGAGGCTTAGCTGCAGCCCAGTGCTCACCTAAGCATGACGAGGTACAAGTCGATTGCAATTTGTGCTTCGTCCCTACCTGCAAAAGTGCATCACAAACACTAGTATATATTCCGAGCGAAGGACAATGGTCGTTCGAAGGCAAATGCAAACATATTCAACGACAAACTCAAGTTCAGATAGCGTCCTACGGATCCAGAAGTGCTCAGGCACCAAGCCTGTTAAAGTTTATCGGTTACAAAAACCACTCGGCATTCTGAGGCAAATTTAAGGCATCAAGCATAGAAGTTTTTTACTCCTCCTGCGGAGGACTGGAAGGCGCAACGAACTCGTCCAGGTTAATTCCATCTATGATCCGAGTGGCAGCAGCAATGAAGGTCTCCATGAAATATCGGAAGTCATACTTCTTGGTATTGGCCACCTTAAGAGATGCCAGCTTGTCTTCTCGCGCGTCCTTGCAGTGAACACGGACCAGAGACAGAGCAACGTCGGCACCACACCTAGCAGAAGACTTCTTCCATTCTTGCACTCGACTTGGAACTTCGTTCAGTCGAGTCATCAGAGACTCGAGGTCGTTCTGAAGTGTTTCTCCTGGCCAGAGTGCTGTGTCGATGCGCGATGTTGCAACCTTCAGTCTCACAAGATAGTCGACCACAACAGGAACGCGAGACTCGAGACGGAGCACGTTCATGGCGGCTTCATCCTTCACAGGAGAGTTGATGGGATCCAAGCCAGTCTCCACTCGACTAGTCTCCTCTTCAAAGTTTTGGCAGAATTCTGTGGATACGATCCGAGGATGAGCTAACAATCCTACAATAAGTCAATGATTGCAAGTCAGTCGGATATAAGGGGTTACCTTCGAGCATGAGGAATAACTTCTTGGTGAGCCCTCCCAGATAAGCCTCTAAGTCGTTCTTCTTTCCCACCAGTTCGCTAGCCTTGTCACTCAGGGCTATCTTGTCATTCTTCAGTCAGCTGACCTCCTTGTTGGCCGCATCAAGAGCACCTTTCAGATTGGTATTCTCCTCTTCAAGTTTGTTGATTGAAGCCAACTTTTCTTCTGCAAGTTTCGTCTTGTCCGAAGCCGCTTTCTGCTCCTCGGCGAGGTCAAGGTCCTTCTTCTTTAGAACATCCTTCAGTTTATGTGCAAAATGACAGTGAGATCAGACTCAGGAATGGACAAAAAATAAGGGCAGTCGTCAAGGTTCTCACCAAACATACCTTTTGCCTCCTCCTTCGCCTTCGTGAAGTTCTCCTAGACAAGCTTCAGATCAAGTTCGAGCTGGATATGCTTGTTCTCCAACTCAGTATAACGAGCCACAAGCTCGCAAGATTTCTGTGAAAGATCAGTCGACATACATCAAAGATAGGTCACTTCCGAGTGACTAAGAGAAAAATCGTAGCATTTCTAAGACTACAACCGAATCAAAATATTCAACTGTAGTCTCGGGGACTACACCCAGTGGGTGCACTTAGCGTGCCCCTACTGGTTCTACCGGCTCGGATCGATCAGTCGACCGAAAGAGACAAAAAGGTTATGATCATAAATCATAGCTAACTGCCAACAGTTAGACACAGTTTCAAAAAAAAGAGCGAAGTATTCTTCAGACCATAGCCGACTACCAGCAGTCGACCACGGTATCGGGGACTATACCCAGTGGGTGCACTCAGCGTGCCCCCACTGGTTCCATGATTCCATTTGACCAGATCGAGTGAAGAAAGTAAAAGAGAAAAAAAGTTCAAGACATAAAGACTACAGTCGACTGCCAGAAGTCCACCGTAGTCTCGGGGACTACACCCAGTGGGTGCACTCAGCGTGCCCCCACTAATCCAGACATTTCAATCGACACACCTAGTGGGTGTATGACAAATACTAAGATTTTTAGAAATAAAAAATGTCAGGTATCATATCCTAACAGAACAGGTGGTGGTCAACTAACCTGGACATTGCTCTAAAGAGCTGAACTTGCATCGTAAGCTGCTTGGCTGGCGTCTCGGATCGCCTTCACCTGCTCCATCATGACCCCCGCCTGGCGTATGGCTTCCTTGGCAGCACCTGCTTGGTCCTCTGGGACGTGGTGTGTGGAGAAGAGGGAAGGTGGATCAGCACTCGACGATGGAGGGTGGGCACTCGTCAATGGCACCGCAAAGGACACGGTAGCCCGAGCAATGTTGCCTCCCTCCAGAACCAATGTTTCAGGTGCTGACACAACCTGAGAAGTCTTGCCAGCAGACACTTTCCTGCTCCTCCTTTGCCTCAGTGGCTCCTCATCATCATCGTCTGGGAGATCAATGATAATGCTAGGTGGAGCTACATAAAAGGTTCAAAGTTAAAAATGAAGATCCGATCGACCCAAAGTGAAACTGCACAGATTATACCAGGATTGGAAGTGGCAGCATCCTCCATTTCTTGATCTTCATGCCTGGCTGAGGTCTCAGAAGTAGCAGCACTACGATTTTAGAAATCAGTCGGTTAGTGATCGGGTCGACCAAGAATATATCCATGTTGAAAGAGAAAACATGAGTTATGCCATTACCCAGAAACAGTCGGAATCTCCATCCTCATCTTTGGTAGGGCCTTTGCCGGTTTTGATGGTGCCGCTCGGGATTGCTTCGACGCTTTCTCAGTCGGCGCCGTAGAAGTCGTCCGAGGGCGTTTGGTCACTTCCTAGCGGGCACGGCTCCCTTGCCACGCTCGACTGCAGGATCATGGGCGAGCTTGGACCATCTTTCAGTACGACGAGGCTCGAGTACCTCCTTGTCGGTGTCAAAACCGGTGGATCTCGGGTAGGGGGTCCCGAACTATGCGTCTAGGCGGATGGTAATAGGAGACAAGGGACACGATGTTTTACCCAGGTTCGGGCCCTCTTGATGGAGGTAAAGCCCTACGTCCTGCTTGATTAATATTGATGATTTGTGTTACAAGAGTAGATCTACCACGAGATCAAGGAGGCTAAACCCTGGAAGCTAGCCTATGGTATGATTGTTGTTCGTCCTACAGACTAAAGCCATCCAGTTTATATAGACACCGGAGAGGGCTAGGGTTACACAGAGTTGGTTACAATGGTAGGAGATCTACATATCCGTATCGCCAAGCTTGCCTTCCACGCCAAGGAAAGTCCCATCCAGACACGGGACAAAGTCTTCAATCTTGTATCTTCATAGTCTTGGAGTCCGGCCGATGATGATAGTTCGGCTATCCGGACACCCCCTAGTCCAGGACTCCCTCAGTAGCCCCTGAACCAGGCTTCAATGACGACAAGTCCGGCGCGCATATTGTCTTCGGCATTGCAAGGCGGGTTCCTCCTCCAAATAATTTATAGAAGATTGTGAACACCAGGATAGTGTCCGGCTCTGCAAAATAATTTCCACATACCACCGTAGAGAGAATAATATTTACACAAGTTCAATCTGCTGACGTATTTCGTGGCGTGACGTCACACCACTACCAGGCCTTTACTCGAATTGTTTTTATTGTACCACCTCAGCGCGTTTAGCGAAGCGGTTTCCTTGGCACGTCTTGTCGAAGCAGAGATCGTGTTCCCCTTATTCCGGGATTCCCATCAATACGGACTTGGGTAACCCAACCGCGCCATTGATTGCGGCGCTTGGGAGATAAGCGAGTTTTATCAGGCTAGTGGGGACACATGTTTTTGTCCGCCCATATAAGGGGATAAAGATCCAACCCTTTTACCTGTGCCTTCTTCCTCCTTGGCTTATCCATCTCTGCGAACTCGAGCTCCAGCGCCCAAGTCCGCACATCTCACCTCAACCTTCTCCAACTATGTCCGGAGCGGGAGGCAAGTGGATGGCCTCCTCCGTTATGGAGGGGCACATCTAGAAGCTGCGCAGCGCCGGATATTTGTCCAGCAACATCGCGCATCGGCTCCCCGATGAGGGAGAGATCATCCCCACCCCCAGGCCCCATGAGAGGGTAGTATTTCTTACCCATTTCCTCCGCGGACTGGGCTTCCCACTCCATCCCTTTGTCCGGGGGCTCATGTTCTACTACGGCCTGGATTTCCACGATCTGGCCCCGAATTTCATCCTCAACATCTCGGTGTTTATCATCGTGTGCAAGGCCTTCCTCTGCATCCAGCCCCACTTCGGCTTGTGGCTCAAGACCTTCAGTGTCAAGCCGAAGGTTGTGAAGGGCAACCAAGCGGAGTGCGGAGGCGCCATGGTGGGCAGGATGTCCAACGTTACTTGGCTTGAGGGCAGTTTCGTGGAATCCATTAAAGGGTGGAAATCAGGGTGGTTCTACATCACCGAGCCACGTGACCCCGAATGGGCAGCGGCCCCCGAATTCAGATCTGGCATCCCCACACGGCTCACCTCCTGGAAAGAGAGTGGCCGGACTTGGGGTGATTCGGAGGAGCTGACCGGACTCCAAGCCTGCGTCCAAAAGCTGGTGGACAAGAAGCTCAAGCTTGTCAACATGGTCCAGGTCATGCTCATCCGCCGGATCCTCCCGTGCAAACGACGGGGCTTCAACATGTGGGAGTTCGATCCGGTGCAGCACCAGACTTTGAGCGGGCTCTTCGACACTACGTACGAAGATGTCTGGAAGGTGCTGTTCAAGGGCGCCGAGGCTCCCGCATCCGCTACCGAAGATCACGGATTCAGCTCGCAGCGTCTGGCTGACGAGGTAAGCGATTTTGTCCTTTACGAGCCACTTGTTTTCCATAGTTTGACTCTATGCGGGACCTAAACTCCCTTTCCTTTGATAGGGCTGGCTGGCGAAGGCCGAGCAGACTATCTGTCCGGCCCCATTGCCAGAGGACCCAGCGGACGCTCGCCTAATGGGGCTGCTGGCCCCGGCACCCCACGTGGTGCCGGAGAAGAAGGCCAAGAAGAAGGTCACAAGGACTCGGAAGAGTTCCCGTTTTCAGGTGCTGTCGGACGACGACTCTGAGGCCGACTCCTCTCACCAAGGTGAGGAGGAGAAGAAGAAAGCCTCTCCCCCAGTGGGGGGAGGGAAGAAAAGGAAGGCCTCCCCAACGAGGGAGGCCGAAGGGTCCAAGAAGGGAAAAACCCTTCCCCCGGACTGCTCTGCCAACGCCAGTGATGACAACGAGGACTGGCCTCCAAGGGCCAAGCCCCTGGCGAGATCGTGAGTATCCGGACTCCCGAATAACTTCATGGTTTTTCTTTTTTGCCACACGATGTCTTTCTAATGCCGCATACAACCCTGCAGTCCGCCCAAGGACGATCTTCTCGCTTCGTCGAGCGGGTCCTTAGTGCATCGGATATGGATTCTCTTCCGACCGCCTCCACCCCCTGTGACACAGACGATGCCGAGGTGGAATCCCGGGAAGGGACCCGCCAGGAGGAGGAGGCCCCGGAGGTGTCGCAGGACAACCTCCCGGACTTTGCACCGGACTCGGCTCCGGATCCCATAGTGGCTCCGGAGTCCGGCGGGCGGCCCCTTCGTAAGAAGGGCAAGACCGTGACGCCGGCAGCCTCCGTCCAACTGGAGGCACCGGATAGCTTGCTGGAGGCGCTTAATGGCGCCTCCATCAAAGAGGAACACCGCACTGTTATGAGTGCGGTGATTCAGAAGGTGCAGCTCGCCAAGAGTGGGCTGACCGAAGCCTGCAGCAGCCTTCTAACAGGCTTTGAGGTAAGAATTTTGATATATGTAAAATAGTACCGCATAGACAGTAGCCCCTGATTCTCGGTTCAGTGTTCGGAAACAAAAGTCGGACTGAGGATCTAAAAAGATATACGCAGGAGTCATAAAAATATGTCAATATGGGATTGCAGGCTGCGCTGCTGACCTCTGCCGCACTAACTGCGGAGGTCAATACTTTGAAGGAAAGCCTCGAGCGGTCCGAGAGCGAGCTCAGCCGTGCCAAGAAGCAGCTCGAGGACAAGGAAGGTGAGTAACACCTTATTAAAATTGTACCTTACAGAAAAGGATTTTGGTTGCAAAAAGAATGACAAGGATAACATGGGTATTGCAGGGGCCACTAACGAGGTGGCTACCCTGAAGGAGGCGGTGGCCGTGGCCGAATGCAATGCGGCTGCGGAGCGCACCGAGCGAGAGAAGCAGGAGGCGCGGGTGGCGGAGGTACAGCAAGAGCTCCAGGATCTCATGAAAAAACTTGAGAGCCTGGAGCGTGACTCGAAGACTCGAGAGTCTGAGCTTGCAACGGCTCTTGAGTGTGCCAAAGCCGCTAAGGCCGAAGCCTACAAGGCCCTCCAAGAAATCGAGGCATTGAAGAAAATAGCAGCAGGTAAGGCATTTTTCATGCAAAGTAAGCATGTGAGTGTTAATTACCTGTTGCTTACCCGAATTCGGAGCTCTCCAGGAGCGTTCGCAGATCTTCCTCGCAGCGTGTCTGATGCTGCCGCGTTCTACCGGGCCGAGGAGGGGAGCTCGACGGAGAAGGTCTTCTGGTCTCAGTATGCTGAGGCCGGACATCCGGTGCCCCTTAGCGACCAGCTGAAGCAGCTGGTCGAGCTCCACAAGGCGGCCGAACAGGCCATGAAGGGCCTCATAGTTCGGCTGTGGCCTAAGGAGGCCATGCCTGGGAGCTACTTCGGCCTGGTGCGGCGGCTGGTGGATGCGTGCCCGTGGGTTGAAGTCATCAAGCACTCCGCCTGTATTGAAGGTGCCCGTCGGGCCCTTGACCGCGTAAAGGTGCACTGGGGCAAGATGGATGCCCAGAAGCTTGTGACGGACCCGCCACTGCAGGGCAAGGAGCATCGCACGCCCGAGATGTATTATAAGAGTGTGCTGAAGGGCGCCCGCACTATTGCGGGTGAGTGCTCCAAAGATGTAATATTTGAGTAGACTCGCATTTTGTTATCCTGTGCGCTGAAAACTAAGTTCATTAGCGCTAAGCAACGCATTTTAATTTAAAATATTACCTTCTGTGCAGCTGTTTATCAAATCTGAGAGATGGCAAGTCGTCGGCTTCAGCCCCCATGCCACGAGTGCTGGGGTGTTCGGGATAAATTTGAGCACTCTTGTTCCCATATTTGGGTCCATCTAGGGAGGCGCTCAACACAACGAACAAGGCAACCGGACTTATAATGCTTGAACACTCTCACTTAGCCATAGAATTCTATAATTTTAAATTTCGGCGAAGCCCCTAGTCTTCGGAAGGCCAAATTTGGGGCGCTATCCACGCCTGTGCCGGACAAAGTCGGCTCCTCGCTCTAAGCGGCATAAGTCTTTAAGGACTCGCAAAAAACCTCTCGAACAGCGACCAGCTCTCGCCTCATCATGACGGTCAGTTTTAGCTTTCTCCACTGAGGCGCTCGCCCAGCTCAACTGGGGCGCAATCGCAGTGGTTCTCCCAGTGCTACCTTAACCGATACAACGGAACGTAAGGTACCAAAACATGGGAGCCGGGCAAACCCAACTATTGACCCAAGACATGATTCGGAGCCGATGCATATAATGCTATAAGTTCGAGGTGCCGCACTTGTGAAAGTGTTCGGACTTATCACACCATGATGCGGGAAACATAAGCCCCTGGTGCATTTAGCCCTACCAAAACATACGGACGCGACATGTCACAAATGAACATATGTATAAAAGAGAAATGCAATTGGAAGCAAAAAGGTGCTGCATTACTTATTCAAGAAAAAACTGCTGTAAGTGCAAAACGATACAAATGGTGCGATAAGCAAGGGATGGGACTGTTAAACATGTCCCCCTCCAGGGGTAGGCTGCGGAATGGTGCATAAAACAGATTTAATGCTTGTAATGGAGACCACCTGGATATTCGTTGTAGCCTTTCTCCTTCCCTGGCTGTTGCATCGTGAGTTCGGCAGGTCTGCTGCCGGACAGGGCCTCTGACGAATGGAGTCCTATGGGTAAAAATAAAAAAGAAAAGAAAACAAGAACGACACACTTGAGAGCCCCTGGTGTGGTTAAGCCGTATTCTTGGCCTATCGTGGTTGTGCCCCTCTCCCCATGCCCATGGTATCTTCAGAGCGTAATGGTGTACGCGAGGGACCTGTCTTGATGTTTTGCAGGGGTTGGGGTTGGGGCCGCACTGCTACGCGTGCTCGAAACGTGCCAGGTGGTCTTGTTGTATGTTACTCCGGGCGCGCTTAGCCGTATCCGGTCGCTTAGCGGCCGGACTTGAGAATTGCCTTAAGAGGCTGCACTATACTTCTGCCGCGAGAGCCGCTGTATGTTTCTCCGTTCGGAGAGAGCGTTCAGTGTTTCCGTTGACCGTGATGACTCCTCGAGGGCCTGGCATCTTAAGCTTGAGGTATGCATAGTGCGGCACCACATTGAACTTTGCGAACACGGTACGTCCTTGCAAAGCATGATAGCCGCTGCGGAACGGAACTATGTCGAAGATTAACTCCTCGCTTCGGAAGTTATCCGGTGATCCGAAGACCACTTCCAGTGTAACTGAGCCTGTACAATTGGCTTCTACACCTGGTATGACGCCTTTAAAGGTCGTCTTGGTAGGTTTAATCCTTGAGGGGTCTATGCCCATTTTGCGCACTGTGTCCTGATAAAGCAGGTTCAGGCTGCTGCCGCCGTCCAATAGGACTCTGCTGAGGTGAAATCCATCAATGATTGGGTCTAGAACCAATGCGGCGAATCCGCCATGGCGGATGCTGGTGGGGTGGTCCCTTCGGTCAAAAGTGATCGGCAGGAGGACCATGGATTGAACTTCGGGGCAACTGGCTCCATCGTGTGTACATCCCTGAGTGCACGCTTCCGCTCCCTTTTGGGTATGTGCGTTGCGTATATCATGTTCACCGTCCGCACTTGTGGGGGGAAACCCTTCTGTCCTCTATTGTTCAGCGGTCGGGTCTCTTCCTCGTCATCGCTATGCAGCCCCTTGTCATTGTTTTCGGCAATTAACTTGCCTGCCTGCTTGAATACCCAACAGTCCCTGTTGGTGTGGTTGGCTGGCTTTTCGGGGCTGCTGTGTATCTGGCACGAGCGGTCGAGTATTCGGTCCAAATTGGACGGACCCGGAGTAGTTCTTTTGAATGGCTTTTTCCGCTGACCGGGTTTGAGCCTCTGAATCCGGCATTGACTGTCGTATCTTCACTGTTATCACCGTTAATGCGGCGTTTGTTTTTGTTGCGACGCGACCTGCCGTTACGGTCCTTGAAATCCGGACTGCCAGAATTTTTGCTGAGGTTATTGCTGCGTGCTAGCCAGCTGTCCTCACCTGCGCAGAAGCGGGTCATGAGTGATGTGAGGGCTGCCATGGATTTCGGCTTTTCCTGTCCCAGGTGCCAGGCAAGCCACTCGTCGCGGATGTTATGTTTGAAGGACAGTCGACGATTTGGTTTTTCTTGGTTAAGAACCATGTCCAGAATTGTCTGGCTGATTTGTCTGGCTGCTGAATTATGTGGCTTAGGTCATCAGCGTCTGGTGGTCGCACTTACGTGCCTTGGAAGTTGTCGAGGAATGCGGCTTCCAGGTCTTCCCAACTCCCGATTGACTCTGCTGGCAAGCTGTTAAGCCAATGCCGGACTGGTCCTTTAAGCTTGAGTGGGAGATATTTGATGGCGTGAAGATCATCTCCGCGGGCCATATGGATGTGAAGGAGATAGTCTTCGATCCAAACCGCGGGGTCTGTTGTGCCATCGTAGGATTCAATGTTCACGGGTTTAAACCCTTCGGGGATTTGATGATCCATTACTTCGTCTGTGAAGCATACTGGGTGTGCGGCGCCTCTGTACTGGGCGATATCATGAGGGAGCTCGAAAGAGCTTTGTCTATTTTGTTCGGCCCAGCCGGACTTACTGTGTCCGGCGCGACGGTTGTCGTCAGTATCATGGGGCGCCCATGCGATCCATAGATCGATCTTGATTGTTTTGCCTTATCCTCCAATATATCTCACAAGTCCGGAGCGTTCCCCTGTGGCTTTGTGCTTTTCGAGCGATGCCGGGTTACGGTTCTAGTGAAGGGCCTAGGGGCCTCTCTGTCACGACCACGGGGTGGTCGCTCAGCCGTATCGTCTGCTAGTGATGCAGGTTCATACACCTCCTCCTCTAATCGGGGGAGCAGCTTGTGTTTAGGGTAACTTTTGGAGGGGCGTTCGAGCTCATGCTCTTCGGCCGCGAGGACTTTAGTCCATCTGTCGGCTAGCAGATCTTGATCAGCTCTAAGCTGTTGCTGCTTTTTCTTGAGGCTGTTTGCCGTGGCCATAAGCCTGCGTTTAAAACGCTCTTTTTCGACGGGATCCTCAGGCACGACGAATTCGTCGTCGTCGAGGCTTGCCTCGTCTCCGAAGGGAGGCATATAGTCCTCTACCTCTTCTTTTGCTGCTCTCTCATGAGGACTGGCGTCTCCGTCCTCCTATGCTAAATCTTGCTGGAGTGGGTTGTCTTCGGCACTGTCCGGGGTGTTATTATCTCTGGTGCCGGAATCTTCATTCTTGCTGTTTCGGGATTTAGAGCGGCGCCGCTGACGCTGGTGCTTGGGCTGTTTCTTGGAGGGGTCATCCTCCGCTGTTCCTTCGCCATTCCCATCCTTTTGGATATCCACCATGTATATGTCATATGATGAGGTGGCTTTCCAGTGCCCGGTATAGTCGTCCATACCGTCGATGTCTTCGGAGTCGTAGTCTAGCATGTCGGTTAGATCGTCGACAGTGGCTATTAAGTGGGTGGTGGGTGGGCTTTGAATTTCTTCATCGTCCGCATCCCAACCGTCCTAACCGCAGTCCGGCCAGGGCTCTCCAGATAGCGAGAGACACTTTAGAAAACTCAAGATGTCGCCGAAAGGTGAGTGTTGAAAGATGTCCCCAGCGGTGAAATCCATGACCGGCGCCCAACCGGATTCGATTGGAGGGGGCGCGGGAGGTTCGGAGTCCGGCACCTCTGAGTCACAAGCTTCATGAGGGACAAGGTCAGTGTTCGGCTCTATCGCCGTAGAGGTTGCAGCTCCTGAGGCGGTGTCTAACCATCCGTCCTCGATCTGCGCAGCCAGCTCCGAATTGAAGATCGGAGCGGACTCGAGTGCGGCCTCCGGGGTACTGTCCGGCTGGAGAGCTAAATCATGCCCATCATGACAGTGCGGCGCGCTTGGCTGTGGCCCGAACCCATCGAAGATCAAGTCCCCGCGGATGTCAGCCGTGAAGTTCAAACTTCCAAATCTAACCTGACGGCCCGGGGCGTAGCTTTCGATCTGCTCGAGATGGCCAAGTGAATTGGCCCGCAGTGTGAAGCCGCCGAATACGAAGATCTGTCCGGGGAGGAAGGTCTCACCCTGGATAGCGTCATTGTTGATGATCGAAGAGGCCATCGAGCCTATCGGTGACGACACAGAGGAACTCTCAATGAAAGCACCAATGTCGGTGTCAAAACCGGCGGATCTCGGGTAGGGGGTCCCGAACTGTGCGTCTAGGCGGATGGTAACAGGATACAAGGGACACGATGTTTTACCCAGGTTTGGGCCCTCTTGATGGAGGTAAAACCCTATGTCGTGCTTGATTAATATTGATTATGTGTGTTACAAGAGTAGATCTACCACGAGATAAAGGAGGCTAAACCCTAGAAGCTAGCCTATGGTATGATTGTTGTTCGTCCTACAAACTAAAGCCATCCGGTTTATATAGACATTGGAGAGGGCTAGGGTTACACAGAGTCGGTTACAATGGTAGGAGATCTACATATTAGTATCGCCAAGCTTGCCTTCCACGCCAAGGAAAGTCCCATCCGGACACGGGACGAAGTCTTCAATCTTGTATCTTCATAGTCTTGGAGTCCGGCCGATGATGATAGTTCGGCTATCCAGACACCCCCTAGTCCAGGACTCCCTCACTCCTCCTCTTCCTCCTCCTCTTCCTCATCAGAGCCAGCATCTTCTTCATCCTCGTCGCCGTCCGATTCCCACTCCTCCTCGCTTTCACTTCCACTTCCTTCTTCTTCTTCGGTCCGTTCTTGCGCCCCGTTGGGCATCGAGTACATCTCGGTAGTGATCTGGAAGACAACAAACAAGACAAAAGTCAGTCAACCGAATTGCAGCAAAGCAGAATGAAGAAAACAGAGTCACAGTCAGAGAAATGTGGTCAGACCTTGTCTGGTTCGTAGGACTGGTCGAGTGGCGGGATCCTCTTGGCTCCACGAGGATTATCTTTGTTCCCTGTGATGGCGGTCATCCACCTCTCCAGAGTGGCATCGTCGACCTCCTCCGGGTGGACCCGAGTGGTGTCTTCAGTACCAGAGTACAACCACATCGGATGGCCCCGATATTGAAGTGGCTGAATGAACCGTCGAAGGAAAACCTCTAGAAGATCCATGCCCGTCACTCCGCCGCGGATGAGCTGGACCACGCGCTCCACGAACATCCTAACTTGAGCCTTCTCCTCCGGAAGAACCTTCAGAGAAGATGGCTTTTTTACTCGGTCCATGGAAAACGGGGGGAGGCCAGTCGACTGCCCTGGCGTCGACTGGTCTTGGCAGTAGAACCAGGTCGACTACCACCCTCGAACTGACTCGGGAAGGGTCATGGCTGGAAAGGCACTCTTACTCCTCATCTGAACTCCAAGACCCCCACACATCTGGATTACTTGGGTTCTCTCATCACTCGGGCTAGCCTTTTTTACCGTCTGAGAGCGACATGTGAAAATGTGTTTGAAAAGGCCCCAGTGCGCCCGACAACCCAAGAAGTTTTCGCACAAAGACACGAAAGCGGCGAGGTAGGCAATGGAGTTGGGTGTGAAGTGATGGAGTTGTGCCCCAAAGAAGTTCAGAAACCCCCGAAAGAAAAGATTCGGCGGCAGAGAAAAACCGCGATCTACATGGGTGGCTAAGAGGACGCACTCACCCTGCTGAGGCTGCAGCTGCCACTCCTTCCCCGGAAGCCTTGCTGACCCATGGGGGACCAGTCCTTTGTTGGCCAGGTCGTCGAGGTTCTTCTGGGTGATGGTCGAGCGGATCCAGTCTCCCTGGATCCAGCCTTGCGGCAGGCCGGACCGCGACGAGGATCCGCCCCGACTAGTCGCTCTCCCCTTCAAACTACTGCCGCCATCCATCAACACTTTAGTCAGTCGAGTGCCTTCGACGACTGGGTCGACCACCAGAGCTTGCCTCCTAGGGGTGGCTATGTGCGTCGGGTGATGAGACTGGTCGGATGTGATGGCCGTCTGAGACCACTTCAGATAATTGGGTGTCGCCGGAGCAACCATATTCACCTCTCGGTTTATAACTTTTAGTCGACTTTTGCTCTCAACGTCAGCAAAAATCACCAGAGTGGAATTGACCTGAGGATATTCCTCGTCACTGTCCCCCTTGTACTCAACTTTGTCCGACTCTTTTTCCTTATCCTTGGACTGTTTCCCCTGGAACTGCTGTATCACGAGCCGACATTGTCGAGTGGTATGCTTCGGGTAAATGAAATTACCCTCTTCATCTTTCTTCGTGTGGATGTGACACGGTAAATCCATCACGTCATTTCCCTCTTTATCCTTCACTTTCTTGGGGTTCCAAGGCCCTTTGGGCTTTCCTTTGAACTTTCCTTGAGTCACGGCCAAGGCTTCTCCAGGAGCAGCTGGCTCGGCTTTCCACTTTTGCTTCCGACTGGAGTTCCCTCCTCCGGTTTCCTGGGCGACTGACTTGTGCTTGCCACTCCGGAGCCGGTCCTCTTCCTCACCATTGGCATATTTGGTGGCTATCTCCATCATTCGACTCAAAGACATGTCTCCGGTTCGACCGAATTTCAGGCTTAGCTCTCTGTACTTAACGCCTTCCTTGAAGGCACAGACTTCCTGGTGATCAGATACATTCTCTACCGTGTGATGTAATGTGATCCATCTCTGGATGTAATCTCTCAAAGTCTCATTCAACTTCTGCACACAAGATTGCAGCTCTGTCAGTCCTGCTGGTCGCTTGCATGTTCCTTCAAACGTCCTGACAAACACTCGGGAAAGATCTTCCCACGTGTAAATGCTGCTGAGTGTCAACTGATTCAACCATGCTCTGGCCGATCCCTCCAACATAAGAGGCAGATGTTTCATGGCCACCTCATCATTTCCAAAGCTGATCTAGACAGCCACTCGGTAGTCTTCAAGCCAAGTATCAGGCTTAGACTCACCATTGAACTTACTGACTCCAGTCGCCAACGTGGAGTTGGGGGGAATCACTACGACCCTGATGGCTCTGCTGAAACATTCTGGTCCTGAGACATGCACTTGGCTACTGGAGGGTACATCTCTGTCGTAGCCCTCTCTGTGAGCTCTGTTCCGGTCGACCAGACCTTGAACGATAATGGACCTCGCATCAAAGCCTGGTTCCCTAGGGTTGACTGGAATCCTTCGCCCACCACTGTGCTGGCGTCTATCATCCTGCTGTCGAGGCGCGTAGGATCCACCCCTTGGGGGAGGGGTGGGCACTCGACGTCGATCAACGCGATCGAATCGGTGATCATACTACTCACAGTTCTTGAACTGATCGTGCCGGTTTTCCACGCCCCTCACGCCTCGGGGGCGATCTGGGGCTATGAGCCGACTGGACTGTATTGGCAGCCACAGATCTGCTGTGAATCTTGTTCCGCGACTGTGACACAGCTGAATTCTGATCTCTTGCTGCACGGAGCAAATCTCTGATCTACATCAAGCCTCTGTCAGCCTCTGACTGGGAAGGCTGAATTGACTCGGCTATACGGGCTGCAGCTGCTAGATTCTGAATTGGAGTTCGATATACCTAAGTCGGTGGTGGAAAGAGCTCACGTCGACTGGAGTCTGGAACCCGTTGCCGTGCACGCTCGTTGAGTGCTCGCTGAAGGTTCTCCAGTCGAGTGCGCTCAGCCAAGTTGGCCAAGCGCGCGTCCTCTAAGGCGCGAGCCTCAGGGGTTTCTCCAACGATAGGAGTGTGAAATGCATCCATGTTCCGGCGGCGAAGTTCTTCCCTCTGCAGTGAATTGAGGGGCTCGGGAAGGTACTCTTCATGGTCGTGCGACGGATCGCCTCCACCGTCGCCTCCTCTGGCGCCGGGAAAACCTCGGGGACCGTGTGGTCGATTGACCATCAGGATCTCCGCCGCTGGATCACTGCTGTCGCACTCAGATGCAGTCTCTGCGGAGCTAGTCGACAGGTCGAACAGGCCATAGAGATATTCATCAGGCTCGATTGCCGTGACTTGGGCGGTGGTCGACTGGCGAGCCACCGCGTGCCTCACCCACCACTGAAGCCTCGACCGACCGGAGCGCTTGCGCCGGCGGGAAGCAGGGAGGGAGGATGACACAAAAACCGGTCGATACTGGGTCGACGGTTGCCGCTGGAGGACGCTGCGGACGCACACACGAAAGTGCGTCGCTCCGTGGACTGGAAGCGTGTCGACGTCGAGCAGAGCCTCCTGAAGCCAGGCAGAGTCGTCGGCGACGAACATGAGCGCGCCGAGACGGATCTCGTGGCCCTCAACCGAAACTCCGCCTGAAACCATGATGAAGGAGATCGGAAAAAATTGCAACTTCTCCAATAAGTCGCTAAGATACCCGCCCCACGGTGGGCGCCAACTGTCGTGGTTCTAAGTCTGACAGTAGTGTAGGGGGTACTAAGGGAGAGGCAAGATCCTAGCTATGGAGTAGTTGTACATGCAAGAGTTTTACGAGTTCAGGCCCTTCTCGGAGGAAGTAACAGCCCTACGTCTCGGTGCCCGGAGGCAGTCGACTGGATTATATGCGTGTGAGTTACAGGGGTGCGAACCCTTTACACTAAGGAGGGGGTGGCTTATATAGAGTTCGCCAGACCCCTCCGGCCCTCAGTTATGGAGGGTTTAAAGTACATTAAGATAGGGGGTTACTGGTAACGCCCACATAAAGTGCTATGAAGACCATAAAGGCTACTTAATGACAGACCGTTGCGTGCAGAGTGACTTTAGATCTCCTGGCCGTCAAGTGGTTAGCTTCATGGTCGAGTGGTTATCTTCATGGTCGAGTGTCCTCGAGTCCGTCGAGTGGATCACCTCTAGGTCGACTGACAGGTAGTTTCTTCTAGAGATGTCCTTGGGTAGGGTAGCTTAGACAGGTCCATGACCCTACCCTAGGTACATAGCTTCATCAGTACATACTGCATTTTAACTGTCACATCTTCGGAGAAGATTGGCGTTCCATGTTCGTTCCGACTCCTTGCCGGAATCGTCTCTCTTGCGTGCCTTTGGCTTCTGCACGTCGATCAGGTAGTAGGAGTCGTTGCCTAGAGCCCGACTGATGACGAAGGGGCCTTCCCAAGGGGCCGAGAGCTTGTGCTGGCCGGCTATTCACTGGATCAGCCGGAGCACAAGATCACCCTCTTGGAAAGATCTTGACTTGACCCTCTGACTGTGGTAACGGTGTAGACCCTACTGGTAGATGGCGGACCGGCTGAGGGCTAACAGCCGGCTTTCTTCCAGCAAGTCGACGCCATCTTCTCGTGCTTCCTTGGCCCCTGCCTCCGTGTACATGGTGATCCGAGGTGAGTCGAACTCGATGTCAGTTGGGATGATAGCCTCGGCACCATATACACGGAATAAAGGGGTGAAGCCGGTTGACTTGTTCGGGGTAGTGCGTAGACTCCAAAGGACGGCCGGCAGCTCGTCGAGCCAGCAGCCGGCCGAACGCTCCAGCGGCATGACTAGTCGAGGCTTGATGCCGGCGAGGATGAGGCCGTTTGCTCGCTGGACTTGGCCGTTTGACTGTGGGTGGGCAACGGACGCTAAGTCTAGTCGGATGCCCTGCGTCGCGCGGAAACGTGCCAGTGCTCCCTTGGCAAAATTCGTGCCATTGTCGGTGATGATGCTGTGTGGTACTCCATACCGGGTTGTAATGTCTGCAATGAATGTCACGACAGTCGGCCCATTCAGTTTCTTGATCGGGTTTGCTTCAATCCACTTGGTAAATTTGTCCATGGCGACGGGCAGATATGTCATGCCGCCGCGCGCCATCTTGAATGGACCGACCATGTCCAACCCCCATACGGCAAAGGGCCAAGTGAGGGGGATGGTCTTGAGTGCAGAAGCCGGCAGGTGTTGCTTGGAGCCGAAAATTTGGCACCCTTTGCAGTGTTTGACTAACTCCTTGGCATCCTCCAAAGCAGTGGGCCAAAAGAATCCATGGCGGAAAGCTTTGGCGAGGAGTGCCCTTGAGGCGGCATGGTGGCCGCATTCGCCTTGGTGGATGTCTTCGAGGATTGCTACGCCTTTCTCTGGCTCGACGCAGTGCTAGAAGACTCCAGTAACACTGCGCCTAACAAGCTCTCGATTCATGATTGTGTATGCTACGGCTCGACGTTGGACTTGTCTTGCCAAGATCCCGTCAGTCAGCAGCTCTCCGTTTATTAGGAACTGAAGGATGGGTTGGGCCCATGATGGAGTTGTGACTTCTTATATCGCAAAAACGGCTACTGCAACCAGGGTGGTTGGGCTGGGTTGTGAGGAGTTGGAGTCGGCCGCCGCCTGCTATGTTGGTGCAGTCCCTGGGCCGGCTGCAGCAGTCCTCGGGCCGGGTTCGACTATGGCAGTCCCCGAGCCGTCTGTCGAAGTCCCCGAGCTGGGTGTCGAAGTCCCCGAGCCGCCTGCTTGGTTCCCGAAGTCGGATCCGACTGCGTCGGTGTCAGGCGGCACGAAGATGGAACTGGATTCCAGAGACGGCTTGATAGATGGCTTGAGGAGGCGTTGGAGGGTGACGCCGGTTGGTATAGCTTGCCGGGTGGAGCCTACTCGTGCCAGGGCATCTGCTTGCTCGTTGTCGGCCCGTGGCACGTGGAGGAACTCGCACCCCTCGAAGTATCCGCTGATCTGCTGAACGAGGAGGCGGTAGCTTGCCATGTTTGCGTCCTTGGCGTCCCAGTCGCCGGATGATTGCTAGACCACCAAGTCCGAGTCGCCATAGCATAGGATCCGGTGGATGCCGAGTTCCTTGGCTAGCCGGAGCCCGTGTATGAGTGCTTCGTACTCGGCCACATTGTTGGAAGCGGCAAAATGGATTTGCAATGTGTATCTGAGTTTTTCGCCTTTGGGAGAGGTGAGGACGATGCCGGCTCCCAAGCCGGTGCGCATCTTGGATCCGTCAAAGTGCATGCGCCAATGGGTGGAGTCGAGGGCCAGTGGCAGGTACTGGGTCTCAGCCCAGTCGACAAGGAAGTCAGCCAATGCTTCGGACTTGATGGCGGTGCAGGGATGATAGTAGATCATGTAAGGAGCCAGCGCAATGGCCCACTTCGCTAATCGGTCGGATGCATCCGGCTGCCTATGATCTCGGCGAGCGGGGCAGTGCATACGACCGTGATGGGATGCTCTGAAAGTAGGGCTTGAGTTTCTTGGAGGCGAAGTCCACACCGTACCACATCTTCTGGTAGTGCGGGTAGTTCTGCTTCGAGGTGGACAGTACTTCGCTCAAATAATACACCGGCCTCTAGACTAGCTGAGCTCGGTCTTCTTTTGGATGCTGAACCACGATAACTGTGCTGACCACCCGGCTGGTGGCGGTGATGTAGAGGAACCTGGGCTCTTTCTCCATCGGGGCCGCTAGGACAGGTGGCGTGGACAACATCTTCTTTAGCTCATGGAAAGCTTGGTCCGCCTGGTCATTCCACTCGAAGTGAGTGGACTTCTTCAGGAGTCGGTAGAGGGGTAGAGCTTTCTCTCCGAGCCAGCTGATGAAGCGGTACAAAGATGCCAGGCATCCGGTGAACTTTTGGACATCTCACAGCTTGGTGGGAATCTTCATTCTCTCTATGGCCTTGATCTTGACTGGGTTGCACTCGATGCCGCGTTCGGAGACCAGGAAGCCTAGAAGCTGGCCGGCTGGTACCCCGAACATGCATTTCTCTGGGTTGAGCTTGATCTGAAACCGGCGCAAATTCTCAAAGGTCTCCTTGAGGTCTTCCAGCAAGGTGCCGCGTTTCTCCGTCTTCACCACAACATCGTCTACGTAGACATGGGCATTTCTACCGAGTTGCTTGAGGAGGCATTTCTGCATGCAACGCTGAAAAGTGGCACCGGCATTTCTCAAGCCGAATGTCATAGTCAGGTAACAGAAAGCTCTAAATGGGGTGAAGAAGGCGGTCTTTAGGCGGTCAGCTGGGTCCAATTTTATCTGGTGGTAGCCCGAGTATGCATCCAAAAAACTCAACAGCTTGCATCCGGCTATGGAGTCTATCACTTGGTCAATCCTCAGCAGAGCAAAGGGATCTTTAGGGCAGGCTTTGTTGAGGCTGGTGTAGTCAATGCACATGCGCCACTGCTTGTTCTTCTTCAACACTAGGACCGGGTTGGCAAGCCATTCTGGAAAGAACACTTCCATAATGAAGCCGTATGCCAGAAGCCGTATGCCAGAAGCCGGGCTATTTATTCTCTGACTACTCTTCTCTTCTCTTCTGACAGGCGGCGCAAGGGCTGCCTGACCGGCTTGGCATCTGATCGGACGTGTAGCTTGTGCTCGGCGAAATCCGTCGGGACACCCGGCATGTCTTTGGGAGACCATGCGAAGATGTCCTGATTCTCACGGAGGAAATCGACGAGCTCGCTTTCCTATTTGCTGTTGAGGCCGGTGCCCATGACAGCGTACCTCTCCAGGTGCTCCGGGTCCAAAGGTATCGTCTTCGTGTCTTTGGACGGCTGGAAGGAACCTTGAGCATCACATTCCTTGGGGTCGGGGGACAGGGCTGGCTGCTTGCCAGCCATGGCCACAACTCAATTCAGCATCTTTTTCTCTTCAGCAATCACAAGGGACTCGGCCAGCCGGCTGCTAGCAACTGCACACTCAGAATACTTCTTGTAGTCTCCGGCTATGGTGATGATGCCCTTGTAACTCGGCATTTTCATCTTGAGGTGGGCGTAGTGGGGCACAGCCATAACCTTGGCCAATGCAGGTCGGCCGAGCAATGCGTGGTATGGGCTTTCCAAATCAACTACCTCAAACCATATCGCCTCTCGGCGGAAATGATCTTTGTCCCCAAAGAGGACATCCATCTTGATCTTGCCGATTGGTGAGCAGGATAGGCCGGGCACAATGCCATGGAAAACAGTCCGGCTTGGCATGAGCTGCTTAGGCTTGATGTTGAGCTTCTCCATGGTGTTGCGGTATAGTATGTTGATGATGCTCCCGCCATCTATCAGCACGCGGGAGAAACGGGTGGCTCGCCTTTCTGTAGCGAGGGTGGTGTCCAAAACCAATGCATAGGAGCCAGGAGATGGCATCACCGCTGGGTGATCGGCCTGGCTCCAGCTGATGGGCTTCTCCGACTAGTGCATAAACTCGGGGTTGTTGGAGGGGACCGCGTTGACTTCTTGCTGTTGTCGGCGCCGGCTGCGTCGGTCATCCGTCTGGATTGTAAAGACGACGTAGGCGGCATGTTCATCGGGGAACTCCTCTTGGATGGCTCCTGAAAGTGCTAGTTATCGACTAGAGGGGGTGAATAGGCGATTTTTATCAAAGTCTTCAAAACGTGGAAGTTTCGAAGACAAACAATAGAAATGACCTAATTGATATGCAGCGGAAGATAAACTACAACAAGCAAACCATAGTCAAGTATGCAATAATGTGAAAGTACAAGGACTAATAGCAGCTTGGTAGTAAGGATCAGGATGGAAGATAGTATGAAGCCAACCAACGATAGTAGTCAAGCAATGAAGTCAAATAGGTACGACAAATAGGCAATGACTTCACGAAGACAAACTCAAAGTAAAGGGAGGGAGAGGATAGAACTAGTCACTTGTTGAAGACACAGGATTTGTTGGACCAGTTCCAGTTGCTGTGACAACTGTACGTCTGGTTAGGGAGGCTGAGATTCAACTCAGAAGACCGCATCTTCACCTTATTCCCCTTGAGCTAAGGACACACACTCCTCGCCCAATCACTCTGGTAAGTCTTCAAGGTAGACTTCCGAACCTTCACAGACTTTGTTCACCGGCAATCCACAATGACTCTTGGATGCTCAAATAGCGACGCCTAATCGGCTGGAGGATACACAATCCTCAAGTGTAATAAGTCTTCAGGTCACTCAGACAGAAAGACTTCAGTGATGCCTAACACTCTTTGGCTCTGGGTGTTTGGGCTTTGTCCTCGCAAGGATTTCTCTCTCTTTCAAAGGCTTCGAGGTGGGTTGCTCTCAAATGACAAAAGCCGTGAACTAACTCTGAGCAGCCACCAATTTATGGTGTAGGGGGTGGGCTATTTATAGCCACAAGGCAACCCGACCTGATATGTCCGAAATGACCCTAGGTCACTAAGGAACTGACACATGTTCCAATGGTCAGATTTCAAACACACACGACAACTTTACTTGGGCTACAAGCAAAGCTGACTCATCCAGCTCTGGATAAGATTTGCTCTCATTGTCTTCGCTCGAAGACATAGGATTTGGGTTGAGCATCACTTCAGTCATTCTGACTTTGTTCACTTGGGCCCCACTTAATAGTACGGTGGTTCCTATGACTCAACAAAGAAGAAAAGGAAACAACGAAACAGCACAGTCTTCGCGCTCCATAGTCTTCACTCAATGTCTTCTCATGTCATAGTCTTCAATATGAATATCTTCACATACCACCATTGTCGTCAATGTCTTCATACATTTTTAGGGGTCATCTCCGGTAGGTAAACCGAATCAATGAGGGACACTACCTGCATTATCCTGTAATTCTCAGAAACGTATTAGTCCCTCAACCAACTTTGTCGTCAATACTCCAAAACTAACTAGGGATGGCACTAGATGCACTTACAATCTCCCCCTTTTTGGTGATTGATGACAAACTGGTTGAAGTTTTGAACGGGGATAAAGTATGTGAAATTGTAAAGGATAGGGTATTGTCTTCATAAGTGGCAAAGGCTCCCCCTGAAGATGTGCATATAAGTAATTTGCTTTTGGAATGCAAATGCACATGGCAGGTTATACTTGTGGAGATCCTCTTCAACTTATGAAGATAATTCATCATGCATGAAATGATATAACTAAGAGAGTGACATGCATAATGAAAAATGGACGTCTGCAGAATGATCTAAGTGCGGAAGTTATCATCGCACATGGAAAAGCAAATAATTAGCAGACGACCATCGAGTTTAACTGTTACAACTCAAAGAACGAAGTGTATCAAAAGCAAGAGTTGTAATCACTAGGCAAAATATAAAGCAACCGCCCATATGAACCCGCTTGAAGACTATCAAACTCATATGCTTCTCCCCCTTTTGTCAGGAATGACCAAAAAGGTTTGAAGACATAAAGCATCTACTCGTACTCATGAGGAGTAGGTGAAGCAGCTGAGTTGTCATTGTTGTTTGGCGGCGCAGACGAACTTGGTGCAGTGTCGATGCGTGCAGAAGTAGGGGCGGTGAACTAGCATCGTCTTCATCATCGATCACTTTGGCATTCACAGTTGCCGTGGAGGAGGAATAGTCAGAGTCTTCAAGGGATGGAGTTCGACGTAGGACAACATTCCGTGGAGGAGTGGAGTCAAACTTGAATCTTTTAGTGAAGCCATCGTCTTGAAGATCTGCTTCAGCACTAAGCAGTGTCAAACTCTTCCATGATCACCGACAGGTCTCATGAGTGACAAAGGCATTCTTGGTGGCAAGATTTCGAATGCGATTGACGTCCACCAAGAGGCTTTGCATCTGTTGCTTGAGCCAGAAGTGATGCTTGTCTTGTTTCTGATGTAGTGCTACAAGAAGTTCTCGGTCATTTAGGACGCGAGAGCGCTTCTTAGGCCTTTGGGCAATTGTGCTCTCAGTAGCTTCAGTTTACACACGATGAGGCAGACGAGTGTTCCCAGCCATTGGATAGACACGAGTTACTGCTTGGACTCCTTCCATGGGCTGAGTGAAGCTTTGGTGTTTAGCATTTTGAAGACAAAGAGGCTTCTTGGCAGGCTCAGGGTATATGGCTTCAACTGACATATCAACCTCTGGTAGAAAGATCAGATGATTGCGAGCAGAGGGTTGATAGTTGATAGCAGAGTGTAGCTTGATGAGGCACATGACCCATGGAGCATAGAATTTCAGGCCAAAAAGGTCAGATCCAGACGCAGCCAGTTGCCAGAGGAAGAATTCTTGTGTATTGAAGCTGATGCCATTGAGGATGTAAAAGACCAATGTCTTCATGGCTCCTTCAAGTTTTGCAGCTGATGAATGCCCTTTGATAGGCCATAGAGTCCGCCTGATGATGTGATATATTGTGCGAGGCAGATACTCAAGGTCATCAACAAAGAACTCCTTTGGGTATTCAGCGTCAGGTGGCAGAGGCTTCATCATGCTCAACATCTGGCTCATGTTGGGCTCTGGCTTATGAAAGATGCTCTCCAGTGCATTGCGGTGGAGTTGACAATCAGGTTCGAACAGCTCTCCGGGAGTGGGTAGGTATGCAAGCTCAATGATGTCAAGAGCTTTGGCTTCATGATGAACATTTCCTGTCATCCACTCGAGAACCCATGTCTTTGTATCCTTGTTGTAGCCGCGAATGTGGAGGGTAGCATAGAATTGAAGCAAAAGTTCCTCATTCCAATGTTCTTTGTCTGTCACAAAGCTGAGCAGACCTGCATCACGAAAGCAGTCAAGTGCTTCTTCTAAGCATGGCAGTCCAGCAATGGCTTCAGTGTCGAGGCGCATATGAGGGAAAATGCGCCCTTGATCATACAGAATGCGGGAGTAATAGCTTCGCTGCTGATAGCTCCAGAAACGATCAGATGATATTCTTGGCCTTGAGTAGGGGTTCTTTGCGCTATCAAAGAAGGTGTTGTGGCTTTTGAAGCCATTTGCATTGAAGGACCCTGTAGAGGTGGCAGTACCTGGGAACCTTGGCAGTCTTGGCTATGGTTTCTGGACCTGAAGCCTATGCTCATTATGATAATCAAACTGCGGACCTGAGGCATTAGGCAGAGGGACCAGAACGGGCCATTTGACAGTGATTAGCTGGCCATGGTTGTATGCTTGCTCAATTGTATGGGGCCTTGGTGGTGGAACAGGAGCAGTGGCAACAATAGTGGCTTCAGGCTGCACAACAAAAGCTTCAGGAGCAGTTGCAACATTGGCTTCTGGCATATTGGTTGGTGCAGGCTCCACACTTGCTTCAGCCATGACTACGTCATTGGCTTCATTTGTGTTGGTGGTGGCAGCCTCAAGATTTTCAACCTCCACTTGATGAGCTGGAGGGTCTGGCACTGGCATGTTTACTTCAGGAACAACTTCTTCAGTAATGGGGGGAGTAGGGACACGTTCTTCTTCTTGTTCGTCATCGGCTAATGCATCCAGATTGTCTTCAGCAGCTTTGGCTTCAGACACGGAGACATTCACAGTTGGAGTGGCTTCTGGAAACACTTGACGTGCAACAGATTCGTGGTGCACTTCTCCTTCTGGAACGCTCGAAAGAGGGACTTGAGGCCCTGGTCCTTTGTGAAGCCTGTGTAATACGGGCGGCGCCTTTGGAGATGGAGTTGGCTGGGCCTCATCCTCTTTTTCTTGCACAGGTGGTGTGACTTGTTGTGGAGTACTCGGGGAGTCTTGTTGTTGTGGGTGATCAGCCCATGATGCATCCTGAGCAATTGGCGTCATAGGACAACCAATGCTGATGAGTTCGCTGTTCTTTAGAACAGGCGATGATACCAAGTTGTGTTCGATCTGAGGAAAAACTACATCATCTTCAACATTGTCATTGTGACCAATGTCTTCAGCAGCGGTGCGATCAACTGCTAGAATGTCTTCAGCTTCATGAGCCTCTTGGAAGCAGGCTCATGAACTATCATCTGTCGTTCTTGGTGTTCAGATGCAGGGCAAACCATTGAGATAGGTTCAACAACTAAGGGCTCTGTGGGAGCAGCCCGATTCTTCTTGGTTTTGCGCTTCTTCTTGGAGGGAGCAACATCAGAGGCTTCTGTATTTTTCCTTTTTCTGGCTTCAGCCTCGTCAACCCTCGTCTTCCTCAGTTCTGAAGCGGTTGACATGACCTTTGGCTTCGAGCCAGTCATGCTGCTTGGGAAGACTATGCGAGGTTCATCCTGCCTTGAAGGTGCAGATTGGTCAGTTGATAGCTTCTTCTTCTTTGCAGCCATTCTGGGGTCAATGCCAGGACTACCAAGAGCCTTGCACTTCTCAGCCTCATTGTAGGCTAGCGCACACTTGTCAGCCAGACTCTTCATGCGCTCACGAGAGCCTCTAGCTTCTTCGTGCTTCTTGTGAAAGGCTTCTTTGAGCTTGGCCACATGCTTCTTGAACTGAGCTTTCTCATAGTCGATCTTGTGCTTCAGTTCAACGATGCGCTGAGCAAGAGCTAGCTCAGAAGCAATGGTGCCATTGAAAGTGACGAAGAGGCCAATGGGAAGTCGAAGATCATAAAAGCTGAGATTTGGGGTGTCGAACCACTCATCAATGAAGTTATGGATGATTGCCACATCAAAGAGAGGCAAATTATTGAAGATCTCTACTTCTTCCTTGCTCTTGATCAGTTGCTCAAGAGCATCATCTGCAAGATCTTCATCGCTGGACAGATCAATGTGCTCTTCTCGGAGAATGGCAGCAGGAGTCAATGCCTGATCAGTATTCTTGACGATTTTCTTTTTCTTCTCCGTCTTCTTGGAGATGCGTGATAGATCTTCAGATTGCACACTGTCTTCAGGAGGTGCAGTGACCAGTGGCTTCGCACGTGAAGCTTTTGGAGGAGCAGCTGATCATGAAGCCTTAGTCTTCTTTAGCTTCTGCGGCTTTGGAGTAGGAGCCGGGGCTTCATCAGTGTCAGCATCATTATCAGAATGATCCACTTTGGCACGTTGGACCAAGATGTAAGTGATGAGGCCATCAAGGTTTGAAAAGGGGCCGATGACATTGGGTTCTGCATCACGTGAGCCATCAGCACGGGGAGCAGAGGGACCAGGGTTGAAGTCTAATCCCAATGACTTCTTGTTTTCCTTGGCTGATGCCTTTGCATGCTGGAAGTTGCGCTTAAAGAGATTATCGTCACGACACCAGAGCAATGATGATGGGTCAGCATTTTCAGGCTGAGGTCCACAGACCATACAAGGATAGAAACCCTGTGCAATAGCTTCAGCTCTGTTCTTGGGTGGAAGGCCTCGATAGAGAATATCACCCCAAGGACTTTTGATGGCATTCTTCTCAGTGTATTCCTGGGTCACGAACTTGTATTTGAACCATTGTTCAGCCCAATATCATCGAATCCATTGGATTCGTGTCTTGCGCTGATTATAATCCTCTTCAGGATCTGTCTTGTAATGCTCTGCGAGATCATCTGCCAAATCTTTTGATGTTCCCCCTCGACGCTGTCTGCCGCCCTTCCTTACTGATTTCTCTGCAGCCATGAACTTCAAACTAAACGGCTTCAACACGTCCAAAGGCATCAAAGGCTTTTGCTTGCTGGACAAACAGGAACTGGCTTCGGGAGAGTTAATGTGTTGCTGTAAGAATTCTGCAAACGAATGCAGACTATGAGAACCAAGGGATTCTCCCACGGACATGTACCTGTGACAGCATTAGAGATGCGAGGGAAGGGGAAGAGGTCATATGCATTCTCAGAAGATTTTGAAGATAAATCAGTTTGAAGACATTGACCTCATGATGCGAAGACATTCACTTATATGTTGAGAGTTGGTTCCAGATTTGTACGAATCCGTGAATAAGTACAAGTGAGGAATCTAACTAGATATGAAGCTTAAGTGAATATACTAGGCATTATGAGATGCAGACAGAATAGATCTAACATTGTATAGGCAGAAACCAATTTTGGTAAATAGGATGAATCATTGAGGATCAAAAATATGGTAAAAATAGAGTTGTATTTACCACACGAAGAACTGCTAGATGGGATGAATAGGAGACCGAGCAGTTCAATCCACCGTGCCCTAACTTGGCGACGGAGGACACCTACGGCGGCGGCGGAGAGGACGATGTCCGCGGCCGGCGTGAGGACGGTGTCGGAGAAGTCGCGGCAGCTAAGCGCTTCGTCGCCGGCGTCGTCGAGAGCTAGCAGTGGCGCTAGGGTTTTGACGAGGTTGAGAGGTGGAAGAAGGTTTTCTTTACCGCTGGGGACACGTATTTATAAGTAGGTGTGCGGCATAGCGCAATTACGCAGGTGCCCCTGTCTGTTCACATCCGTGGGACACATACTCAGAGTTGTCCCACGTTCCCACGCCCGCCAGGTTTGTCGGATGGTTGTTCCGGCTTCTCTGGATTTCAAACAATAAGGATGAATCATTTAGAACAGACTTAATGTTTGTCTCTATGTCTTTTGCTGACAAGGATGCAGAGAAGACATTCGACTGTTTCAATAGAATGCATACGATTTGGACAGATAAAGTTTGAGATAGAAAGCATAGAGAGATTAGGGTCCGATCACATTCACTTAGTTCAAAAGATTCAACAAGGAAGACATAGCTATAAGTGAATGTTGTAGAGGACAGAACACTAGTATATATATCAGAAAACAATCAAAATCAACATAGTGAAGTAAATCATGAAGATAAGTTGAAATTTGAAGACAAACCAAATGCGAAGACATTGCAAAAATAACGCCATGAGTGAAACACTTCAAACCGAGAAATTTGGTGGTGGCGTTACCCACCGTATAGGAAGTATTAGACCCAGACACGGCGCACAATTATCGTGGCGCTCCGAAGTCAAATTCCATGCTAATGTATTCACACTCAGAATTTAAGTCTTCATTGATTGAAGATATACTTTACTTCGTGTGTTTCACATCTAAGTCATCAACATGCATAAGTGTTAGGATGTGTGCCTGATCACAGGACATTTGAGGATTCCAAGATATTTAGCTCACACCGTAACTTGCAAAACCTTTTCTCATCCAAGGGCTTTTTGAAGATATCTGCCAGTTGCTCTTCAGTGTTGACGTGAATGATGTCAATATCTTTCTTCATGACATGATCTCTGAGAAAGTGATGACGAATTTCAATGTGCTTTGTCTTCGAGTGCTGGACTGGATTGTTGGCAATCTTGATGGCGCTTTCGTTGTCACAGAAGAGAGCTACATGTTTCAGATTGATGCCATAGTCCTTGAGAGTTTGCTTCATCTATAGAAGCTGAGTGTAGCAAGATCCAGCAGCTATGTATTCAGATTCAGCAGTTGAGAGTGATACACAGTTTTGCTTCTTTGAAGACCAACAGACAAGTGATCGTCCCAGAAAGTGACATGTGCCTGATGTAGACTTGCGATCCACCTTGTCACCAGCATAATCAGCATCCGAGAATCCAACCAGATCAAATTTTGAGCCCTTTGGATACCATAATCTGAGTGTTGGGGTGTAAGCCAAATATCGAAGAATTCGCTTCACAGCTAAGTGATGCGATTCCTTTGGTGCCGCTTGGAATCGAGCACACATGCAAACAGTAAGCATAATATCTAGCCTAGATGCACATAGGTAAAGTAAAGAACCAATCATGGAGCGGTATACCTTTTGATCGAACTCTTTACCATTGTCGTCGGGACCCAGATGGTGTTTGGCTGGCATTGGCATTGTGTAACCTTTGCAATCTTGCATTCCAAACTTCTTCAGACAGTCTTTTAGATATTTTTCTTGAGATATGAAGATGCCATTCCTTTGCTGACGAATTTGAAGACCAAGGAAGAACTTCAGCTCACCCATCATGGACATCTGATATTGCTCTTGCATCATGTATCCAAACTCATCACTATACTTCTGGTTAGTGCAACCGAAGATAATGTCATCCACATATATTTGGCACACAAACAGTTCACCATCATATGTCATCGTGAAGAGTGTGGGATCGAGGGATCCAGGTTTGTAGCCTTTGCTCTTCAGGAAGTCTTTGATCGTATCATACCAAGCGTGAGGAGCTTGTTTGAGGCCATACAGTGCTTTGTGGAGCTTGTACACCATATCAGGATGTTTTGGATCTTCAAAGCCAGGTGGTTGAGCAACGTACACTTCTTCTTCAATCTTGCTGTTGAGGAATGCACTCTTCACATCCATTTGATATAGTAAGATGTTGTGGTGGTTAGCATAGGCTAGCAGTATGAGAATAGCTTCAAGCCTAGCCACAGGAGCAAATGTTTCATCAAAGTCAATTCCTTCAACTTGAGTATATCCTTGAGACACAAGACGTGCTTTGTTTCTGACGACTTGACCATGCTCATCTTGCTTGTTTTGATATATCCATTTTGTGCCAATAATGTTATGCTTGCGAGGGTCAGGATGCTTGACTAGTTCCCAAACATTGTTCAGCTTGAACTGTTGAAGTTCTTCTTGCATAGCTGGAATCCATTCAGGTTCCATAAAGGCTTCAGCAACTTTCTTGGGTTCTGATATTGACACAAACGAAAAGTGCCCACAAAAATTTGCTAACTGTGTTGCTCTTGAGCGAGTAAGTGGACCAGGTGCATTGATGCTATCAATTATCTTCTCAATTTGTACTTCATTTGCAACACGAGGATAAACTGGACGAAGACCTTGCTCTTGCTGATCATTGTCATCATTGGGAGGATTGTCTTTGGTCTGAGCATTGTCTTCAAGTTGGTTTGGTGCAGAAATGATAAGTTCCTCTTTAGGCTGTGCTTCAGAAGGCATGATTTCACCAGTTCCCATCAGCTTGATAGATTCGCTGGGCAGAGCTTCATCTAGTGTACTTGGCAGGAGCTCTCTTTGTCAACCATTGGTTTCATCAAATCGCACGTCCACAGTTTCAACAATTTTGTAGAGATAGAGGTTGAAGACTCTGTAAGAGTGCGAGTCCTTTCCGTAACCGAGCATGAAGCCTTCGTGAGCTTTAGGTGCAAATTTTGACTTGTGATGGGGATCCTTGATCTAGCACCTAGCACCAAATACTCTGAAGTAACTGACATTTGGCTTCTTGCCAGTAAGGAGCTCATAGGATGTTTTGTTCAGAAGCTTATGGATGTAAACACGGTTGATGATGTTACATGTTGTATCAGTAGCTTCAGGCCAGGACTTTCTTGGTGTCTTGTACTCGTCGAGCATTGTTTGAGCCATCTCAATGAGGGTTTTGTTCTTGTGCTCTACGATGCCATTTTGCTGAGGTGTGTATGGAGCAGAAAACTCATGAGTGATTCCCATTGTATCCAGATAAAGATCAAGCCCGGTGTTCTCGAACTCAGTGCCATTGTCACTTCTGATATGCTTGATCTTGACGCCATAATTGTTCATGGCTCGATTGGCGAAGCGTCTGAAGTCATCTTGCACTTCAGTCTTGTAGAGAATTATGTGCACCCATGTATATCTTGAGTAGTCATCAACAATGATGAAGCCATAGAGACAAGCAGTTGTTGTGAGGGTAGAGTAGTGAGTAGGGCCAAATAAGTCCATGTGTAACAGCTCGAAGGGTTGAGATGTTGTCATGATTGTCTTCGAGGGGTGCTTTGCCCTAGTCATCTTTCCAGCTTCGCAGGCACCACACAAATAATCCTTCTTGAACTTGACACCCTCGATGCCTATGACATGCTTCTTCTTGACGAGTGTGTGTAAGTTCCTCATGCCAGCATGCCCCAGCCTCCGATGCCAGAGCCAGCATTCTGAAGCTTTTGCAAGAAGACATACGGCAAGCTGTGGACCTGCTGAGAAATCTACCATGTATAGATCATCTTTCCGATACCCTTCAAGGACTAGAGACTTGTCAGATTCCATTAGTACAAGGCAACAATATTTTCCTAATAGCACAATCATGTTCAAGTCACAAAGCATTGAGACAGACATTAAGTTGAAACCAAGGGATTCAATAAGCCTCACTTTATCCATGTGTTGATGCTTTGAGATTGCAACTCTACCTAGACCCAATACCTTGCTTTCACCAGTGTCAGCAAATGTGATGTGACTCTTGTCTGATGGACGTAAGGTTGAGTCCATGAGAAGACTTCGATCATCAGTCATATGATTAGTGCATCCGCTGTCCATAATCCATTCTGAAGCATGAGGTGTCATACCCTATAGTGCAGTTAGGAGGATAGGCTTCACAAAGAGTGTTGTGAAGCATAAGAATTTGACGCACACAAGGATTATCACAGCTTAGATTAAGGTTAGGACTCATAGTATGACTGGTAAGCGATTCAGATGTGAAATACATAGTAAGACCATTTTATCATGCGTCCCGTAATGTGTTTTAGGTCCCCAACAATAGTATCGGAAGCCTTTGATTGCAGGCTGGAGACCTTATTCTGCAAAAGAAAGTTAATTTTTCTTCACCACCCACATCTTCAGGGCTGGCTTAGAAGCAATGAGTCTAAGTGCAGCATCTGAGAACTTCGGCTTTGGAGCCCTAGCAAATAGCCTTGCAGGAGATGAATGATACTCATATGAATAAGCAGAAAAGTTCTTAGTTCTATGAACATAGCGGTTTGAAGACACACGCTCATATTCATAAGTTTGAGTATGATTTCCCTGCAAAACATTGGCGTTAGGGTGACTCAGGTGAGTCCTGTATCTGTATGAAGCCTTTGGACCATATGGCGCCTTAGGTCTGGGGTTTGTCTTCTTCCCTGGTGGTGTCATGATCACATTCACTGGAAGATTCTCAAGATAGCTTTTGGGAATCCAGATCTTCTTCATAGGTGGTCCATTCCTGCAGTTAGTACCAATATACCTGGCAAACACTTCACCATTCTGATTTTTGAACAACTTATAGTTTGCATCAAGGAATTCATCAATGATAATAGGATTAGCACAGGTAAAGCCAGATAAGGTGGATGGATCCACTGAAGGTCCCTTTGCAGCAACCCATGTGGTTTTGGGATACTGCTCAGGCTTCCAGTAGGAACCATCAACATTCATTTTCCTCTCGAACCCAACACCCTCTTTCCTAGGGTTTCGGTTCAGAATCTGCTTTTTGAGGACATCGCAAAGTGTCTGATGTCCTTTCAGACTTTTATACATCCCTATTTCAAGCAATGTCTTCAACTTAGCATTTTCATCAGTAATAGTAGTGGTATCCTCAGCAGAGGGGTTAGTTACCACATCAGTAGTTGAAGACAATGCAGCAGTAGCAGCAGTGGAACATTCAGCAACAGAGGTAGCGTTATCACGCTCAATGCATTTTAGACATGGTGGTTCAAATCTATCTAGAGCGGGACTGATTTGTTGAGCGCGAAGTGACTGATTCTCTTTTTGAAGATCTTCATGAGCCGCTCTCAATTTCTCAAGCTCTTGCTTCCTTTGAATATAATCATAGGAGAGCTTTTCATAAGTGGTTGAGAGCGTCTCATGAAGACTTTCAAGTTCTTGGTACTTAGCATGAAGATTTTGTATGTCTTCAACTAAGGACTGTGAACGTGTCATTTCCGCGTCCAACAGGTCATCGCTTTTGTCTAACAGTTTTTTAGTATGTTCCATAGCTTTTTGTTGTTCAGTTGCAATTTTAGCAAGTGTTTTGTAGCTGGGTTTGGATTCACAATTAGAGTCATCTTCACTTGATGTTTGAAAGTAAGCATCACATGATTTTACCTTGGCACCACGTGCCATGAAGCAGTAGGTGGGAGCAGGATCGTCCTTGTCATCAGCTTTAGCGTTGGTATGGAAGGCATTGTCTTCAGTGTTGAAGATGGACTTGGCAACATAGGCTGTGGCTAGAGCCAGACTTGCAACGCCAGGATCGGACTCCTCTGCAGACTCCATCTCCGCCTCCTCAGAAGCAGATTCCTCCTCTGAATCCATTTCCTTGCCAACAAAAGCACGAGCCTTGCCAGATGAGCTCTTCTTATGAGATGAAGACCTTGATGAGGACTTGGAAGAAGACTTTGAAGATTTCTTCTTCTTCTTGTCATCAGAATCATATTCCTTGCTCTTCTTCTTCTTCTTCTCATTGTCCCACTGTGGACACTCAGAGATACAGTGTCCAGGTTTCTTGCACTTGTGACATGTTCTCTTCTTGTTGTCAGGACTGGAAGCTTCATCATTTCTTGAGCTAGATCATGAAGACTTTCTGAAGCCCTTCTTCTTAGTGAACTTCTGGAACTTCTTCACACGCATAGCAAGTTCATTTCCAATGTCTTCAGGATCATCAGAACCGCAGTCAGATTCTTCTTCAGATGAGGAAACAACTTTTGCCTTCAAAGGACGAGTTTGTCCATAGTTGGGACCATAGATATCTCTTTTCTCAGAAACCTGGAACTCATGTGTGTTGAGCCTCTCAAGTATATCAGACGGATCGAGTGTCTTGAAGTCAGGGTGTTCTTGTATCATGAGGGCAAGGGTGTCAAAGGAGCTGTCAAGTGATCTCAGTAGTGTCTTGACGATTTCATGCTTGGTAATCTCAGTGGCACCGAGAGCCTGAAGCTCATTTGTGATGTCGGTGAGGCGATCAAACGTGAGATGGACATTTTCATTGTCGTTTCTCTTGAAGCGGTTGAAGAGGTTGCGAAGAACACTAATCCTTTGGTCTCTCTGGGTTGAGACGCCTTCGTTGACCTTGGATAGCCAGTCCCAGACTAGCTTTGACGTTTCCAGAGCACTCACACGGCCATATTGTCCTTCGCTCAGATGACCACAGATGATGTTCTTTGCAGTAGAGTCCAGTTGAATGAACTTCTTGATATCAGTAGGGGTGACACCTTCACCGGTTTTGGGAACGCCGTTCTTGACGACATACCAGAGGTCGACATCAATGGCTTCAAGATGCATGCGCATCTTATTCTTCTAGTAGGGATATTCAGTTCCATCGAACACGGGGCAAGCAGCGGAGACTTTGATTATCCCTGCAGTCGACATAGCTAAACTCCAGGTGGTTAAACAGAATCACACAGAACAAGGGAGTACCAAGCTCTGATACCAATTGAAAGTGCTAGTTATCAACTAGAGGGGGTGAATAGGCGATTTTTATCAAAGTCTTCAAAATGTGGAAGTTTCGAAGACAAACAATAGAAATGACCTAATTGATATGCAGCGGAAGATAAACTACAACAAGCAAACCATAGTCAAGTATGCAATAATGTGAAAGTACAAACACTAATAGCAGCTTGGTAGTAAGGATCAGGATGGAAGATAATATGAAGCCAACCAACGATAGTAGTCAAGCATGAAGTCAAATAGGTACGAAAAATAGGCAATGACTTCACGAAGACAAACTGAAAGTAAAGGGAGGGAGAGGATAGAACTAGTCACTTGTTGAAGACACAGGATTTGTTGGACCAGTTCCAGTTGCTGTGACAACTGTACGTCTGGTTAGGGAGGCTGAGATTCAACTCAGAAGACCGCGTCTTCACCTTATTCCCCTTGAGCTAAGGACACACAGTCCTCGCCCAATCAGTCTGGTAAGTCTTCAAGGTAGACTTCCGAACCTTCACAGACTTTGTTCACCGGCGATTCACAATGACTCTTGGATGCTCAGAAGGCAACGCCTAACCGGCTGGAGGATACACAGTCCTCAAGTGTAATAAGTCTTCAGGTCACTCAGACAGAAAGACTTCAGTGATGCCTAACACTCTTTGGCTCTGGGTGTTTGGGCTTTGTCCTCGCAAGGATTTCCTCTCTCAAAGGCTTTGAGGTGGGTTGCTCTCAAACGACAAAATCCGTGAACTAACTCTGAGTAGCCACCAATTTATGGTGTAGGGGGTGGGCTATTTATAGCCACAAGGCAACCCGACCTGATATGTCCGAAATGACCCTGGGTCACTAAGGAACTGACACGTGTTCCAATGGTCAGATTTCAAACACACACGGCAACTTTACTTGGGCTACAAGCAAAGCTGACTCATCTAGCTCTGGATAAGATTTGCTCTCATTGTCTTCGCTCGAAGACATAGGATTTGGGTTGAGCATCACTTGAGTCATTCTAACTTTGTTCACTTGGACCCCACATAACAGTACGGTGGTTCCTATCACTCAACAAAGAAGAAAAGGAAACAATGAAATAACACAGTCTTCGCGCTCCATAGTCATCACTCAATGTCTTTTCATGTCATAGTCTTCAATATGAATATCTTCACATAACACCATTGTCGTCAATGTCTTCATACATTTTTAGGGGTCATCTCCGGTAGGTAAACTGAATCAATGAGGGACACTACCTGCGTTATCCTGGAATTCTCACAAACGCATTAGTCCCTCAACCAACTTTGTCGTCAATACTCCAAAACCAACTAGGGGTGGCACTAGATGCACTTACAGCTCCGACTGCTGGCTGAGCGGCCGACTACTGCGTTGCAGGAGGCGGCTGGCCTGTAGGCGGAGGCGGCAACAGCCCCTCGCCCTTGGAGTTTCGTGTGAGCCAATGGCACTTCCGAGTTGTGTGGTTGGACGGCTTCGCGCCGCTGTGGAACTTGCAGGGGGCATCGAGGGTTTGCTTGTAGGAGAAAGCCGGCCTGCCGCCCTTCTGCCTCTTGGGTGTCGGCCGCCCCTCAGATTGCTCGTCTTCAACTATTACCACCTGCCGGCTTGTGGAAGACGTCATAGGGGCCTTGCGCTTGTGGTCGCTTTGATACGGGCGTCGGCTTGATTCTCCAACTGGCGTCAGCACTTTTCTAGAGGCGTCTACCCGGAGCTCAGTCTTCATTGAGGAGTCGGCCGTGGCGTACTTGTCGGCTATGACCAGTAGCTCGTCGAGGGTAGCCGGCTCGTCGCAGATGAGTCGGTGCTTGAGGAGGGTTCCCTCTCTGCACCCGGCGGTGAAGTACTCTATCGCTTGAACCTCGTGCACCCCCTCGCAGGAGTTGCGGAGCTCGGCCCAACTTGTGAGGTAGTCGCGGGTCGATTCACTCGGCCCTTGTACGCACAAGGAGAGCTGTCGGGGCTTGGGAGCCCGCTTGTAGGTGCTGGTGAAGTTGCGTATGAAGGCTTCCGTGAAATCCAGCCAGCTGTTGATGCTGTAAGGCTTGAGGCTATTGAGCCAGGTGCGCACCGTGCCTTGGAGCATCAGGGGGACATATTTCACGGCAACGTGCCTATTGCCGTTTGCTATGCGGACCGCGGTGGAGTAGTCGATCAGCCAATCTTCCGGCTTCACGGAGCCGTTGTACTTGGGCGTGTCTCTCGGGAGCGAGAACCCTTTGGGGAAGGGCTCGTCGCGGATGCGGGGGCCGGAACAAGGCGTGCCGACATCATCTTCTTCTTCCAGGGCCAGGGATCACGCAAGGCGGTCGATCCGATGGCGGGCATCATTCTCGCCGACTCCTTCGCGGCGACCAAGTCGGCCGCTGAGAGTCGGATGCGCGACAGGCGGCAGGGTGGGATATCTCTCCCCTCGAGGCGGAGGAGGAGGCGGGTCGCCTCGTCGTTCCACACCTCGAGGGCGGCCTTCTGCATCGCATTCGATGGTGATTCGAGTCCGCCTACGGCTAGTAGCCGGCTCCTTCTCTTGTCTCACGCGGGCGCCACCCGCAGTCGGCGTACGCAACGTCGCGCCGTGCTCTCGGCGAGGGGGGCTCCAGCTTGGATGCCGGCTTCGTGCCGCTCTGCGGCCGCGTTGATTAGCTGCTGGATGCGTCTGGTCATGTAGGGGATCAACTGGACTGGGCGGCCCCCAGTCCATTTAGCTCGTCTACAATCGACTGGGCGGCGCGCACATTCTCGAGGGGCGTGGCGTAGACTGGTCGGTCCGCTCCCAGCATGCTGGCAATGGCCGCGCCGCATTTCTTGACGACGCCTGCTCGGCTCGGCCCTTTTGCAGGCGGCGTACCGAAAGCGGCGCGGTCGACTTCGCGCTGGTGGGCTTCAGTAAGGCGTCTCATGGAGGCTATCCTCTGGCCCTCCGCAAGGAGAGCAAGGCGACGTGCCTCCAGCGTCTCGATGTCAGTGTCCGCCGGGATGGGGGCAGACAGATCGTGCATCATTGCCTGCAGGGCGTCGCGGGCGTTTTCGTCGAAGGTGACGCCGTGGCTGATGACCAGCACCTCAGTGATAGTGCTGCTGCCACTGTCGGCCCGAGGGAGAGGGTCGTCGAAGATGATCACATTGGAGGGGAAGGCGTCGAGCGACGCCGTGTCGGAGTCGACAAGCATCGGGTCGGTGGAGCCAACCGACTCCAAGTCCGCGGTAGGCTCGCTGGATACATGGAGTTGGTCGAGGAGGCTGACGAGGCGGCTCTCAGGGCAGCCTGTGCCCGCGTCGAATGCGGGCTCATCGGAGATGCGAGCCTCGCCAAGAAGATCGGCGAGGCAGCTCGCTGTGCAGGCGTCATTGATGCTTTGCAGCGTGTCAGGGCAAGCGCCATTGGGCGTGCCGGGCTGGCTACGCTCGCGGGGAAGGAAAAAGGTTCCCGTCCAGAGCAGGTCTCCGGACGACGGTGCACCTGGCCCCATGGTGGGCGCCAAATGTTGGGTGGTGGGTGCGACATATGCTAACGGATGGCTTATCTGTGTGGGAGCCAGTAAAACATCGCCGGTGCCTGGAAACGGGATAAGGCGAAGACATGCACGCCAACGGATCTTACCCTGGTTGGGTGCTCTCCGTGGAGATAATACCCCTACTCCTGCTCTGCAGGGTCTCCGCATGATCACTAGATCAAAGAGAAGCTACAAGAGGCTCCTTGAGCTGTTCGGTGGAAGGAGGAAGAAGGGCAAGGCTAGCTCTCTCCTCTCCCTTTAGTGGTGTTTAATGCTATATGAGCTCAACCCTTTGCATGGGTGTCCTAGGGGGTTTATATAGGCCTACCCCCCGGGGGTACAATGGTAATCCGGCTGGGCATGGTCCCTAGCCGTCAGTGTCTATGACCGTCGGGTTCTCCGCTGACTGATGGGGCCCGCCGACTGGTAGGTCCCGCTGGCTGCCGGCTCATCGGCCGACAGGCCGGTCCCACCGTTTCGGGGTCTTGTCGGGGGCTGGTTATTGTTGCCTCGCCTCTGATGAAGAGGGTTTTGTTGAGGTAAGCATGGCTACAGTGCTGCCGCCTTGCGGACTCTCACTGTAGCCTTACCTCGTCTTGTCTCCTTAATGGGGCGCGCGCCTCGAGGAGGGGAGCAAGCCGGCTATAGGAAG
>NC_041381.1:588199694-588239648 GCF_002162155.2 Triticum dicoccoides
GGGGGGGCAGGTCACCTTCGGGCGTCTCTCTGATCGAAGGGGCCCGCCGCCCACGGGCCGTACGGGCAGCCCGTCATGGAGGGTGTCATGATCAGCATGGCAACAGTGCCGCGCCGGACGGGTGATGGCTGTCCCGTACGGCGTACCACAGCCATGCGTGCCCCGGGATTCGGGGGTGGCAGGATCCACTGTTGCCACGCCCCGTCCCATCATTGTTATCGGGGGTGGAGACTTTTAGGGCACGGCCCCTGGCCGCCTGCCTGGGGCCGGCCTCTTGGAGTCAATTCTTTTGGGCCGGCTTCTTGGAGTCGGCCTTTCCGCGGCCGGCTTCTTGGAGTCGGCCTTGCCATGGCGTCCTCCAAGAGAGTTTAGGGCCGGGCCGCGTTCCGATAGCCGGCCTGTGAGATAGCCGGCCGGAGGAAGGCGGCCCCGCGTCTTGGGTGCTTCAAGGCTCGATCGGCCCGTTGTTTTTTCTAAGGGCCAGTGGGAGCCGGTTAAGCTACCCATGGTCATTTACTCCGACAGGCGCCGATCCGCCAGTTCTTGGCCGAAGAGAAAGGGAAAGCCCCCCGAGAGGGGCCCGTCCTACTTCCGCTGAAGAAGCGGACGGTCCCCTGTCGTCGAGGCGAGGGTGTTCGGCAAGAGGCGTCGAGGCCTTGGTACGAGCGGCCTCCTCCTGGATACCCACTACCCTTGTACGCCCAGACTGAGGGCCTTGGGGAAGATGGCGCCGAGCGGCGCCGCCCACGTCGCTGGTGTCACCGACGGGTCACTGCGGTGCGCGTCATTCCCCCTGGAGTCCATGCCACGAACTCCTCCCGCGAGTTCGTGCTTCATGCCGCCATGCCTTTGAGCTCCTGGATCCGTCTTCCTGCTTCCTTCGCCTTCGAGATACCGCCAAGGGGGCCTCGGGAGCTTTGGCTGCAGCACGCCGACTGCCGCACCCCCGCGACCGAAGCGGAGGTCGAAGTTGTCGCGCCTGGAAAGGTCTTCATGACCCAAGGTTGGGGCGAGATCGCAAAGGTCTACCGAACGGAGGGCACCCTCGTGATCCATCTGGAGTACGATAGCGCCTCCCTGATGTTCTTCAAGGTCTTCGACGAGGAAGGACACCGCCTGGAGTGTTGTCCCAGAGGTAGCGGCCGGAGCTCAGGAGGGGCGAGGGCCATGCCTGCCGCCCTCCTTTCCAGCAGCTCCTCAAGCAGCAGCGGCCGGGCTGGAGGGTCCAGCGACTCCCCCGAACTTCTCCTGACCCCGAAGACGAGCGATGACAGCTATGAACCACCGAGCTCGCGCCGCGCCTGAGGCAATTCCGGCGCCTGGCGGTCAGCACGGCCGACCTAGATGAGGTTGGAGCCGGCCCCTCGTGGCCCACTGTTGATGATGGCGTCTGGCACTGTCATTCTTGTAGTTAGGGCTCCTTAGGATTTGCGTCTTTTGTTCCCTGCGAGGAACCAAGAACACACCCCGCGGGGTTTTGTAAAGCGTCTGTAGTCTCTTTTGTTAATATAATCCTCATCGCGAAGTAGTGTGAGATGCTCGTCCTGTCTCAGCTTGGTCCCTCCTTTATAACCTCACGAGGGCCTGGTGCTCTGCACCGACAGGTCCCGGTCCCCAGGAAGGCTTCAGCCGTCGCTGGTGTGCCAGGTCGCGATGCCGGGGTCAAGGCCAGGAGGTGAGCGGCCCGAGGTCCAGTAAGAGCCCCCGAGGCGCGATGCTCAGGAGGTCCCCTTTAGTGCTCAAGTAGCCGCCGCTCGGCGAAAAAGGAGCGCAACATGGCCAGTATAGAACCGCATTAGGTACAAAGTTGGTGTTGTGTCAGGACCCCGATCCTAAGTCACACCGATCTAGCATGTCACACATCATATCACTTTGCGGCCTCACGCACGGTATTCCCACGGGTGCCACCTTACCTGGCCTGGGACCATTTGCGCCTTTTGGCTCACATATATGATAGTGCCGCTTGCATCCATATGACAAAGAACCCGGGCTGACATGGCTTGTCGTGAACCCAAAGTGGCACTAACTTACAGGGACAGGCATACATGACCCAGCCACGAACGTGTCGGTCATCAGCGAGTGAATCCGGGCTGTAGCAACTGGGATAGCAGGACTCTGGTAAACCGGGCTCTAGCAGGCTAACAGGACTCCGGTAGACACCGCGTGACATTTCCCCGAAGGGACAGACACATGAACGAAGAAGGACACATGCCGGCCAGCCTAAGTGTTCCGGAGCAGTAGCAAGCTACCATGGCTCAGTGGAAGCACTAGGAGACATTTCCCGGTAAGAGAGGCTACCAAGGATAAACAACTAGGTTGTCAGATCCCACACATACTAAGCATTTCAATAACATACACACAATATGCTCGATATGTGCAAATACAACATGGCATCACAACATGACTCTACGACTCAAGTATTTATTCATTAGGCTCCGAGGAGCGAAATATTACAAACATGGGTCTCATGACCCAACATTCAGAGCATACAAGTCAAAGCACAAGCGGAAGCTTAACATGTCTGAGTATAGACATCTACAAATGAAAAAGGCTGAGAAGCCTGACTATCTACCAGATCCTGCCGAGGGCACAAGATCCTAGCTGAGGTAACAAGCTAAACGTCGAAGTCCATGCGGAACTACTAGTGAGACGGAAGTCTCTGTGCAAAAACATAAATTAAGCAACGTGAGTACAAATGTACCCAGCAAGACTTACATCAGATCTATCTACATATGCATCAGTATCAACAAAGGGGTGGTGGGTTTAACTGCAGCAAGCCAGCTTTGACTCGGTGGCTATCCTGAACTACGACTGCAAATAACTCTTTTGAGGTGGCGCACACGAGTCCACATATTCACCATATCAATACACCACTATGGATCCGCTCCCGTCTCCCTACTAGAACGCCATCCATAGCGCTCACACTTATCTTGCGTATTTTAGAGTATCCACTTTCACTTGTCTATGAACTGTACCGGCAACCCAGAAGTCCTTTACCGCGGACACGGCTATTCGAATAGATAATGTTAACCCTGCAGGGGTGTACTTCTTCACACACGCTCTCACCACTTACCGCCATTTACACGACATGTACTCGGCAACCTTCAAGCGGAAGCCTAGCGAGGGTGTCGGCCATGACCTGACTAACCACACAAGTCTCTCGTCCAGGTTTATCGCCTATTCGGGTTCCATCCGCAAGGAGATCCGGCCGGGGTGTCGCTCACGGCCCCAAACGATGTGAGCAGGGTTCCCAAGCCCACCATCCGGGTGCCACTTGGTACACGTGCCACTGTGCCTAGTCTGTCCCAAGCCCACCTGTACCGGGTGCCACTTGGTAGACTACTAACAATACCTACAAACACCAGAAACTAGTTGCAACTCCTGGACAGAGATCGAGTTGATTAATAAGTCGAGAGGGGTCGAGTTACCGGAACCCAATGTGTGGTAGTAACTGTTCATGGATCACAAACACAGAACTCAGTTCCTGAGGACGGCTACAATGAGACAACCCACCATGTACTCCTACATGGCCTCTAACCGCTACCTTTACCAAATCATGTTCACACACTTAGCTCACACACAGCAGGACATGTTTACACACCTCCGATTCATCCCCAATGAATCAGACCTGACTCAACTCTAAGTAGTAGCAGGCATGACAAACAAGCATGAATGAGTAGGCACATCAGGGCTCAAACAACTCCTACTCATGCTAGTGGGTTTCATCTATTTACTGTGGCAATGACAGGTCATGCAGAGGAAAGGGGTTCAACTACCGCAGCATGTAACAGTTGAATCGTTGTTGTCCTAATGCAGTAAAATAGAGCAGGAGCGAGAAAGTGGGATTGTATCGGAATGAACAAGGGGGTTTTGCTTGCCTGGCACTTCTGAAGATAGTATAGTTCTTCATTGGTGTCATCGATCACATCGTCGGTATCACGTCTATCGAGAGGGGACAAATACCGGCATCACAGAAGGAAACACAATTAATGCAATGCACAATATGATGCATGATCAGGACATGTCAATATGCTGTGATTTGTGCTAATGCAGCTAAAACCAGATTAAATGAAGTTGGTTTGAATCCAAGATTCAAATTCAAACTCCATATGTGGTGTTTTAAATGCCCTTTATATGATTTGTACTAAACAGCAGCTATAAGTTGTTCTAACATGCATGCAAATGGTACAGGTGGATAGGTTGAATTTTTCTGATCATTTTTCATATATAAATTATTTCATTTGGAGTTACGGTTGATTTTATATGAATTTTAGAAGTTTTGACTATTTTCTGGAAATAATAAATCATTTAAGATTTATTTAAATTCCTGAAAACATTTACTGCGTCATCCTGACGTCATGATGATGTCAGCAAGTCAACATGGATGGTCCGGGTCAAATCTGACCTGTGGGACCCATGTGTCAGTGACTAACTAAACTAACCTAGTTTAATTAGCACTAACCTAGTTTAATCTAATTAAATTTAAACCTAAACTAGATTAATTAGCCGGGCGGGGCCCGCATGCCATAGACCAAGGGGAGGTCAAATCCCCTGGTTAACCGGGCTAAACCACCGGCGTTGAGTCGTCGGCGAGGCCGAGACGGCGGAGGACATCGGGATTCCTCCTCCGGCGACCAAATGGCCGGCGGAGGACATCTACGCGTAGCCCAGGCTCTCGCGCATCCAAAGCAACAGGCAGCGGCTGCTGGGGTGGCCGGAATCTTCATCGGCGTCGGCCGTGGCAGCTGCCGGAGCTCGGTTGAGCTCGGGGTCGAGGCTACAACGGCCGTGGCGATGCGGGGTTGGCACCTACGGCTTCTACGCGTTGCGGTGAGGATGTGGGTGTGCTCGGTTGGGCGCTACGGTGAATGTGGCCACGATGGCGAGGGCTCAGGTGGCGGCGCATTTCGGTCGTCGGTGAAGCGGCAGCTATGGCGAGGAAAAGAGCATGGGAGAGAGGGGAGAAGAGGCAGGGGCTCACGTAGGGGCTCCGGGCAGAGGCGGCGAAGATGGCGAGGCAGAGGATGATGCAGGGCGTCCGGCATTGGGCGGCTCGGTGAGGAGGAGGACAGGGACCAGGCGGAGCTCGTGGGCAGCTCTAGGGGGTGAGGGAGAGGCGGTGGCGTCGACTACGGCGGCGGCGGCTTACGGGCGCGTCGGCCGTTGCGGAAGAGGACGAGGGACAGGGTAGAGGAGGGAAGAGTGGTGTCCAGGGGGTCGAGGCGGCACCGAGGAGAAGACGCGAGGCGTCGCGGTGGCCAGGCGACGCAGGCAGGCAGCCTGGTGGCGTGGCGCCCGCGCGCGCGCCGTGTGTTGTCCCTCCTCTGCCTACTGGCAGAGGTTAGCGATGACTGGCAGGGCGCTGTGGGCTGGGCCGCACAGCAGCAGGCCGGCCAGGTGGGCTTTGGTGGGCGCCAGGTAAGTGCCCCAGGTAGGTTCTCTCTCTCTCCCTGGTTTTTCTATTTATTGATGTTTTCTATTTCCTGCAATTGGTTTTGATTTGATTTAAAATATCAAATCATTTTTTAAAACTTTCTGTAAATTGTATGTGAGCTCAGGAACTAGTCCAAGGTCACAGGCAACTTACAAAAATATTTGAACTTTATTTCTTATATAATAGAAATAAATTCAACTCAAATATGTCATTGGTTTAAGTCAAAGGCCCAAAATAAATATTTCTGTGATTCCAAAAGTATTGGTTTGAATTTTACCTCTTACCAATATTTTCACAGAGTAACAGGAACATTTCTTTGGACTCATTTGATGAGATTTAAATGTTGGTTATTTTTAGAGGTCTTCTGAGGCTTTTGAAAATTCCTCAATTCAAATTTCATTTGAATTAAAACATGATGCTCACATGAAGGTCTAGCCTAGTGCATAACAGGACCAGGGATGTGACAACTCACCCCCACTAAACAAGAATCTCTTCTCGAGATTCAAGCGTAGGGTAAGATGATGGGGGGATGCAAACTAACACAATCTTCACGATCCAAGGTGCACTTCATGAGAACATTGATTCGATCACCATCTTTGTCTCGACGTCTTGCTCTGAGATCTCCATCTAACATGACAACAAGAGGAAAGGGACAATTCTAGAAGAATCGATATTCTCGAAGATCAATCAACTTAGGATCAACTCACAGAGTGAGTCATAGCAACATCTCTCGAGCTGAGACATGAAGGACACATCTGGAGGGATGGAGTGGAATAGATGATGAGGGTTCACTGGGTAGACAACAATTCCACACTTAAGAAGGTGGTGAACGGTTGTCAACGTAGCGAGGAGTTGAGTTCCCATGATACCATAACGGGGCACCTTAGGAAAGGTGACTACTAGAAATATTCCCTTAAGTGGCAAAAAGAATTACCTTTGATTCAGAGATCATTGAAACACTTTATACCAGCCTAAGGCAATTCTTGAGCGACCATTGGAGGGGTTCGGTAGAATGGAATACCCGGAGTAGAATGGATGATGTGGATTACCTTGTTGAAAACAACACAATGGATGATTTTAGTAACTGGGGAGAAGCTCAACAGTAGAGAGTGAGTCCACTGTTTGAAAAGTTATAGCATAACCGAGGAAACTGAGAGCAATCCCAGTTAGTGCCGATGATAACACCTAGCGCTTGTGCGTGCTCTCAAGAACTTGAGCACTTCCATATTCATCAAGGTATTACCAATATCCGTGGCAAGGATCCTGGCAACACAACGTACTACCATGATGAATGCCGGTAGAAGATGCACATGTATAGGAAGATAACACCTTCTCAGATTTCACCTTGGCGGGGCCAAGGGGACAAAATGTGGATGATCGACCGAGAGACATTTAGTACTCCGCTTCTAATGTTCTCCTTGATGTGCTAGCACAACCCATTTATTAAACTGGGTTGATATCTAGGACATCAAGTAAAGGTCGGACTTCAGGAACAGAAAAATCATAAGGAATAACTACGGAAGTAAATCCATAAGAAATCCTCATGGGGAGGTGGCCAACTTCCTCAATCAACATACTATAATAATAGGTCTTCCGGCTGGGTGTGTTGGCCATGACATCCACTTAACCAGTTACAGAGAGACCATTATTATAGTTCTTGGGAAATGTTCCAACCATCATATCTACCTGAGATTCAGATCTGGTTGGTGTCAGAATAATCCAGACTCATCGAGTCTAGGAAGAAAAATGAAAGTTTGCAACACAAATCGACGAGATGATGTTGCGAGATTCTCGGAAATGAACTACGATAGCAAGCTCCAAAACATGAGCTGGTTCTGCTACATACATGTGAACACGTTGTCCAAGACAAGCATGACCACATAGTAGTCTTACAACGCAACACTACCGAGTTCCGATTGGGAATCATCATTGCGGAGAGCGAAGTCCTGCGCATGTACCTTTGGGTCCTTAAGGATTAACACTTAAGAACTTCTTTTCCTTGAACAAATCAATCAGTGGCTTGGTGTGCTAGGGATTACACGTGGAGTGGAGGTAGCGAGCCTATCAAACCATGGAATACTTCGCACATGCATGACTGACTTGGGATGATTCTGGAGAAAGCAAAAACAATCTTTCTCAATTCACAGCGGCTACTTGCACCTAATGCACGTGAACTTGGAGAAAGTCACTTCTTACACCAAACATGTATTTCATGAACGGGACATGAAGATAATGCTTACAAAAGTTTCCAGCACTAGCTTAATGTTCAGCATGAATCATGGAGGAGACAAAATACTGCTGATGGGCTCAACAAGAACTCATCGAAATTTCCATATCACTGGACTTCCACCATTATGCGAACAATGTGATGGTATTGGTCAGACCATAAGATGTAATGGTGTATGCTCGAGGAATCAACCACGAGTAAGACAACATTACGAACATCGTTTGTTCTGATTTGATTTGACGATAGCCCATACTCAAATCAAAGGTTTGGGGTAAGACAATAGATCCAACAATTGACCACGAGGATCAATCAATGAAAATATCATCTTTCTTCAACACACACAAACACAAGATATCCCTTTTGGTAAATGAACTAAGTTAGGCAAGCTTTTATCTTCCAACTCTCCAAGTTGTTGTTTAGCTTAACCAACTAGCTCAGGGGTATCCAACACAGACTCTTGCAGAAGGGGTGGTTACAAGAAACCAACTTGATCACGAACTCAACATAGCGGTCAGGTGACAACCTGGTAATACTTCCGAGAAGATATTCGGAAAATCACAAACCACCGATATGTTACTAAACTCGAGAGAAATCTTGCTTTCCAGGGCAAGACAATATGATCAAAAGAGCAAGGAACCGATACGATCCTGACTCATTGATCAAGGAGTGCACCCGGAATAAGGACTAGGTAGCACAATCTATCTTAGAATGATGATTCAAGAACCAACACGCTAAGAATGAAATTATTGTCCTTTAACTACCAAGCAACGGGGTTGCTAGAAGTATTGATTTCACACATCACGGTTCACTTGTCGGCATTCCGGTTGCAACAACACAGAAGCCGAGAAATGAATAATGAGGGTGAGAAGTATCACTGTATCAAGAGTTCATAGAACGGTGTGCAATTCCCATGATATTCTTGATATAAAGATGGTAATACTCCAAGGTAGAACAAAACAAGAGCTAGATTAGCATTTTGATCTGCAGAACACAACTTCTTTGACCCAATCCTGGATATGGATGAGGTACTGGAGTTTGTTTCTCCTAGTCACTCTGGAGTAGAATGGCTTGGCGGACCACAAAATAATAGGCATCGATAACACGAATGCACGCCATAAACTTGGCTATCAACTGATAGACAAGGATTTGAATACAACTACAGAGGGACATCTCAAAGGAACATATATCTTTCTGAGTTGTGGATGCATGGATTAGCATGTCGAACCAAGTTCAACAGGTTTCTTCCGAATAACCCATGCAGAAAGGTGGAACTGGCAGAATCACAACATAGAACCGAGAACCCATCAAGAGCACTCTTGTTGTGATCTCTTGGTTCAAGGAACTTCCGCCAGAAGCAGTTCATGGTATTTGGAAGAAGGAAATACCACGGACCTCGAGGACTAACGCAAAGGTTACTAATATCCTAAAGGAACTAGCAAACACTATCAACATAAAATAAGTAGGGTGAATCTCGGGTTCAAAACCTAGGGATAGAATGCCTACTAACTAAGTGGCATCACGGGATGCTTTCGGGAATGATGGCCAGAATCATCACACTGGGAACACAAGCATTGTTAGATTACTAGGTGACTCCCTAAGACACCTAGGGTCATAATAATGGCTTCAACATATACGCTATGGCAACATAGTACCTCAACTCACCCATTAGTGTGATTAACCTGGCCCAAATGGACATCGGGAACATGGAGGAATGATTGCACGTGCATCAGATTGTCTAGAAACGTGGGATGACTCGAACAACATAACGGCTGTAAATGCTCAAAAGAATTTAGACATGCTACAAAAATGGTGGCATCGCCACTCAGAAGCACAATATCAAGGTTTCGAGATCAACAATTAACATACGGAAGTAGTAGGAACTTAACTGAGGGTTGAAACCAACAATCCTATAAGTCTACGAATTAGTAACACGTGATCCTGATAGAAAGAACAGATAGCCTAGTCCTTAACCCCGGTAGAAAAGAAGAGGCTGACTCAGATCAGAAGGGCATAAGGTATAAGGAGTAAAAAGAGCCTTACATTCCAACCCATAATCAATTCCCTTACATAACTAAAGAATTTCTAGACTCAACTTCGACCAGTTTGGCTTGGTAATCCTACAAGCAGTCAAGCTCTGATACCAAAGCTGTCAGGACCCCGATCCTAAGTCACACCGATCTAGCATGTAACACATCATATCACTTTGCGGCCTCACGCACGGTATTCCTACGGGTGCCACCTTACCTGGCCCGGGACCGTTTGCGCCTTTTGGCTCACGTATATGATAGTGCCGCTAGCATCCATATGACAAAGAACCCGGGCTGACATGGCTAGTCGTGAACCCAAAGTGGCACTAACTTACAGGGACAGGCATACATGACCCAACCACGAACGTGTCGGTCATCAGCGAGTTAATCCGGGCTGTAGCAACTGGGCTAGCAGGACTCCCGTAAATCGGGCTATAGCAGGCTAACAGGACTCCGGTAGACACCGCGTGACATTTCCCCGAAGGGAGAGACACAGGAACGAAGAAGGACACATGCCGGCCAGCCTAAGTGTTCTGGAGCAGTAGCAAGCTACCATGGCTCAGTGGAAGCACTAGGAGGCATTTCCCGGTATGAGCGGCTACCAAGGATAAACAACTAGGTTGTCAGATCCCACACATACCAAGCATTTCAATAACATACACACAATATGCTCGATATGTGCAAATACAACATGGCATCACAACATGACTCTACGACTCAAGTATTTATTCATTAGGCTCCGAGGAGCGAAATATTACAAACATGGGTCTCATGACCCAACATTCAGAGCATACAAGTCAAAGCACAAGCGGAAGCTTAACATGTCTGAGTACAGACATCTACAAATGAAAAAGGCTGAGAAGCCTGACTATCTACCAGATCCTGCCGAGGGCACAAGATCGTAGCTGAGGTAACAAGCTAAACGTTGAAGTCCACGCGGAACTACTAGTGAGACGGAAGTCTCTGTGCAAAAACATAAATTAAGCAACGTGAGTACAAATGTACCCAGCAAGACTTACATCGGATCTATCTACATATGCATCAGTATCAACAAAGGGGTGGTGGGTTTAACTACAGCAAGCCAGCTTTGACTCGGTGGCTATCCTGAACTACGACTACAAATAACTCTTTTGAGGTGGCGCACACGAGTCCACATATTCACCATATCAATACACCACTATGGATCCGCTCCCGTCTCCCTACGAGAACGCCATCCATAGCACTCACGCTTATCTTGCGTATTTTAGAGTATCCACTTTCACTTGTCTATGAACTGTATAGGCAACCCAGAAGTCCTTTACCGCAGACACGGCTATTCGAATAGATAATGTTAACCCTGCAGGGGTGTACTTCTTCACACACGCTCTCACCACTTACCGCCGTTTACACGACATGTACTCGGCAACCTTCAAGCGGAAGCCCAGCGAGGGTGTCGGCCACGACCTGACTAACCACACAAGTCTCTCGTCCAGGTTTATCTCCTATTCAGGTTCCATCCGCAAGGAGATCCGGCCGGGGTGTCGCTCACGGCCCCAAATGATGTGAGCAGGGTTCCCAAGCCCACCATCCGGGTGCCACTTGGTACACCGTGCCACTGTGCCTAGTCTGTCCCAAGCCCACCTGTACCGGGTGCCACTTGGTAGACTACTAACACTACCTACAAACACCAGAAACTAGTTGCAACCCCTGGACAGAGATCGAGTTGATTAATAAGTCGAGAGAGGTCGAGTTACTGGAACCCAATGTGTGGTAGTAACTGTTCATGGATCACAAACACAGAACTCAGTTCCTGAGGACGGCTGCAATGAGACAACCCACCATGTACTCCTACATGGCCTCTCACCGCTACCTTTAGCAAATCGTGTTCACACACTTAGCTCACACACAGCAGGACATGTTTACACACCTCCGATTCATCCCCGATGAATCAGACCTGACTCAACTCTAAGCAGTAGCAGGCATGACAAACAAGCATGAATGAGTAGGCACATCAGGGCTCAAACAACTCCTACTCATGCTAGTGGGTTTCATCTATTTACTGTGGCAATGACAGGTCATGCAGAGGAAAGGGGTTCAACTACCGCAGCATGTAACAGTTGAATCGTTGTTGTCCTAATGCAGTAAAATAGAGCAGGAGCGAGAAAGTGGGATTGTATCGGAATGAACAAGGGGGTTTTGCTTGCCTGGCACTTCTGAAGATAGTATAGTTCTTCATTGGTGTCATCGATCACATCGTCGGTATCACGTCTATCGAGAGGGGACAAATACCGGCATCCCAGAAGGAAACACAATTAATGCAATGCACAATATGATGCATGATCATGACATGTCAATATGCTGTGATTTGTGCTAATGCAGCTAAAACCAGATTAAATGAAGTTGGTTTGAATCCAAGATTCAAATTCAAACTCCATATGTGGTGTTTTAAATGCCCTTTATATGATTTGTACTAAACAGCAGCTATAAGTTGTTCTAACATGCATGCAAATGATACAGGTGGATAGGTTGAATTTTTATGATCATTTTTCATATATAAATTATTTCATTTGGAGTTACGGTTGATTTTATATGAATTTTAGAAGTTTTGACTATTTTATGAAAATAATAAATCATTTAAGATTTATTTAAATTCCAGAAAACATTTACTGCGTCATCCTGACGTCATGATGATGTCAGCAAGTCAACAGGGCTGGTCCGGGTCAAATCTGACCTGTGGGACCCATGTGTCAGTGACTAACTAAACTAACCTAGTTTAATTAGCACTAACCTAGTTTAAACTAATTAAATTTAAACTTAAACTAGATTAATTAGCCGGGCGGGGCCTGCATGTCATACACCCAGGGGAGGTCAAATCCCCTGGTCAACCGGGCTAAACCACCGGCGTTGAGTCGCCGGCGAGGCCAAGACGGCGGAGGGCATCGGGATTCCTCCTCCGGCGACCAAATGGCCGGCGGAGGACATCTACGCGTAGCCCAGGCTCTCGCGCATCCAGAGCAACAGGCGGCGGCTGCTGGGGTGGCTGGAATCTTCGTCGGCATCGGCCGTGGCGGCTACCGGAGCTCGGTTGAGCTCGGGGTCGAGGCTACAACGGCCGTGGCGATGCGGGGTTGGCACCTACGGCTTCTACGCGTTGCGGTGAGGATGTGGGTGTGCTCGGTTGGGCGCTACGGTGACTGTGGCCATGACGGCGAGGTCTCAGGCGGCGGCGCGTTTCGGTCTTCGGCGAAGCGGCAGCTATGGCGAGGAAAAGAGCACGGGAGAGAGGGGAGAAGAGGGAGTGGCTCACGTAGGGGTCGTTGACGGTCTTAGCGGGCTCGGGGAGGCGCGGACGGCGGCGAATCGACGACGGCGGTCTCCGGGCAGAGGGGGCGAAGATGGCAGGGCAGAGGATGATGCAGGGCATCCGGCATCGGGTGGCTCGGTGAGGAGGAGGACAGGGACTAGGCAGAGCTCGTGGGCAGCTCCAGGGGGTGAGGGAGAGGTGGTGGCGTCGACTACGGTGGCGGCGGCTTACGAGCGCGTCGGCCGTTGCGGAAGAGGACGAGGGAGAGGGTAGAGGAGGGAAGATTGGTGTCCAGGGGGTCGAGGCGGCACCGAGGAGAAGACGCGAGGCGTCGCGGTGGCCAGGCGACGCAGGCAGGCAGCCTGGTGGCGTGGCGCCCTCGCGCGCACCTTGCGTTGTCCCTCCTCTGCCTACTGGCAGAGGTTAGGGATGACTGGCAGGGCGCTGTGGGCTGGGCCGCACAGCAGCAGGCCACCCAGGTGGGCTTTGGTGGGTGCCAGGTAAGTGCCCCAGGTAGGTTCTCCCTCTCTCCCTGGTTTTTCTATTTATTGATCTTTTCTATTTCCTGCAATTGGTTTTGATTTGATTTAAAATATCAAATCATTTTTTAAAACTTTCTGTAAATTGTATGTGAGCTCAGGAACTAGTCCAAGGTCACAGGCAACTTACAAAAATATTTGAACTTTATTTCTTATATAATAGAAATAAATTCAACTCAAATATGTCATTGGTTTAAGTCAAAGGCCCAAAATAAATATTTCTGTGATTCCAAAAGTATTGGTTTGAATTTTATTTCTTACCAATATTTTCACAGAGTAACAGGAACATTTCTTTGGACCCATTTGATGAGATTTAAATGTTGGTTATTTTTAGAGGTCTTCTGAGGCTTTTGAAAGTTCCTCAATTCAAATTTCATTTGAATTAAAACATGATGCTCACACGAAGGTCTAGCCTAGTGCATAACAGGACCAGGGATGTGACATGTTGCGTTAGCTAGTAGTTCCGGGGAGTGACTTATCTCAGGAACTTGAAGCCATTTCTTGGCGTTGCGCCTGGCCCGTGCGTCAGCAGCTGGGAGGTTGCCTGCTGAGGCCTTTGTGAGCTTCCTCCTTCTCCCAGCACTCCCCTTCGTGCTCTACGTCCTCGGGTCCCGGCCCTCGAGCGGGCTCAGCCGTCGCTGGTATGCCAGGTCGCGATGCCGTGGACAAGGCCAGGAGCTGAGGGCTGGAAGGCTAGTAAGAGCCCGTGAGTCGCGATGCTCAGGTGCCCCCCCTTTAACGCACAAGTGGTTCGTGCGGGTGAGAGAGGAAGAGGGGCCGCGGAGGCCTCGCCCGACGCTATCCCTTAGAGAGACCCTGTAAACTCATCACGAGAAAAACGAGAGTTGCCATCACAATTATCAGCCAACCACCGATTTCTCTGGGGGAGTGACGAGGGCACTGAGGGCTTGGTGAGGTGGCACCTTGCGGGGCTGCCGCTGCCAGAGCTCCGCCACTCAGGTTTGTCGACGTGTAGGGGCGGACCCATGCACAAGCGTCGTGCCAGGGAGAGCAACTCCAAAGGTTGGTGTCAATCGAGCGGGTTGGGGATAATGCAGCCAGAGGGGCGCCCCCAACAAGGTAACCTAAAAGCATGAACAAAAGAGATACACGCCACAGGGACGGACCCACGCGGCCTGGGAATTATGCAACCCTGGGGGCACTCCCAGCTGAAACAAAACTTGAAAGGCGTCACCTGATACCGTTGGAGATGAAGGAATACTGGAGTAGCTGACAACGCGTGGTGGGGAAGCCGATCCTCACGAGCCCCCAGGGCCCAGAGCCTCGAGAGGCTCCAGGGGCGTGGGCAGCTCATCAAGGACCATCTCCATCTCCGCCAGGACTGTGCAATGCCTGACCTCCATAGCCTCCAAGATGCTCCTTAGCAGGCGCTGATGAGCGGCGACCGCGTTCGGCAGACCGTGAGGCATGCGAACGTAGATGTGGGGTGGACCCTCGCAATGTCCCACGCGCGAGGGCCAGAGGCGCTTTTGAGATGCGGCTCGGTTGAGTCCTGGTACGTCGATGCAGACGCGCAGCCCACCATCCTCGCCTGGATGGGGAGCTCCGGCGGGTAAGTGGCGGCTGCCGTGCATGATTCTTGACTCCTCCAGCTCCTGAGTGTTTCTTGCGATGAACTCCTGAGGGTCTGGCCCTCCTTGCTTCACACCGTCCTAAGGGAAACGTGCTTTGAAACATGCCTCCAAGTGGTGCCCGAGCGCCTCCCTCGTGACCCTGGCAAAGTCGGTGGCCCTCTAGGAGAGAGCCCTCGAGCCTTGCCCGAGGAGGGCACCAGGCGCGCCTTCCTATGCGACAGAGGGAGGCGTCCCTTGGACGGGCGCGGATCCTGGCGCGGCGCCCCTGGATGTGCCTGCCTCCTGATGGTTCAGACCAGGTGATGTTTTCTTCTTCTTAGGGACTGCCTCGGGGAGGCCCCCGCTCCTGCGATCTGGGTCTTCGGTTGCCGCAGCCTGGAAGGCACGCTCGATAGAACACACTGCATCCTTCTCCTCGCAGGGGACTGTGATGACTCCACCGCTTCCTGGCATCTTGAGGACATTGTAGCCATGGTGAGTCACCGCCATAAACTTGGCCAGGGCCGGATATCCGAGGATGACGTTGTAGGGCAGACGAATGTGGGCGACGTTGAAGTCAATGAGATGAGTGCAGTAGTTTTTGCATTGTCCGATGGTGACAGGGAGGCGGACCTGCCCTATCGGGGTGGTAGAACCGTCAGTGACTCCTGAGAAGGGCTTGGTTGGCTGAAGCTAGTCATACGACACTTGGAGATTGTTGAAAGTTTCAACAGACAGAACGTTGAGTCCTGCTCCACCATCGATGAGGGTCTTGGTGACCTGCATGTTGCTGATAACTGGGGAGCAAAGCATCGGGAGGACACCAGCTGTTGCTGCGCACTTGAGTTGATCCGCTAAACTGAACGTGATGGCACACGTGGACCACCTGAGAGGGTGCTAGGCTTCGGTTTTTGGGAGGACTGCATTCACCTCGCGAGCAAACTGCTTGAAGATGCGCTGAGAAGCCGGGGCTTGAGCTCCGCCTAGGATGCAAGCAATTGCGCGCATCTCCTGGAAGCCCCCAGCCCCCTTGTCCTCATGCTGGTCTTCATTCCTCCTTGGTGGTGGCGGCAGCGGAGGGAGGCCTGCATTGCCTTGCGGGCGGTCCTCGCGAGGCCGATCCCTCCAACCTCCCTCGCGAGGCTGGTCCTGCCAGCGGTCCTCGCGAGGTCGGTCACGCCACCCATGGCGAGGGCCACGGTCTTCCCATCGTCCTCCACCTCTTCCTCCTCCTCGGCCATAGCCCCGATCATTGCGCTCGGGGCGTCGGCCGATGCGTTCATCTCGCGCAGCCCTGAGCTCCTGGCATTCATTGGTGTTGTGGGTGTGGAGGTCGTGGTACACGCAGTACCGACTGTCCTTGGACGACTCCGGCTGATCCCTACCTCGCTTGGTATCTAGCTTAGCTGCGAGCACAACTGCTCCTTTGCGCTTCACATCCTTGACCTTGGGCTTCTTCTCTTCCGGATCAGCAGCTGGAAGCTCGAGGAGGGAGAGGCGTCCTTCCTCGGCCCTGGCGCACTTGGTTGCCAAGTTGAACAGCTCCAGAGTGGTGCACAGGTCCTCATGGATTGGTAGCTCTTCCTTCATCTTGATGTCTCGAACACCATCGGAGAAGGTTGAGATGATGGCCTCCTTAGTCACCCTGGGGATCTTGAGGCGGGCGTTGTTGAAGCGTTGGATGTACTTTTGTAGGGTCTCCCTTGTTGTTGCTTGATGCAGCGCAAGTCACTCATGGCCGGGGGCCGGTCACGAGTGCCTTGGAAGTTGGCAATGAAGCGAGTGCGCATCTCGTCCCAAGAGGAGATCGTGCTGGGAGGCAGGTTGAGGAGCCATGTACGAGCACCATCCTTGAGCGCCATGGGAAACCAGTTCGCCATGACCATTTCATCCCCGTTGGCCGCCTCGATGCCCAACTCGTAGATCTGGAGGAACTCCATGGGGTCAGCAGTGTCGTCATAGCGTGGAGGCAGATCTGGGTTGAACTTGCTCGGCCAGGCCACGTTGCACAGCTTGGCGGTGAAGGCACGGCAGCCTGCAGTGGCCACAGGGGGCCTTTGGTGACGAAGGGCTTGATCTTGGAGGTCTCCACGTGCTGCTGCCTGGAGTAGTGCGGGGTCTTGGCGTGCTGGAGCAGGGGCGCGGTCATGATGTGCCGGTGCAGGGAGCACGCGAGCGGCTTCTTGAGGGCGAGGGATCTCTTGGCAGCTCTTTTCTTGCTGCACGGGCGCTGGACGCGGTGGGTCCCGTCCAGGGGCCGCGTGCCTTGGGGCCAGGGAGCCTTCTTGAGGAGGAGGCGGCGGAGGCACCTCCGGAGCTGTGTTGCCTGCACAGGACGGAGGGCGCTGCAGCGAGAGGGATGGCGCCGGGGAGCCCCCTGTGGTGCTAACAAGCTGGGTGATGTGGGCAAGCGACTCGTCGTAGAGATCATCGATGGGGCGGTAGTGCAGGAGCTCACGTGCCAGGAGCAACACGACGTGCGCGTCCGTGGGAGCGTGACGAGTGTGCGATGACGATCCCACTGGAGTCAGCAATAGGGTAGCGGTGCGGCCTTCCCGTGCACCGAGGGATGCAGCAACGACGCCTGCTTCTCGTTCCCCGCCGGGCCGGTGGTGGCATGGACGGGAGGCGACGGGAAACGATGGGGAGGCCCGCCGACGGGGGCCGTCTGGGTGACATGGGCCGCGAGAGCAGCCCGACGCTCAGCACGGGCTCGACGAGCGTCAGACATGGATGCGACGGACGACAAAACGCAAGACGGTGGAAGACACGATTCCGGCACACCCCTACCTGGCACGCCAAATGTCGGATTGCGGGTTCTGATAGACCCTTGAGGTTCAAACTCTGGGGTGCGTGCGAAGATCTCTCCTCTACCAACTCGCGTCCCGTCGCCTCGCCAAGGATCTAGGCTACACGGTGAACAACACAAGAGACGCAAGGTTTATACTTGTTCGGGCCACCGTTGTGGTGTAGTACCCTACTCTAGTTTGTGGTGTGGTGGATTGCCTCTGGGGCTGATGATGAACAGTACAAAGGAAGAACAGCCTCGCGAGGGGTGTTCTTGTGGCGGTGTTGTCCCTTTGGAGGGGTCGATTCCAGATGCCTCTATACTATGGTGGCTAGTCCTATACATAGAGTAGGAGGCCCTGGTCCTCTTCCCAAACATTGAGCGGGAAGGGCGCCAACAATTGGCCATTTTGAGGCGGAACATCTAGTACACTTATCCTGACTAAAGTCGGTCCTCGCCTGTCAAAGACTCTGACGATGACGCCGTCCTGGGCTCCACGATGACCTCCTTCCAGCCGTTCTGCTGGTCTTGGTCTTGTTGCACCGAAATGTTAGCCTTTGCCTGATGCCTTGGCCTGTGCTTGCTCCCTTTGCACCAAAGGGGAAACAAGGACACTGCGCAGGCTGATACGTCTCCAACGTATCTATAATTTATGAAGCATTCATGCTATATTACTATGTGTTTTAAATGATTATGGGCTTTATTTAACACTTTTATATTATTTTTGGGACTAACCTATTAACCGGAGGCCCAGCCCAGATTTGCTGTTTTATGCCTATTTCAGTGTTTCGAGGAAAAGGAATAATAGACGGGGTCAAAACGGAACAAAATCAACTAGAGAAGTTATTTTTGGAAGGAAAGCCACCAGATAGACTTGGACTCTACGTCAGAAGATACGGGAGCTGGCCACGAGGGAGGGGGGCGCCCCCCTGGGCGCGCCCCCTACCTCGTGGGGCCCCCGTAGCTCCACCGACGTACTCCCTGCACCCATATATACCTACGTATAGTAAAACTTCAAGAGGAGAAGATAGATCGGAAGTTCCGCCGCCGCAAGCCTCTGTAGCCACCAAAAACCTCTCGAGAGCCCGTTCCGGCACCCTGCCGGAGGGGGATCCTATCACCGGTGGCCATCTTCATCATCCCGGCGCTATCCATGACGAGGAGGGAGTAGTTCACCCTCGGGGCTGAGCGTATGTACCAGTAGCTATGTGTTTGATCTCTCTCTCGTGTTCTCTCTCGTGTTCCCTCTATGGCACGATCTTGATGTATCCCGAGCTTTGCTATTGTAGTTGGATCTTATGATGTTTCTCCCCCTCTACTCTCTTGTGATGAATTGAGTTTCCCCTTTGAAGTTATCTTATCGGATTGAGTCTTTTATGAGAACGCTCGATGTATGTCTTGAGATCCACTTGATGTATGTTTTGGTGATCAACTTGCGGGTTTCGTGACATTGGGAACCTATGCATAGGGGTTGGCACACGTTCTTGACTCTCCGGTAGTAGCTTTGGGGCACTCTTTGAAGTACTTTTATGTTGGTTGGATGAATCTGAGATTGTGTGATGCATATCGTATAATCATGCCCACGGATACTTGAGGTGACAATGGACTATCTAGGTGACATTAGGGTTTTGGTTGATTTGTGTCTTAAGGTGTTATTCTAGTACGTACTCTTTTATAGATCAATCTGAAAGAATAACTTTGAGGTGGTTTCGTACCCTACCATAATCTCAACGTTTGTTCTCCGCTATTAGTGGCTTTGGAGTGACTCTTTGTTGCATGTTGAGGGCTTGTTATATGATCTATCTATGTTATTACTGTTGAGTGAACTTGCACTAGCGAAAGTATGAACCCTAGGCCTTGTTTCCAATCATTGCAATACCGTTTACGCTCACTTTTATCGCTTACTACCTTGCTGTTTTTATATTTTCAGATTACAAATACCTTTATCTACCTCGCCAAACTAGTGCACCTATGCAATTTACCATTGTATTGGGTGTGTTGGGGACACAAGAGACTCTTTGTTATTTGGTTGCAGGGTTGTTTGAGAGAGACCATCTTCATACTATGCCTACTATGGATTGATAAACCTTAGGTCATCCACTTGAGGGAAATTTGCTACTGTCCTACAAACCTGTGCACTTGCAGGCCCAACAACGTCTACAAGAAGAAGGTTGTGTAGTAGACATCAAGCTCTTTTCTGGCGTCGTTGCCGGGGAGTGAGTTCTTGAAGGTATATCTTTAGATCTTGCAATCGAATCTTTTTGTTTCTTGTTTTTATCACTATTTTAGTTTATAAAAGAAAACTACAAAAAAATGGAGTTAAGTTTGTCTCATACGCTTCATCTTTTTAATATCTTTCGTGAGTATGATGGAAAAGAAAATTGTGCCAAAGTGTTAGAAAAAGAATGAATTAAATTGTTTGGCACTAAATCTTTGAATGATGAGCATGATTGCAATGTTGTTAGTACGGATTCTTTGAATATCCATGATGCTACTGATGATTGCACTAGTTATGATGAAAATATCTCTTAGGAGCATGTCAACTTTTTTGGAGTGCATGTTTGCATGAACACACCAAATAGAGAAGATATTTATTGCAAGAGGCATAAGTACTTAGAAACCAAATTGTGGCAAGAAGAGCTAGATGAATGTGCTAAAAGATTCAATATTTTTCGTGCTCCTTGTGAACTTTGCAATGAACATGGTCATTTAAAGCTCCAATGCAATTTGTTTCATGATCAAGTCGTGTCCAAATATTGTGATAATTTGATTACCCTTGAGCATCATAAAGAGCTTAGCCTTATTTTGGGTTATGAAGAAATGAAACGTATAACTGAGGGTATTCCAAAATTTAGTCTTGATAAAATTCTTGATTTTGATCTAGAGAAAATTTATATGTATTGTGCGGAGAATTGCATTGAAAATCCTTATATTGCCAATTACCTAAAGAAAAGAAAGCAAATGGAAGATGATGAGAATACTAATGAAAGGGGAGAGGCTTCCCAATCTCCTCCTATTATTTCTTATGATGAATCAGGTAACGAGGAGGAGCTTTCTATTCAACCAATCTCATCAATAAGGAGCTCAAAGAGGAAGGTTGAACCTACACATAATGTGAAGAAGAAAAAGAAAAGAAGGAGCAACAAAGGTAAAAAGGTATCCCTCCCAAATGATGTTGCTCCTAATACTCATTGTGATCATGATAATTTCTATACTATTGGTGCTATCAATATTTTTAATGGTGAGAGTGATTATGCTTATGATATGAAAGGGCCCAAGCTTGGGGAAGCTATGTTTGATGAGGATGAAATATTTGAGAATATATTTGCTGGAATTAATGTTTGTCCCAAGCTTGGGGATGCTATGTTTAATGAAGATGATATTTTTAACATCCCAAGTTTTTATATGCAAAGTTGGTATGATGATAGCATGCCTCCTACCTATGATGATTATATTGATGAAAGTGGGTTCGGAAGAGTGTCAACTTTAGGAAGTAGTGATCCCACTATTTTGGAGGATGTTGAATTTTATTGTGATGAATATGAAAGTGGATTTGGAAGAGTGTCAACTTTATTTAGTGATTCCACTATCTTGGGAGAGGTTTCAATCAATTATGATGAGAACGAAGTTGCTACGTATGATGATTATTGTGATGAAACTTATGCTATAAAAAGTAGTGATGATTATATTTACAAATCTTGTCATGATTATTATTACCCTTTTTCTGAACATTACTCTTTTAATGTGGAAATTTTTTTTAGTGTTCAAGTCTATTATGATACTCCCACTATTCCGAATGAGAAGAATTTTGCTTATGTGGAGAGTAATAAAAATTCTATGCAAGTAGATCATGAAAATAATGCTTTAGGTTCTGGTTATATTGTTGAATTCATTCATGATGCTACTGAAAATTATTATGAGGGAGGAACTTAAGCTTGTAGGAATTGCAATAATATCAAGTTTCCTCTCTATGTGCTTAAAGTTTTGAAGCTATGCTTGTTTTACCTTCCTATGCAACTTGATTATTGTTCCCATAATTTGTTTGCTCACAAAATCCCTATGCATAGGAAGTGGGTTAGACTTAAATGTGCTAGTCATATGCTTCATGATGCTCCCGTTATGTTTCATTTCTTATCTTTTTTGTGAGCATCATTGTCATCATCATGCCTAGCTGAAAAGGCATTAAAGAAAAGCGCTTGTTGGGAGACAACCCAATATTTATCCTTACTGTTTTTGTGTGTCCACATGATTATTCTACTGTAGCAATCATGTTTTATAGCTTTTGTTTCAATAAAGTTCCAAGTAGAACCTTTGGGAAGACTTGGGTGAAGTTTATGTGATCTTGCTGTGAAAAACAGAAACTCTAGCGCTCACGAGATTAGCTCCCATTTTTTTACTGGAGAGTGCTTTTAGGTTGATTCTTTTTTCAGATGATTAATAGACAAATTAGTCAGGTCCAACAATTTATTTCACAATTTTTGGGATTCCATAGGTATACGTTTGATACAGATTACTACAGACTGTTCTGTTTTTGACAGATTCTGTTTTCATTGTGTTGTTTGCTTATTTTGATGCATCTATGGCTAGTATTAAGTGGTATGAACCATAGAGAAGTTGGAATACAGTAGTCTTTACACCAATATGAATTTAGAATGAGTTCATTACATTACCTAAGTGGTGGTTTTATTTTCTTATACTAACGGAGCTTACGAGTTTTGTGTTGAGTTTTGTGTGGTTGAAGTTTTCAAGTTTTGGGTAAGGATTCGATGGACTATGGAATAAGGAGTGGAAAGAGCCTAAGATTGGGGATGCCCAAGGAACCCCAAGGTAATATCCAAGGACAACCAAGAGCCTAAGCTTGGGGATGCCCCGGAAGGCATCCCCTCTTTCGTCTTCGTTCATCGGTAACTTTACTTGGAGCTATATTTTTATTCGCCACATGATATGTGTTTTGCTTGGAGCATCATTTTATTGTGCTAGTTTTTGCTTGATGTTAGTTAGAATAATGTTTTGAATCTTTAGTTTCAATAAAACAAATCAAGGATAGCCTTTGCCATACTTATTTTGCTAGTTTGCATGTTGCTGTTTGAAAACAGAAAGTTTACCGCTGTCACAAAAGTTCCCTAGAAAAGTAAGAGAATGGTATAACGTTGAATCTTTTTGCATAATAAGCTCTGATAAATTTATTACAGTGGTAATTTTAGTTCATAATTTCTGGAGTCAGGGAAGTATTGATACCCTTGCATTCTTTACAGACTGTACTGTTTTGGCAGATTGCTGTTATGGTTGTATTGTTTGCATATGTTTGCTTGTTCAATGATTCTATTTCAGGATAGGAGTATTAAATATTCAGAGGCATTTAGTATTCAATGTTGAATAATAATATTAGTGATTTGTTACAGTAGAATATGATAAGGTTTTGCATTGGCTTATACTAACCTATCTCACGAGTTCTTGTTGAGTTTGTTGTGAATGAAGCTTTTGATAAAAAGAGAAACCATGATGTGATAGGAATTAAGGAGACACAAAAGTTCAAGATTGAGGATGCCCAAGGCACCCCAAGATAATATTTCCAGAAGTCTCAAGCATCTAAGCTTGGGGATGCCCCAGTAGGCATCCCACCTTTCTTCTTCAACAACTATCGGTTAGTATCGGTTGAGCCTAAGTTTTTGCTTCTTCACATGAGTTGTGCTATCCTTGCAGTGTAGTTTTCTTTAGCTTTGCTTGCTGTTTGAATAAAGTATCAAGATCTGAAATTATTAAATGGGAGAGTCTTCACATAGTTGCATAATTATTCGACTACTCATTGATCTTCACTTATATCTTTTTGGAGTAGTTTTTCATTTACTCGTGTGCTTCACTTATATGCTATGAGTAAATTGTTGAATGAGTTGATTGTCATGAATCTGAAATTATATATGCCTCATTTGCTTATTCCATGGGGAGTAATGACTTCACATCTAAGAAGTAGAGGTTGTAAATTTATTAACGGTTAGCAAGCATTGTATTAGTCATTTGAACAATTCATGAAAGAATATTGAAGGAAGAGAGATTTCACATATAAATATATTATCATAGACATCTTTTATAATTGTGGGCACTCATTAAGTATGACATGCTAAAGAGTTGATGTTGGACAAAGAAGACAACGTAATGGGTATTGTTTTCTCGCATCTCAGTTAAAGTATATTGTCATGGATCATTCAAACATGTTGAGCTTGCCTTTCTCCCCTTGCTAGCCTAAATATCTGTACTAAGCGGGAATACTGCTTGTGCATCCAATATCCTTAAACACAGTTTTGCCATGAGTGTCCACCATACCTACCTATATGCGGTATTTACCTACCGTTCCAAGTAAATTTGCATGTGCCAAACTCTAAACATTCAAATTATAATCTGTTTTGTATGCCCAAATTGCTCATGTAGCAACTAGGGGCTGTCAGTGTCTTCCATGCTAGGTGGATTATTCTCAAGAGGAGTGGACTCCGCTCCTCATTCACGAGAAAGTGGCGGTAACTGGGATGCCCAGTCCCATGATCAAAAAGATCAAAATCAAATCAAAATAATTAAACAAAACTCCCCCAGGATTGTTGTTAGTTGGAGGCACTCGTTGTTTCGAGCAAGCCATGGATTGATGCTTGTTGGTGGTTGGGGGAGTATAAACTTTTACCATTCTGCGTGGGAACCGCCTATAATGTATGTAGTATGGAAGATATTGGGAACTCTTGGTTGTTATGTTGACAATGAGATCATACCTCTCAAAATTATTTATCTCTATTTCAAAATTGAGCTCTGGCACCTCTGCAAATCCCTGCTTCCCGCTGCGAATGGCCTATCTTTTTACTTTATGCAAGAGTCAAGGTGATCTTCACCTTTCCCTTTTTTCATTTTATCCTTTGGCAAGCACTTTGTGTTAGGGTGATCCTGATATATATATCCAATTGGATGTACATTAGCATGAACTATTATTGTTGACATCACCCAAAGGTGAATACGTTTGGAGGCAACCTTATAAGCCCCAATCTTTCTCTGTGTCTAATTAAAACTTCATAACCACAAGTATTGCGTGAGTGTTAGCAATTGTAGAAGACTATATGATAGTTGAGTATGTGGAGTTTGCTATTCCTGAAAATAAAGATGAATTGCAATTGTTTTGATGACTAAGAATGAAGTTTGCTAGTTTTCAAGAATGTGTATGGCCTATGCTTTAACATGTGAATTGCTTGTTACTAGTTCGTGAAAAGTTTTATGAGTTGAACTACTGTTATGACATATAATGATGCTAGTAAAGGTGATTGAAATTATCGTTGATCAAACTTGTGCACCTCTAGCATTCACACTTCATAAATTCTTTCTTTATCATTTACCTACTCGAGGACGAGTAGGAATTAAGCTTGGGGATGCTGATACGTCTCCAACGTATCTATAATTTATGAAGCATCCATGCTATATTACTATATGTTTTAAATGATTATGGGCTTTATTATACACTTTTATATTATTTTTGGGACTAACCTATTAACCGGAGGCCCAGCCCAGATTTGCTATTTTATGCCTATTTCAGTGTTTCGAGGAAAAGGAATATTAGACAGGGTCAAAACGGAACGAAATCAACTGGAGAAGTTATTTTTGGAAGGAAAGCCACCGGATAGACTTGGACTCTACGTCAGAAGATATGGGAGCTGGCCACGAGGGTAGGGGCACCCCCCTGGGCGCGCCCCCTGCCTCGTGGGCCCCCCGTAGCTCCACCGACGTACTCCCTGCACCCATATATACCTACGTATCGTAAAACTTCCAGAGGAGAAGATAGATCGGGATTTTCGCCGCTGCAAGCCTCTGTAGCCACCAAAAACCTCTCGGGAGCCCGTTCCGGCACCCTGCCAGAGGGGGATCCCATCACCGGTGGCCATCTTCATCATCCCGGCGCTATCCATGACGAGGAGGGAGTAGTTCACCCTCGGGGCTGAGGGTATGTACCAGTAGCTATGTGTTTGATATCTCTCTCTCTCGTGTTCTCTCTCGTGTTCCCTCTATGGCACGATCTTTATGTATCCCGAGCTTTGCTATTGTAGTTGGATCTTATGATGTTTCTCCCCCTCTACTCTCTTGTGATGAATTGAGCTTCCCCTTTGAAGTTATCTTATCGGATTGAGTCTTTTATGAGAACCCTTGATGTATGTCTTGCGATCCACTTGATGTATGTTTTGGTGATCAACTTGCGGGTTTCGTGACATTGGGAACCTATGCATAGGGGTTGGCACACGTTCTTGACTCTCCGGTAGTAGCTTTGGGGCACTCTTTGAAGTAATTTTATGTTGGTTGGATGAATCTGAGATTGTGTGATGCATATCGTATAATCATGCCCATGGATACTTGAGGTGACAATGGAGTATCTAGGTGACATTAGGGTTTTGGTTGATTTGTGTCTTAAGGTGTTATTCTAGTACGAACTCTTTTATAGATCGATCCGAAAGAACAACTTTGAGGTGGTTTCGTACCCTACCATAATCTCTATGTTTGTTCTCCGCTATTAGTGGCTTTGGAGTGACTCTTTGTTGTATGTTGAGGGCTTGTTATATGATATATCTATGTTATTATTGTTGAGAGAACTTGCACTAGCAAAAGTATGAACCCTAGGCCTTGTTTCCTATCATTGCAATACCGTTTACGCTCACTTTTATCGCTTACTACCTTGCTGTTTTTATATTTTTGAGATTACAAATACCTTTATCTACTATCTATTTTGCACTTGTATCTTCATCTCTTCTCCAAACTAGTGCACCTATACAATTTACCATTGTATTGGGTGTGTTGGGGACACAAGAGACTCTTTGTTATTTGGTTCCAGGGTTGTTTGAGAGAGACCATCTTCATCCTACGCCTCCTACAGATTGATAAACCTTAGGTCATCCACTTGAGGGAAATTTGCTACTGTCCTACAAGCCTGTGCACTTGCAGGCCCAACAACGTCTACAAGAAGAAGGTTGTGTAGTAGACATCACAAGCCGGCGCCCGCCTGGCTTCGATCGTCATTGCTTGCGTCACGGGCACCTCACAAGGTACCCTTGCCTTGATCTCTCCGCCTCCTCGCGAGCCAGCCTGACGAGGCTACTCCTGATGAAGCTTTCCCATCGTACGCCCCGCGAGGCTTGGTCCCTCGCGAGGGTTTTGAGCTTGAGTTGATGAAGATGGGCCGCACTAGGCCATTGCTTGAGCCACGCCGCAGGCCGCAGGCAGACAAGTCTGGGGACCCCCGTTCCCAGGACACCGACAATGGCGCAGACCGGCTGCCTAGTGTTGGTTTGCCCGTTAAGAAGCATGTTGGGAGGCTCGAAGGAGAAGGTCACTTCAACGGTCGCAGGGAACTGCATGTGGCCTACTCAGATTGATGCAACGACTTTGATAGAGCAAATTAACGTGGTAGTGCTACAACACCTATACCAGGTAGATCCTTTCGTGACACTGCACAAAGAAATTAACTATCGCATAGAAGTATCATGACCAGGGAGGATATGTAGGACATACGCGAAGTTACTAGAGAGCACAACTCCAGTTTCCTGCATTGGTTGAAAGAGCATATTCTTGCTAATCCCCTGGAAGAGGGCTCTAAGGACGGATTGCTCATATACGCCTCAGCACATGGCCCCTCGCCCAACCTCATCACCTATCAGGCATATGATATCAACGGATACACGTTCTACACGGAGGCCAAACATGTGAACAGTGATTTTTAGAGCTCAGGGGTGATGATGGAATGCATGATTGGCAGTGACAATAGCGCAACTGAGAGATTTTACGGAAGGGTTGAGGAGACCTGGGAAATTGACTACTCTGGACTGCACAACGCGATGATGTTCCATGTCAAATGGGCTAAGAATGTTGAAAGATAAAACGGGTATTTCACTACCATGACTATACCCGATGCCAAGAATGCTACCGTGAACACCATGGGTACATGCTAAGCACGTGACATAATGCTTCTTCATAACCGACCAAAGCAATCCCAGCCGTGTTGTCATGTGGAGAGCAAAAGTAACATCATTGGAATGGATGGAGTCACCAACGAGGAAGACTACGACCAATACGGCAACCCAATTTGACATTCTGGAAAAGCGCTGTAGCTATGTTAGATAGTAGTAGCGCTTTTTGGTAAAATGCGCTATAGCTACTGTTGATAGCGACAACGCTTCTTGTAGAAATGCACTATAGCTAAATTAGCTATAGAACGTTTTGTTCAAACGTGGGGCTATGTTAACTTAACCCCCCTCCCCCTACCGATTTCCCGCCTCTGCTTCTTCCCCCAAATCCCCACCCTCTCTTCTCCCCCCTCGTCGCCGCCGGAGCCCCTGGCCTCGCCCTCGACCTCACCGGAGCCCGTGCCCTCACCCCGACCCGCCGCGCCTCGGTGCCGTGCCATCTCCCCCGACCCCACCTTGCCTCGGTGCCGTGCCGTCTTCCCTGACACCGCCTTGGCCCCGACCCCGACGTGGCACGCCTCCCTCCTCTGCTTCCTCCCCTCCCAACCTCGTCCATCGTCGGGCCTGCTCCTCGCCCTGCACCCTTTGTAAGCCCCCCACCACTCCTCTCTCTCTGCCATTATAGTTCTAGCTAGGGTTCCTAGGTTAATTTACTTAGGTTTTAGTTAGGGCAGTAGGTTAATTAGGTTATCTATTTAGTTAGGGCAGTAGGTTAATTAGGTTATCTATTTAGTTAGGGCAGTAGGTTAATTAGGTTATCTATTTAGTTAGGGCAGTAGGCAGTAGGTAGTTTAATTAGGTATCAAACTAGGACAAAAAATTTATTCAACGAATTTTTATTGGTATTTAGCTAGGTATCAAACTAGGACAGAAATTGTATTCAAGGATGTTTTTTGGTATTTAGCTAGGTATCAAATTTTATTCTAGGAGTTTTTATTGGTATTTAAAGAAAAAACAGAATTGAGTGGACTATGTTTTGCCGGACATGTGATATTTGGAAAACGAAGGTTATGTGCAGGGTAAATGATCCGAGTGGCCTATGTTTCGCTGGAATGTTGATTCATTTCTGTTCTGGTGAATTTGAGGTGCTCAATATGTCCACTTTTCAGCAAAGTTCATGCCAAAATTTCCCGTGAATTTTGGCATGACTTGTGCTAGAAAGTAGGCATATCGAGTGCTGGGATTTGCTGCGACGGGAATGAAACGACATTCCGGCAAACTATAGACCTTTTTTATGTCATTTCTCATTTTATTATAATTTTAGAATTAAACAAGGAGACTTAATCATAGGAAACATGTCGAACAACGAAGAAATCAAGCCTTCTGACCAAGATGCAGACGAGATGGATTATGAGGCTGAACAATAGTACCTCGACTTTTTATCTACTAAGCACAGTCAATTTTGCAGGGTGGCCTCAATGATGGTACTGACGCCGACATCGACACCGACAGCACCGACACCGATGGTGGCATCGAGACCGGCGAGGAAGGTACCGGCAGGGAAGATATCGGTAGGGAAGGTAGCAGCGCCAAAGCCACTATCGAAAAGAAGAAGCAGAGGATACGAAAACCTAACAATTTCAGCATCGGACAACTGGTGATCACAAAGATGGCCCCTGGCATGTTTAAGCCATTAGAGCCGGAAGAACCTTGCAAGTGCTATGGGAACCAAGTAGCTAGGATGCATCCTATGGGAATGCGCGCGGATCAACGACAATGAATTACAGAGTAAAGAACATTTGAGGCAGTTGCTCCTCACGAAGTTGCACAAGAGATTCAAGTTCCCTGGCCTGGTTGATAGCACAGAACAACCATGCGATGATCCGAAGATGAAAAAGATTAATAATCACACCATGGGCATGTTCAGCAATGATTTGGCCTCCTGGAAAGGGATGGTGAAACTAGCTATTGAGGCTGAGGAACCACTGTCCAATATTCTGGAGGAAAATCTGACACTTACGGAAGAGGAGTTCCAAAAGTTCAAGGACACTTGTGCTACTAAGGCGGCCAAGGCTAAGGCTGCGAAATTCAGGAGCCTTCAGCAAAGGAACACGGGGAACCAACGCCTCGGAAGCCGTGGCTACCTTGGCAAAAGGCCCATATGTGATGAGGAGGACGTGAAACATGAAGCCTTGGGTCTCCCAGACCCCTTCGCGAAGTTCACCAACCCCTTGGAGCATGACTTCATCAAGGCCCGCTACAAGTGGGACAAGGAAAAGAAGGTTTTTTACATGGACCCGATCACGAGGAAATTGATTAGAATACTAGAAATTATTATTTTACCACCTTACCTTTAGCTTCTGATCAAGTCGACTACACATTCATAAATAGTTCGTGTTCCTTCTACAGGAGAAGCAACACCAACTTGCAGCCAAAGCCAGTCTTTGTCGATGAGGCCCAAGTGGGACACCCCTCTCTACCAGGCCTTGAACAAACTCAAGGGACTCCCTTTGGACAGTGGCCACAATATGGACGTGTGCACGGTGCTGGAGACGGTGCCACGTGGAAGGTCTTTAATAACAAGGGCCCAGTGGGCAAGAAGCAGAAAAAGAAGTTTAGTTAGGTTGACATCAACGAGAAGGTGAAGCTTGCGTTCAAGAAAAAAGCAGCTGAGGACACTGAAAAAGAAGCCAAGGAGAAAAATGAGTTGCTACACCAGGCAGTCGCTGCTGAGGGGGTCCTGGATTAGGGGGTCCTCGGACAGCCGGACTATATGCTTATGCCGGACTGTTGGACTATGAAGATACAAGATTGAAGACTTCGTCCCGTGTCCGGGTGGGACTCTCCTTTGCGTGGAAGGCAAGCTTGGAAATTCAGATGTGTAGATTCCCTTCTCTGTAACCGACTCTGTGTATCCCTAGCCCCCTCCGGTTTCTATATAAACCGGAGGGTTTAGTCCATAGGACAAGAACAATCATAATCATAGGCTAGCTTTTAGGGTTTATCCTCTACGATCTCATGGTAGATCAACTCTTGTAATACTCATATCATGAAGATCAATCAAGAAGGAAGTAGGGTATTACCTTCATAGAGAGGGCCCGAACCTGGGTAAACATCGTGTCCCCCACCTCCTGTTACCATTAGCCTTAGACGCATAGTTCGGGACCCCCTACCCGAGATCCGCCAGTTTTGACACCGACATTGGAGCTTTCATTGAGAGTTCCACTGTGTTGTCACCATAAGGCTTGATGGCTCCTTCAATCATGTACAACGACGCGGTCCAGGGTGAGGTTTTCCTCCCCGGACAGATCTACGTATTCGGCGGCTTCGCACTGCGGGCCAACTCACGTGGCCATCTGGAGCAGATCGATAGCTACGCCCCTATCCATCAGGTCAGGTTTGGAAGCCTGAACTACACTGCCGACATCCGCGGAGACTTGATCTTCGATGGATTCGAGCCCATGATAGGTGCACCCTACAACCACGGTGAGCATGACCTAGATCTACCATCGGACGATGTTCAGGAGATCTCACCTGCAGCTGCCCTGGCCTTAGATCCAGTGCAGATCGTGCCATCCGAGGATGGGAGGATAGACCCCGCCACAGAAGCCGCGCACTCAACCGCGATAGAGCCGAACACAGATTTCACTCCCAATGAGGTATGTGTCATCGGACCCTCGAACTCGTCTCTGGCCATAGGCTCCGAACCGCGTGTATCCGCGCCCATCGGATCTGACTGGGCATCGATCTTGGAGTTCAGCTCCGCGGACATCTTTCAGCACTCACCCTTGGGCGACGTGCTAAACTCATTAAAATCTCTCTCCTTGTCAGGAGACTCTAGGCCGAACTATGTCTGGCTTGAGTGGGAAGCGGACGATGAAGAAATTCGTTGCCCACCCACCACCCACTTAATAGCCACTATCTATGACTTAACCGGCATGCTTGATTTCGACTCCGAAGACATTGACGGTATGGACGACAATGCCGGAGAAGAACAGGAACCACCGCCCACAGGGCGCTGGACAGCCACCTCATCGCACGACATATATATGGTGGACACGCCGAAAGAAAGCAATGGCGAGGATCAAAAGGATGCTATGGAAGATAATCTTCCTGAGAAGCAGCCGAAGCACCGACGTGTCACGCCCAATATGCGATACTATCCTAAAGAGACTCGAAGGTCCCACCAAGGATAGAACCGCATATTGAAACGCTTTTGCAAGGTGGATATCATTACATCAACATTACATATTAGATGGGGATACATACATAAGGCATACAATGCCACACCAATACAACATCATCACACATAAGAGCACCATCCAACTACGGATGGAACACCAACAGAAACTCAAACGACATCCACCCTGCTAGCCCAGGCTGCCGACCTGGAACCTATCCCCTGATCGAAGAAGAAGCAGAAGAAGAACTCCAAAACAAGTAACATCGCTCTCGCGTCAGGATCATTGCATAACCTGTATATCTGTGATCCACGAGGACTCAGCAATCCCATTACCATGGGTATCAAGACTAGCAAAGCTTAATGGGAAAGGAAGGGGTAAAGTGGTGAGGTTGCAGCAGCGACTAAGCATGTATGGTGGCTAACATACGCAAATAAGAGCAAGAAGAGAAGCAAAGGAACGGTCATGAAGCTAGCAATGATCAAGAAGTGATCCTGAACTCCTACTTACGTCAAACATAACCCAAAAACCGTGTTCATTTCCCGAACTCCGCCGAAAAGAGACCATCACGGCTACACACACGTTGATGCATTTTAATTCGTATCTGGTGTCAAGTTATCTACAACCGGACATTAACAAATTCCCATCTGCCCATCACCACGGGCACGGCTTTCGAAAGTTTATACCCTGCAGGGGTGTCCCAACTTAGCCCATGATAATCTCTCACGGTCAACGAAGGATATTCCTTCTCCCAAGAAGACCCGGTCGGACTCGGAATCCCGGTTACAAGACATTTCGACAATGGTAAAACAAGACCAGCAAAGCCACCCGATGCACTGACAATCCCGATAGGAGCTGCACATATCTCTTTCTTAGGGCAACACTGAATGAGACATCCTACGAGTAAAACCAGACCTCAAGTTTCCCCGAGGGGGCCCCGCAGTCTACTTGGTTAGGACCAACACTTAGACAAGCATTGGCCCAGGGGGGCTAAAATAAAGATGACCCTCGGGCTCCGGAAACCCAAGGGAAAAAGGGCTACGTGAGGCAAATGGTAAAACCAAGGTTGGGCCTTGCTGGAGGAGTTTTATTCAAAGCGAACTGTCAAGGGGGTTCCATAAATCACCCAACCGCATAAGGTACGCAAAATCCGGGAACATAACACCGATATGACAGAAACTAGGGCGGCAAGAGTGGAACAAAACACCAGGCATAAGGCCGAGTCTTCCACCCTTTACCAAGTATATAGATGCATTAATTAAATAAGAGATATTGTGATATCCCAACATAATCCTATCCACCATGGATCAATCTTCAACTTCACCTGCAACTAACAATGCTATAAGAGGGGCTGAGCAAAAGTGGTAACATAGCCAAGCAATGGTTCTCTAGGAAGGACGAAAAAGGTTAGAGGCTGACATGGCAATTTGGCAGACTTGATAAACAGTTGATAGGTAGCGCAGCATAGCGATAGAACGAAGCAACTAGAATAGCAATGATAGTAGTGAGATCCAGGATAGCGGTCATCTTGCATGAAATCCCGCAAGGAAGAAGAACGAGTACATGAAGAAGATGAACGGATGAAGCCGAACCAAGCGTAGACGAACGAATCCTCACGATCGCAACGAAACAGGAACTATCGAGAGAAGCACACAACATGGTAAACACACCACACATGAACAAGGCATGATGCACATCCAAGCATGATGCAAGACAAAAATACATGAAGCTACTCATGACAAGAGATGATGCAAACAAGAGCAACACATTAAGGCAAGTTTAAATGAGGCCGGACACAACATATAATAAATCCGGTAAGTCATCATATGCAAATTTCGAAATTGGTCCAGATCTGAACAAACCTTATGTTCAAGTTGATAAACAGCAAGTTAAGATGCAACAAGATGATCTACATGAGATTCTAATCAAGTTACATATAAAGTTCATTTAATTCGGAGCTATGGCCTAAAAGATATGAGCAAAACAAGATAAACATGGCATTGATGCAAAATGCATACAAACATCAAGCAAACACCTCAAACAAGGATGCAACACAATAATATGAAGCTACATGTAAAATCAAGCAAGTTTCGTATAGAGCACACTCAAAACGGAGCAACGGTTCAACACACACACACTATACAAGTTATAGCAACAATCTGCCGAAAACAGCAACTAGGCATATTGCAAGCACCAAAACAATATGCTACACCATCTGAACATGATAACAAAAGGCATGGACATGATGTACAGGTAAAGCATAACAAAACATGAACACTGAGCTATCTCCAGAAATCACTAGAACATGCTCAAAAATACATGGCAAGATTGCAAATAATAACAGTTTCAGAATTTAAAGAAATAACATCAGGTTGCAATGTTTAGAGCTATCAAACAACATGTTACAGGAACTTAACATAGAAACTTAAGGCATTGCATGATATTAATAAATACATAGAACAAAAATCCTTTACTGGCCATGAGCCAAAAGGATCAGAAGATATGATGGCACCCATGTAAACATGGCAAGTTATATGACAGATTCATACATGGCAGGAACAACAATAAGTAGGCATGTAGATGAGCTTGTACCACTCACCAAATAGAAATACATGGCATCGCAAGGTAACCAACAGTACAAAGACATGTTTGTGAAGCTAAGCATGGCAATAGCAAGTTCATAGGGTCCATGGATCACTAGCAAAACACATGGCAAAACTGAACTTAATGTTAACAGGCTGACAGCAACATTATTTAGCAATTTGAGAGCAAGATTACAACAAGCTACAACAGGCTATAAATGCAACCAGGGGCATGAATGTATAGAGCATGACATGTATAAAAAACATCCTTAGTGAACATCTCCAGATTATGCATAGAATGACTTGTAGCAGCAGATTTACATAGCATCATGATATAGCAGATTCAGCCAAACAAAACAGCAACAGCAAGTACCCTACTTAACAAGCTTGATACACTCACTACAAGACACACAAAAATACATGGATGGCACCTCTGTAAAGATGGCATGATGTAGTTCAAAACACATGTAGAGCTCATGCTCATAGGATGCACACAGAAAATGCAACAAAAATGACAAATCACCAAGTTATAACAGTTTCAGCAGATTAACATCACATAGCAATCTTGCAACGATGATTCAGGCATCCAGATGATCTCAAACAAGGATGGAACAATGGAATGTAATGTAGAGCATATCACAACTAACATTTTGACATATTACACGCACGAAACGGCGCAGTATGCATGGAGATATGATGCGATGAACAGCGGACCAAAATATGACAGAAAAAGGGACTTGGAGGAATTTCGGGGTCAACCTTCGTTTTTTAGATCTGGATCCGGGTCGTCGGGCACGGACTTCGAAGCGGCCGGTGTCTCACCGGAGTTGGTGGGGACGGTCGCCGGAGAGGCGGATCCGCGCCGGATCTCGCCGGATCCGGTCGGAGGCGGGGGCCGGCGATGAGGAGGAGGGCGGAGGCGGCAGCGAACGGTGACGGCTGCGCGGGACGCCAGCGAGGAGCACCAGGGCGGAGGACGGGTGGCGCTGGCCACGGGGGAGGCCGGGCGGCACGGCGGAGGGACGAGAGCCAGCGGGGCTGCGGCGACGGCGCTCCGGCCAGGCGGCGGGGAAGGCGCGGGGGCGCCGCGACGACGGGCGGCGGCGGCCGCGGGCCGGGATCCTGCGGGGACAGTGATGGCGGCACGGGAGAAACAACGGCGGCGCGGGCTCGCCCGGGCGGCGGCGGAGGACGGGCCCCGCGGGCCCGACTCGGGCCCCGCGGGAGGAGGCGGAGGGGCCACGTGGCACTCTGGGAGTGGCGGCGGGTGACGGAGACGATGACGTGGCGCATCGTGGTTAGCCGGGCGACGTGGCTGCGGGGCGGCGGACATGTCCGGTGGCGCAGAGGAGGTGGGATCTAGGGTTTGAGTGCGAAAATGGACGGGGGATGCCTTTTTATAGGTAGAAGGAGCTAGGAGAGTCCAAATGAGGAGCGGTTTTCGGCCACGCGGTCGTGATCAAATGGCGGAGAGCATGGAGGGGGTTAGGATGGGTTTGGGCCAGTTTGGAAGGGTGTTGGGCTGCAAGACAAAAGGGGCTTTCGGGGTTACGCGGTTAACCGTTGGAGTATCAAACGAACACCAAATGGCACGAAACTTGACAGGCGGTCTACCGATGGTATACCAAGGCCGCTTGGAAAATCACGGTCCATTCCGAGAACGTTTAACACCCGCTCACAACGAGAGGTAAAAGGGGGACGCCGGAGGGCATAGGAGTGCCGGATTGCAAAACGGACAATGGGGAAATGCTCGGATGCATGAGACATACACGTATGCAAAATGAAATGCACAAGATGACATGGCAATATGAAACACGCAAGCAAATGGCATGGCAAGGACGGTGAACAACTGGCAGACACCTGGCGCATCGAATCCGGGGCGTTACAACACTCCTCCACTAACAAGAGATCTCGTCCCGAGATCTTAGGACCGAGTCGGAAGGGAAAAGGGATGAGGTGAAACAAGAACTCAAGAGAAGAAGCAAAGAATCAAGAGCACTCGAGAAGAAGAGAGGAATGACAAGAATGACGAGAATCGAAAGCTCACGGAATCATATACACTATGAATCACTCCGGTTAGAACGAGATAAGAAACGAATAAGACTGAAAGGATTTAGGCAGCACTCCGGCTGAAACATGGAGGAATAGAACACGAGCTTCACAAGATGGAATGACACTTGACGAGATGAACAACGCAAAGCCTCTGAAATAATTGAAAGAATGGAATGAAAAGAATTTAGAAGGAAGGTTGAACAGAGTTGTTGAGAAAATCAACAACTAAAGAATAGGCTTATTGTGGACTTATGGATAACATCTCAAAAATTATGAGGTGATCACCGACCACAAATGGAAATGATAGAATAGCTGAGAAAATCGAAGAAATGCAAAATTCCACTTCAAAAGAATACGGAGAATTAATTGCACTTTGAGATGTGAGAAGAAAAGATACTTGAACTCCTCCAGCAAAATCTTGATGAACTCTTGAAGAATGAATTAAATCATGACGAACCACCATGAAGAACTCCGGTGACAAAAGGATGATGACATAGAATGAACGATGAAATAATAAGATTAAAGCTTGCGGTGATTTAGACGGAGGTTCCAACGAAATGGACGAGGAAATTGAACTCTGGAAAAGAAAAGATGAAAACACTTGGAACTACAATTTATTCATCGAGAACAAACTCCGAAGGAAGGGATTACTCACTTGGATGAAATAATAATAAGATATATTGTATGCTTATCCTTCATCAAATTAAATTGATGACATGCAATGTATTTTGCATACTACTTATTCTTCTTAAAAATGATTGAGAAGTGACATATCACAAGCTTGAGAAGGTCTTCATGAACCACTGGTTGGATTTGAAAAGAACGAAAGGATTAATATGATGACAAAGGAAAAAGAATCTGAATGAACCACCGTAAGAATTCTGAAATGACTGATGAAAGAGACTGAATCACCAGGGAGAATTAGAAAAACCAATATGCTAGAGGGGATTTAGATGCAAGAGAATGAGAAGAACTCGAGCTGATTAAAGAACATTTGAACGAAGCACCGGGATAAATAGAGAACAATAACTGGAATGATGGCCTCCAGTGAAAAGAAACGGGAAAGCAACTTCTGACATACTCCGGATGGTTAAGAAAAGAATATCTGACAAATGGAATAATTCGAGACTGATAACATGAAGCTAGAACCACGAATCTTCGAGAGAACGAACAAGATTTAGAGGAAAAACTTTTCTTCGGTCTTCAAAAGACGACGAGAAAAAACACCAAAATTACTGCGATACTCCGGGAGAATGAAAAGCAAAGAGGTTGAGCCGACGATGAAAATGTTTGAAACCGATCTTGGAAAGGCATCTGACTGATGGGATCCATTCTTACGTCACACTTTGAAAAGAATTCGGGAATAGCTCCGGAATAATTAGAAGAGTCAGGTAAGATCCTGGGAAAAGACCTGTGGGTTAGGGCCCACTGAAGAGAAAACACCGTTGAAAAAGGATGTTGAACAGATAGATGATGCACCGGAACAATTGAAATATTTGAATGAGGTGACAACCTCGAATTAATTGGAACACTGACAAATCTCCTGAGATGTCTTACGAACTCCGGAATGATTGAATGGCGAGAGGCAAACGAGCAAGGAGAACACTTCATCCAGGAAAAAGAATATAATCAGTACCAAAAATTAGAATTGAATCCACCGGAAAAGATATGAAGAATGTCAAACAAAAGAGAATTCACCGGTTGAAACAATTGACGAAAGGCTGAAGAGGCTCCACACGAATGAAATCGATGCTCGAAACAGACTCAGGCTCCGGGAAAAAGAGGGTGGGAGGGTGGGAAAAACAATGGCACCTGGAAGGGAGAACCAACGGATATCTTGAAGAGAAAACACCTGTTGAAATCATTGAGGAAATAAGGCAAAGACTTCGCATGTGTAGGATGGATACTCGACTACGGACTCCGGATCTGAGAAGAAAGGGGGAGGGCGGGTGGGAAAAGAAGACTACTGAGGATGACATTGAGAAAGAACCGAGGATTGATCTCGTAAAACAAAGAGGGTCGAATCAACTTGACGAGAAATGCACCGGATAAAAAGAGCTGAGGAACAACTACTGGAAAACCAATTGCGTGATCCTAAAGAAAATTTGAAGGGGAAGAGGAGTAATTCAAAACACCTACGTCAAGATTCCTTACCAGAGCGACGAAGGGGCTGAGGAGTAAAAAGAATTCCTACTCTCCGATATATCTAGACTCCAAAACAATTTTCTTCTAGACTCAACAACGGCCAAACTACACGATCAATCAAGGGGGCTCCTAGGGTCGGTCAAGGCTCTGATACCAACTTGTCACGCCCAATATGTGATACTATCCTAAAGAGACTCGAAGGTCCCACCAAGGATAGAACCGCATATTGAAACGCTTTTGCAAGGTGGATATCATTACATCAACATTACATATTAGATGGGGATACATACGTAAGGCATACAATGCCACACCAATACAACATCATCATACATAAGAGCACCATCTGACTACGGATGGAACACCAACAGAAACTCAAATGACATCCACCCTGCTAGCCCAGGCTGCCGACCTAGAACCTATCCCCTGATCGAAGAAGAAGCAGAAGAAGAACTCCAAAACAAGTAACATTGCTCTCGCGTCAGGATCATCGCATAACATGTACCTGCAACTGTTGTTGTAGTAATCTGTGAGCCACGAGGACTCAGCAATCCCATTACCATGGGTATCAAGACTAGCAAAGCTTAATGGGAAAGGAAGGGGTAAAGTGGTGAGGTTGCAGCAGCGACTAAGCATATATGGTGGCTAACATACGCAAATAAGTGCGAGAAGAGAAGCAAAGGAACGGTCGTGAAGCTAGCAATGATCAAGAAGTGATCCTGAACTCCTACTTATGTCAAACATAATCCAAAAACCATGTTCACTTCCCGGACTCCGTCGAAAAGAGACCATCACGGCTACACACAGGGTTGATGCGTTTTAATTCGTATCTGGTGTCAAGTTATCTACAACCGGACATTAACAAATTCCCATCTGCCCATAACCATGGGCACGGCTTTCAAAAGTTTATACCCTACAGGGGTGTCCCAACTTAGCCCATGATAAGCTCTCGCGGTCAACGAAGGATATTCCTTCTCCCAGGAAGACCTGATCAGACTCGGAATCCCGGTTAAAAGACATTTCGACAATGGTAAAACAAGACCAGCAAAGCCGCCCGATGCGTCGACAATCCCGATAGGAGCTGCACATATCTCGTTCTCAGGGAAACACCGGATGAGACATCCTACGAGTAAAACCAGACCTCAAGTTTCCCCGAGGGGGCCCTGCAGTCTACTCGGTTCGGACCAACACTTAGACAAGCATTGGCT
>NC_041381.1:588240008-588255925 GCF_002162155.2 Triticum dicoccoides
AAATGGTAAAACCAAGGTTGGGCCTTGCTGGAGGAGTTTTATTCAAAGCAAACTGTCAAGGGGGTCCCATAAATTACCCAACCGCGTAAGGTACGCAAAATCCGGGAACATAACACCGGTATGACAGAAACTAGGGCGGCAAGAGTGGAACAAAACACCAGGCATAAGGCCGAGTCTTCCACCCTTTACCAAGTATATAGATGCATTAATTAAATAAGAGATATTGTGATATCCCAACATAATCCTGTCCACCATGAATCAATCTTCAACTTCACCTGCAACTAACAACGCTATAAGAGGGGCTGAGCAAAAGCGGTAACATAGCCCAGCAATGGTTCGCTAGGAAGGAAGAAAAAGGTTAGACGCTGACATGGCAATTTGGGAGGCTTGATAAACAGTTGATAGGTAGCGCAGCATAGCGATAGAACGAAGCAACTAGCATAGCACTAATAGTAGCGAGATCCAGGGTAGCGGTCATCTTGCCTAAAATCCCGCAAGGAAGAAGAACGAGACCATGAAGAAGACGAACGGATGAAGCCGAACCAAGCGTAGACGAACGAATCCTCACGATCGCAACGAAACAGGAACTATCGAGAGAAGCTAACAACATGGTAAACACACCAGACATTAACAAGGCATGATGCACAACCAAGCATGATGCAAGACAAGACTACATGAAACTACTCATGGCAAGAGATGATGCAAACAAGAGCAACACATTAAGGCAAGTTTAAATGAGGGCGGAAACAACATATAATAAATCCGGTAAGTCATCATATGCAAATTTCGAAATTGGTCCAGATCTGAATAAACCTTATGTTCAAGTTGATAAACAACAAGTTATGATGCAACAAGATGATCTACACGAGACTCTAATGAAGTTACATATAAAGTTCATTTAACTCGGAGCTACGGCCTAAAAGATATGAGCAAAACAAGATAAACATGGCATTGATGCAAAATGCATACAAACATCAAGCAAACACCTCAAACAAGGATGCAACATGGTAATATGAAGCTACATGTAAAATCAAGAAAGTTCCGTATAGAGCACACTCAAAACGGAGCAACGGTTCAACACACACACACTATACAAGTTATAGCAACAATCTGCCCAAAACAGCAACTAGGCATATTGCAAGCATCAAAACAATATGCTACAGCATCTCAACATGATAACAAAAGGCATGCACATGATGTACAGGTAAAGCATAACAAAACATGAACACTGAGCTATCTCCAGAAATCACTAGAACATGCTCAAAAAGACATGGGAAGATTGCAAATAATATCAGTTTCAGACTTTGCAGAAATAACATCAGGTTGCTATGTTTAGAGCTATCAAACAACATGTTACATGAACTTAACATAGAAACTTAAGGCATTGCATGATATTAATAAATACATAGAACAAAAATCCTTTACTGGCCCTGAGCCAAAAGGATCAGAAGATATGATGGCACCTATGTAAACATGGCAAGTTATACGACAGATTCATACATGGCAGGAACAACAATAAGTAGGCATGTAGATGAGCTTGTACCACTCACCAAATAGCAATACATGGCATCGCAAGGTAACCAACAGTACAAAGACATGTTTGTGAAGCTAAGCATGGCAATAGCAAGTTCATAGGGTGCATGGATCACTAGCAAAACACATGGCAAAACTGAACTTAATGTTAACAGGCTGACAGCAACATTATTTAGCAATTTGAGAGCAAGATCACAACAAGCTACAACAGGCTATAAATGCAACCAGGGGCATGAATGTATAGAGCATGACATGTATAAAAAACATCCTTAGTGAACATCTCCAGATTATGCAAAGAATGACTTGTAGCAGCAGGTTTACATAGCATCATGATATAGCAGATTCAGCCAAACAAAACAGCAACAGCAAGTACCTACTTAACAAGCTTGATACACTCACTACAAGACTCGCAAAAATACATAGATGGCACCTCTGTAAAGATGGAATGATTTAGTTCAAAACACATGTAGAGCTCATGCCCATAGGATGCACACACAAAATGCAACAAAAATGACAAATCACCAAGTTATAACAGTTTCAGCAAATGAACATCACATAACACTCTTGCAACGATGATTCACGCATCCAGATGATCTCAAACAAGCATGGCACAATGGAATGAAATGTAGAGCATCTCACAACTAACATTTTGACATATTACACGCACGAAACGGCGCAGTATGCATGGAGATATGATGCGATGAACAGGGGACCAAAATATGACAGAAAAGGGCAGATGAATTTTGGGGTCAACCTCCGTTTTTCAGATTTGGTTCCGGGTCGTCGGGCATGGACTTCGAAGTGGCCGGAGTCTCGCCGGAGTTGGTGGGGATGGTGGCCGGAGAGGCGGATCTGGGCCGGATCTCGCCGGATCAGGCCGGAGGCGGGGGCCGGCGATGAGGAGGAGGCAGGAGGCGGCAGCGAACGGCGACAGCGGCGCGAGACGCCCGCGAGGAGCACCGGGGCGGCGGACGGGCGGCGCTGGCCGCGGGGGACGCCGGGCGGCACGGCTGAGGGACGGGAGCCGGCGGGGCTGCGGCGACGGTGCTCCGGCCAGGCGGTGGGGAAGGCGCAGGGGCGCCGCGGCGGCGGGCGGCGACGGCCGCGGGCCGGGATCCGGCGGGGACAGTGGCGGCGGCGGAGGACGGGCCCCGCTGGCCGGCGGCGGCGGGAGGAGGCGGAGGGGCCACGTGACACTCCGGGAGTGGCGGCGGGCGGCGGAGACGATGACGTGGCATGTTGTGGTTGGACGGGCAACATTGCTCCGGGGCGGCGGACGTGTCCGGCCACCGGGCAGACATGTCCGGTGGCGCAGAGGAGGTGGGATCTAGGGTTTGACTGCGAAAATGGACGGGGGATGCCTTTTTATAGGTAGAAGGAGCTAGGAGAGTCCAATTGAGTATCGGTTTTTGGCCACGCGATCGTGATCGAACGGCGGAGAGCATGGAGGGGGTTAGGATGGGTTTGGGCCAGTTTGGTAAGGTGTTGTGCTGCAAGACAAAAGGGGCTATCGGGGTTACGCGGTTAACTGTTGGAGTATCAAACGAACTCCAAATGACACGAAACTTGACAGGCGGTCTACCGGTGGTATACCAAGGCCGCTTGGAAAATCACGGTCCATTCCGAGAACGTTTAACACCCGCTCATAACGAGATACAAAAGGGGGACGCCAGAGGGCATAGGAGTGCCGGATTGCAAAACGGACAACAGGGAAAATGCTCGTATGCATGAGACGAACACGTATGCAAAATGAAATGCACAACATGACATGGCAATATGCAACACGCAAGCAAATGACATGGCAAGGACGGCGAATAACTGGCAAACACCTGGTGCATCGAATCCGGGGCGTTACACGACGTCAGTGGCCGCTCTAAACCCCTCCATAGCAAAAACATCGATACTGGCACAAGAAAGAATAACACCCCGGACGATGCCAAAGACAACGAAGGCCCCGCAGACCCAGCGATGGAGCAGGACGAGCACGGAGACGGCAAACACCGTCCAGGGCCACTGTCCGATCACAGCGATGTCGAAGACAAAACTTATAAACCTGTCTCCGGAGAGGAGAACAGCCTGGACGACGATGCATACATCATCCCGGAAAAACACTTGGAACAAGAGCACCTCCACAAGAGACTTATTGCCACCACGAGGAGCTTGAAGAAGCAGAAGCAATGGCTTAAAGCCGTGCAGGACACGCTAAACCACAGATGGAACGAAGTGCTCGACAGTTAGGAAAGATACGGTGGTGATCGCCAGACAAAGAGCTATCCAAAATGTAAGTTCCTGCCCGAATTCGACGATGAGGCTATCGCGCCCATTCCGCCGAAAAACAATACGGCCAATATGCCAGACCGGCCACCTCGTGGCCGAGACAAAGCGGCGGATGATGCAGCACACTAATCAACACCCCATAAAGAAAGGGCTGGAATAACTAGGTCCATCTATGGATCTAAGAAACGTGTTCCTATGCAGGATCACGGCCACCAAACTGACTATACTGATAGACTCCCAGCTCGGAATCAACACCAAATAGTACGGCCATCGGACCCATGCCATGACATAGCCAAGTATAGGGGTGCCGCGCACCCCCTATGCTTCACCGATGAGGTGTTGTATCATGAATTTCCAGAGGGGTTTAAACCCATAAACATCGAGGCATATGACGGAACGACAGACCCTGCGGTCTGGATTGAGGACTTTATTCTTCACATCCATATTGCTCGTGGAGACGATCTCCACGCCATCAAATACCTGCCCCTCAAGTTGAAAGGACCAGCTCGACACTGGTTGAAAAGCCTCCCCGAAAATTCCATTGGAAGCTGGGAGGAACTCGGCGACGCTTTCAGGGCTAATTTTCAAGGGACCTATGCCGACCTCCGGATGCAGACGATTTAAGTCACATAACCCAACAACCCGGAGAGTCAGCCCATAAGCTTTGGAACAGATTTCTCACCAAGAAGAACCAAATTGTTGACTGTCCGGACACGGAAGCCCTAGCAGCTTTCAAACACAGTGTCCGGGATGAATGGCTTGCGAGACACCTCGGCCAGGAAAAGCCAAGGACAATGGCAGCCCTAACAACTCTTATGACTCGCTTTTGCGCGGGCGAGGACAGTTGGTTGGCCCGCAGCAGCACTAGCGATCCAGGCACATCTGAAACCAGGGATGGCAATTGGAAACCACGACGCAATAAAAACAAATGTCGAAATAATGAAGACAGCTCAGACAATACAACAGTAAACGCTGGATTCAGGGGCTCTAGACCCAGCCAATGGAAAAAGCCATTTGAAGGAAACAGAGATGGTCCGTCCAGCCTAAATAAAATTCTAGACAGGTCCTGTCAGATTCACGGCACCCCCAAAAAGCCTGTTAATCACACCAACAGAGAATGATGGGTCTTCAAGCAGGCCGATGAGGGAGTCCTGGATTAGGGGGTCCTCGGACAGCCGGACTATATACTTTGGCCGGATTGTTGGACTATAAAGATACAAGATTGAAGACTTCGTCCCGTGTCCGGGTGGGACTCTCCTTTGCGTGGAAGGCAAGCTTGGCAATTCGGATATGTAGATTTCCTTCTCTGTAACCGACTCTGTGTAACCCTAGCCCCCTCTAGTGTCTATATAAACCAAAGGGTTTAGTCCATAGGATAACAACAATCAGAATCATAGGCTAGCTTCTAGGGTTTAGCCTCTGTTATCTCGTGGTAGATCAACTCTTGTAATACTCATATCATCAAGATCAATCAAGCAGGAAGTAGGGTATTACCTCCATCGAGAGGGCCCGAACCTGGGTAAACATTGTGTCCCCCGCCTCCTGTTACCATTAGCCTTAGACGCACAGTTCAGGACCCCCTACCCGAGATCCGCCGGTTTTGACATCGACATTGGTGCTTTCATTGAGAGTTCCACTGTGTCGTCATGATAAGGCTTGATGGCTCCTTTAATCATCTGCAATGATGTGGTCCAAGGTGAGATTTCCCCCCCCCGGACAGATCTTCTTATTCGGCGGCTTCGTATTGCGGGCCAACTCGGTTGGACATCTGGAGTAGATCGACAGCTACACCCCTAGCCATCAGGTCAAGTCTGGAAACTTGAACTACACTGCCGACATCCGCGGAGACTTGAACTTCGTCGGATTTGAGCCCATGTCAGGAGCGCCGAACAGTCACGACGGGCATGATTTAGATCTGTCGTCAGACGGTGTTCGGGAGATCGCACCTGCGGCTACCCCGACCCTTTATCTGGAGCAGATCATGCCATCCGAGGATGGGTGGATGGACCCCGCCACGGAGGCCGCACATTCATAAGCGCTGGAGCCGAACACAGACTTCACCTCCAAAGAGATCTATGTCATCGGACCCTCGGACTCGTCTCCGGCCATAGGTTCTGAAACGCGTGCGTCCGTGCCTATCGAATCTAATTGGGAACCGATCATAGAGTTTACCTCCACGGATATCTTTCAGCACTCACCCTTGGGCGACATGCTAAATTCATTGAGGTCTCTCTCTCTCTATCAGGAGACTCTTGGTCGAACTATGTCCGGCTTGAGTGGGAAGCGGACGACGAAGAAATTCGTTCCCCACCCACCACCCACTTAATAGCCACTGTTGATGACTTAACCGACGTGCTTGACTTCAACTCCGAAGACATCGACGGTATGGACGATGATGTAGGAGAAGAACAAGAACCACGGCCCACAGGGCGCTGGACAGCCACCTCATCATATGATATATATATGGTGGACACCCCCAAAGAAAGCAATGGCGATGAGGCAACGGAGGATAATCCCTTGGAGAAGCAATCTAAGCACCGGCGTCATCGGTGCCGCTCTAAGCCCCGCCATAGCAAAAATAGCGATACTGGCACAAGAGATGATATCAATCTGGATGGTGCCGAAGATGAAAACAATCCCGCCCAGTCAGGCTTCGAGTAGGCCTAGCGGGAGGATGGGCAAGCTAGCCCTAACGAATAGGCAACAGATGGAGAATCAGAGGATGATAATTACATGCCCCTCTCCGAAGACGAAGTCAGCCTTGGCGACGAAGAATTCATCATGCCTGAGGACCCCACCAAGCAGGAGCACTTCAAGACCCGGCTTATAGCCACTGCAAGAAGCCTGAAGAAGAAACATCAGCAGCTTCAAGCTGATCAAGATCTGCTAACTGATAGATGGATTGAGGTGGCAGCCGAGGAATACAGACTCGAGCGCCCAACCAAAAGTTACCCAAAGCGCAGGTTGCTACCTCAGCTCGAGGAGGAGGCATTAAAGCCCACATTACCAGCGCACGATGCAGCTGACCGGCCACCTCGTGGCCGAGACAAAGCGGTGTATCAGCCCGAACACCGGCCCGCACCCCGCTACCAATCAAACAAAAACACTAAGGCCCGGGGCTACACGCAGGACCTGCGAGACGTATTGGAAAACAAGCAAGGACAGTCAAGGTTGATCTATGGATCACGGGGGCGCGCCACAATGCATGATGATGAACATCACGCCGGATACACTAAAAACAAGTCCGGCCGGGCCAAATACAATAGACCCTATGCTTCACTGATGAAGTAATGGATCATGAATTCCCAGAAGGGTTTAAACCTGTGAACATTGAATCATATGATGGTACAACAGACCCCGCGGTACGGATCGAAGATTTTCTTCTCCACATTCACATGGCCCGCGGCGATGATCTACATGCCATCAAGTACCTCCCACTTAAGCTCAAAGGACTGGCTCGACATTGGCTGAATAGCCTACCGGCAAACTCCATTGGCAGTTGGGAGAACCTGGAAGACGCATTCCATGACAACTTCCAGGTAACTTATGTGCGACCACCAGACGCTGATGACTTAAGTCACATAACCCAACAGCCCGGAGAGTTAGCCAGGAAATTCTTGACTCGGTTCCTAACTAAAAAGAACCAAATCATCGACTGTCCAGATGCCGAAGCCATAGCGGCCTTTAAGCATAACATCCGTGATGAGTGGCTCGCCCGACATCTCGGCCAAGAGAAGCCGAAGTCCATGGCAGCCCTCACGACACTCAGGACCCGCTTTTGTGCAGGCGAGGACAGCTGGCTGGCTTGTAGCAATAGCACATCAAGAAATCTTGGCACTTCATATGCCAGAGATTGCAACGGCAAGTCACGACGCAACAGACACAAGCGCCACAACAATGGAGACAACATCGAAGACATGACAGTCAATGCCGAATTTAGTGGCCCTTAGTCCGATCAGCGGAAAAAGCCATTCAAAAGAAACAATTCGGGCCCGTCCAGTCTGGACCACATACTCGATCGCTCGTGTCAAATTCGCGGCACCCCCGATAAACCAGCCAACCACATGAACAGAGAATGCTGGGTGTTCAAACAAGCCGGCAAGGTGAATGCCGAAAACAAGGAGAAGGGGCTACATAGCGATGACGACGAGGAGCCCCGGCGTCGAACATAGGAGGGCAGAAGAAATTTCCCCCCAGGTGAAAACGGTAAACTTGATATACGCAACCCATATCCTAAAGCGGGAACAGAAGCGTGCACTAAGGGACGTCTATGCGATGGAGCCAGTCGCCCCAAAATTCAACCCATGGTCGTCTTGTCTGATCACTTTCGATCGCAGGGACCATCCTACAGTATCCATCATGGCGGTTCGGCCGCATTGGTCCTCGACCCCATCATTGACGGATTCCACCTCACACGAGTCCTTATGGACGGTGGCAGTAGCCTGAACCTGCTTTATTAGGATACAGTGCGCAAAATGGGCATCGACCCCTCAAGGATCAAACCCACAAAAACCACCATCAAAGGTGTCATACCAGGTGTAGAGGCCTGTTGCACGGGCTCAATCACATGGAAGTAGTCTTCAGATCTCCGGACAACTTCCGAAGCGAGGAATTAATCTTCGATATCAGCCCTTTCCGCAGTGGATACCACACACTGCTCGGACGAACTGCATTTGCTAGATTCAATGCGGTACCGCATTATGCATACCTCAAGCTCAAAATGCAAGGACCTCGCGGGGTTATAACATTTAATGGAAACACAGAGCGCTCGCTCCCTATGGAGGAGCACACTACAGCCCTCGCAGCAGAAGTACAAAGCAGCCTTTTTAGGCAGACCTCTAATTCGGCAATAAAGCCTCCGGACACCGTTAAGTGAGTCCAGAGTACCCTGCAACAGGATCGTCTGGCACGTCCAGAGCTCGCCTAGCAATTCGGCCTCCGTCCGGGTCCCAGTCAAGCGGTGAAATTTGTGCCGCGCATACATAATTACGCACTTAAAATACCATGGGCATAGGCGGAGGCACAGCCATACTGCCGTCCACAATGCGGCTCAACCACCTCAGGACCCGTATACCTAAATAATTTTCTTTCTTTCAGGACCCTATTCTCGGGGAGCTCTTTCAGATAGCCTAATTATAGGACCCATCACGGAAGGAAACACCAAGGAGGCAAAAATCTTTGATGTATAAGGGAATCCCCAGGTGGTCTCTGATAACGATCGCTATACATGTCAAATAGTCCTATTTTGCTTATCGCACTACTTGTATATATACGCTTTGACGTATTATTTAAATAACAATGGGAAAAATATACAGCGCCAACTTATTATTACATTTCTTTATCTTTTTTCCTTGACTGCTCATTTACTACAAACTTCACCCGTACACTTTGGTACGTTCAGCTCGCCAGTGGCTTCAGTGTACCCCATAAGACGGCAAGAAAAGTCCGAACACTTTCGATAGTGCGGCACCCCGAACTTATAGCACTATATGCATCAGCTCCGAATCATGTCTTGGGCCAGTACTTGGGTTTGCCTGGCTCCCATGTTTTGGTGCCTTACGTTCCACTATATCGGCTAAGGTAGCACAGGGAGAACTACTGCGATTGTGTCCCGGTTCTTCTGGACGAGCACATCAGTAGAGAAAGCCGAAGACTGACTATCATGATGCAGCAAGAGCTGGTCGCTGTTCGAGAGGTCTCAAATCCTTAAAGATTTTTTCCGCTTCGGGCAAGGAATCGGCCTTGTACGATTTAGGCGTGTATAGCACCCCAAGTTCAGCCTTCCGAAAACTAGGGGCTTCGCCAAAATTGAAATTTGTAGACTTCTATGGCTAATTGAGAGTGATAAAGCTGTATAGTCTGATTGCCTTGTTCGCTGCGCTAAAGACCTCTTTAAAGGAACAAAAATTTGGATAAAGAGTGTTTAGATTTATCCTGAACACCACAGTACTAGTTACATGGGGGCAGAAGTTGACGACTAGCCAACTCTCAGATTTTATAAACGGCCGCACAGAAGGTAATATTTTAAATCAACAAGCGTTATATAGCGCACATGAACTCATTTTCACATTACAGGATGACATGTGTACATTCATTCAAATATTACATCCTTAGCACACTCCTCCGCCACAAGGCGGGCACCCTTCAGGACACTGTCATAGTACTTTTCCGGGTGGCAATGCTCCTTGCCCTCCGGCGGCCCCTCTGTCATGAGCTTCTCGGCATCCATCTTCGCCCATTGCACTTTTGCACGGGCGAAGGCCCTGCACGCACCTTCGATGCAGACTGACTGCTTAATGGCTTCAAGCCGCGGACAGGCATTCACAAGCCGCTTTACCAGGCCGAAGTAACTATTGGGCAGGGGCTCGCCAGGCCACATCCGGACTATGAGATCCTTCATGGCCAGTTCGTCCGCCTTGTGAAGCTCGACCAGTTGCTTCAGCTGGTCGCTCAAGGGCATCGGGTGTTCGGCCCCAATATACTGGGACCAGAACAACTTCTCTGTGGAGCTCCCTTCTTTGGCCCGGTAGAACTCCGAGGCATCCGATATGCTGCGGGGCAGATCTACGAACGCTCCTAGAGAGCTCCGAATTCGGGTAAGTAAAAGGAAAATCTCCTTCACATGCTTGCTTTGCATAATGAATGCCTTACCGACCACTATCTTCTTGGCCGCCTGAATCTCCTGAAGGGCCTTTTGGGCTTCGGCCTTGACATCTTGTGCGCTTTGGAGGGCCTTCGCAAGCTCCGACTCTTGCGTCTTCGAGTCACGCTCCAAGGACTCGTATTTCTTGACGAAATCCTAGAGCTCTTACTGGACCTCGTCGACTCAGGCCTCTTGCTTTTCATGCTCGATGCGCTCCTTGACCGCTTTGTCTTCGGCCTTGGACAGTGCCTTCTTCAGGGATGCCACATAGGTCGTGGCCCCTATTAAAATTCATAATGCTTCTATAAGCTAAAACCATTCCTTCTTTATCAATATACAGACGGGGTATTGTGTACCTTTGTTCTCCTCGAGCTACCTCTTCACGAGGCCAAGCTCTCCTTCGCTCCGCTCCAGGTCCCGCTTCAATCTGGAGATCTCCGTAGTATGAGCATCAGCGTCTAGCAACGACGCCTGCTTATTCACATAGACACATTCTGCCAGACTCCTGTGGTTGTTATTTGATCCTCTGTTCGGCCTTTCTTTCCGAACACCAAACAGAGCATCAGGGGCTATTGTCTATACTATGATAATTTGATTACTTACCTCAAAACCTGTTAGGAGGCTGGCGCAGGCTTCGGTCAATCCGCTTTTGGCGGACCGAACCTTCTTGATCACCGCACTCATGATGGTGCGATGCTCTTCGTCAATGGAAGTGCCACGAAGCGATTCCAGCAAGCTGTCCGATGCCTCTGGATGGGCAGAGGTCATCGGCACATGCGGCTCGCCCTCCTTAGTGAGGGGCTCCCTACCTGAAGCCGGAACCACTGGAGGTTCCGGCGCATTATCCGGCTGGGGGCCAGACTTGCTGCGGCCCCTGTCATCAGAATCCATGGGGGTCTTTCCCCCATGTGCCCAACGTCTGGGATTTCACCTTGGGGCGTCCCCAGAACCATCTCCACCTGGTCCAGTATCCTCTTGGACAACACCTCGGTGTTGTCCGCGGGCCAGGGGTGGAGGTCGTCGGGAGTGAATCACTGTTCATCATCGACTGACTCAAAGACCCATCCGAGGAGGATACGTTGATGTCGGCTTTGGACGGACTGCACAATCACATTTGACATGATAATAAGCAATAAAGCAAAACATACCAGAAGTATTATAGTGTCCGGATACTTACGACTTCGCCAGGGGCTTGTCCCCGGGCAACCACTCCTTGTCGCTGTAGGCGGCTGTTGTGGAGTGGTCCGGAGGGAGGGTCCTTCCCTTCTTGGACCCTTCGGCCTCCCCAGACGGGGCTTCCTTCCTTTTCTTCTCCCCCGCGTTTTTTTTGGGGGGGGAGGGTTTTCCTCTTCCTCCTCCTCGTTTTCGTTGGAGGAGTGCGCCTCGGTGTCTTCGGACGATGAGTTCGACACAACCTTGCGCCGGAGACCTTTCCTGGTCCCCGTGGCCTTCTTCTTGGCCTTCTTCTCCGGCACCTCGTAAGGCGCCGGAAGCAGCATCTCCATTAAGAGAGCCATTGCTTGATCTTCAGGTAGTGGAGCTGGACAGTCGATCCGCTCCGCTGTTGCTACCTAGTCCTGCTAAAATTAGAGTGGAGGCTTAGATTCCTCCCACGAATATACTGGGGAAAGGCACATCTTGTGAAATATAGAAAGCTTACCGGATTGGCGGGGCGCTTTGCGCTGAGTCCGCGGTCCTCGGTAGTGGGAGGAGGTACTTCGGCGGCCTTGAACAGCACCTTCCAGACGTCTTTGTGCGTCGTGTCGAAGAGCTCTCAAATCGTCTGGTGTTTGGCCGAATTGAACTCCCACATATTGAATGCCCGTCTTTGACACGGGAGGATCCGGCGAAAGAGCATGACCTGGACCACGTTGACAAACTTGATGTTCTTGCTTATCATATTTTTGACACAGTTCTGGAGTCCAGTCAGCTCTGCTGGTGCACCCCAGGCTAAGCCCTTCTTTTTCCAGAAGGTGAGCCGCATGGGGATGCCAGATCGAAATTCGGGGGCTGCCGCCCAGTTGGCGTCACGTGGCTCGGTGATATAGAACAACCCCGATTGCAACTCCTTCACGGTCTCCACATAGGAGCCTTCGAGCTAGGTGACATTGGGCATCTTGCCCACCATGGCGCCTCCGCACTCCGCTTGCTGGCCGACCACTATCTTCGGCTTCACATTGAAGGTCTTCAGCCATAGGCCGAAGAGGGGATTTATGCGGAGGAAGGCCTCGCACACGATGATGAATGCCGAGATGTTGAGGATGAAATTGGGGGGTACATCATGGAAGTCCAGCCCGTAGTAGAACATGAGCCCGCGGACAAATGGGTGGAGGGGAAATTCTAATCCGCGGATGAAGTGAGCCAGGAATACAACCCTCTCGTGGGGTTCTAGAGTAGGGACAATCTGCCCTGCGTCCGAGAGCCGGTGCGTGATGTCTGCGGCAAGGTATCCGGCCTCCCGGAGCTTCATGATGTCCTCCTCCGTAACGGAGGAGACCATCCACTTGCCTCCCGCTCCGGACATGTTTGGAATGACTCTACGGAGAAGGTGAGAACTTGGGTGCTGGAGCTCGAGCGTGCGAGAATGGATGAGCGAGGGAAGAAGAAGGCGTGGGTGAAAAAGGGGAATCTCTATCTCTTTATAAAGGCGGTAGAAACTATGCGCCTCCCCACTTGCCCGGCAAAATATCTTCTTCCCCAAGCGCCACGATTGATGGCGCGGTTGGGTTACCCACACCCGTATTGATGCGAATCCCGTGATAAGGGGACACGATCTCTGCTTCGACAAGATGTGCCAAGGAAACCATCTAGCAATATGTGTAGTAACTAGTTGAGAAAAACGGTTCAAATAATGACCGGGCTGTGGCGTGATGTCATGCTATGGAAAAGTTGTCAGCAGATTAGATTTGTGGAATATTGTGCTGTCTACGGTGGTATGTGGAAATTATTGTGCAGAGCCGGACACGATCCTCATATTCAATATCTTCTATGGAGTATTCAGAGAAGGAACCCGCCTTGCAATGCCGAAGACGATCTGCACACCGGACTCATCATCATTGAAGCCTGGTTCAGGAGCTACTGAGGAAGTCCTGGATTAGGGGGTCCTCGGAAAGCCGGACTATATACTTTTGCCAGACTGTTGGACTATGAAGATACAAGATTGAAGATTTCGTCCCGTGTCCGGCTGGGACTCTCCTTTGCGTGGAAGGCAAGCTTGGCAATTCGGATATGTAGATTTCCTTCTCTGTAACCGACTCTATGTAACCCTAGCCCCCTTCGGTGTCTATATAAACTAGAGGATTTAGTCCGTAGGACAACAGCAATCAGAATCATAGGCTAGCTTCTAGGGTTTAGCCTCTATGATCTCGTGGTAGATCAACTCTTGTAATACTCATATCATCAAGATTAATCAAGCGGGAAGTAGGCTATTACCTCCATCGAGAGGGCCCGAACCTGGGTATACATTGTGTCCCCCGCCTCCTATTACCATTAGCCTTAGATGCACAGTTCGAGACCCCCTACCCGAGATCCGCCGGTTTTGACACCGACAGCCGGCAAGCTAAAACCTGAACACAAAGGGAAGGAGGCGCTAAGTGAAGATGAGGACGAATCTTACCAACCGAACACTGAGGGCCAGAAAAAATTTGCACCGGAGGTCAAAACAGTGAACATGATTTATGCCACCCACATCCCAAAGAGGAAGTGCAAGCGCGCACTCCGAGACGTATATGTGGTGGAGCCCGTCGCCCCCAAATTCAACCCATGGTCGGCCTGCCCGATTACTTTCAATCGCAGGGATCATCCGACTAGTATCCGTCACGGGGGTTCGGCCGCCTTGGTGCTCGACCCAATAATTGATGGATACCATCTCACCCGAGTCCCCATGGACGGTGGCAGTAGTCTTAATCTGATATATCAGGACACTGTCCGCAAGATGGGGATAGACCCATCAAGAATCAACCAAAGCGGTACTACCTTTAAAGGAGTAATACCAGGCGTAGAGGCCCGCTGCACGGGCTCTTTAATGTTGGAGGTTGTATTTGGTTCTCCCGACAACTTTTGAAGTGAAGAACTAATCTTCGACATTGCTCCGTTCTGAAGCGGCTATCATGCACTACTAGGAAGAACGACCTTCGCTCGTTTCAATGCAGTCCCGCATTACGCTTATCTCAAACTCAAGATGCCCGGTCCACGTGGCGTCATCACAATCAGTGGAAACACAAAGCGTTCTCTTCGTATGGAAGAATACGTGGCGGCTCTAGCAGCAGAATCATGGAATCGCCTTTCCAACCCAAGCAACTCATCGGTCCCCGAGACCACGGACACGGCTAGACCTGTTCGGCGCACACCTAGTTGTAGCAGCTCAAATAAACCTGAGCTTGATTAGCGGCTATGCCCCCATATGTGGCACGGGGGGCTGCCCGCATGTAAAAGGTCCATAGTTCGGTTTGACCCTATTTACACTCAAGAGATTGCATTTTCACGGTTCATTAAGATAAACCAACTTTACGCACGGTCATACCAGATTCTTTCACCTGGGTTTTTCTTTTCTTTACAGATGGCCATCGTGCTATACCCTTCAAGGATACGACACAATGGAGATAAAGGCGCAGACGTGCAGCAGGGCCCCGTTCAAAGGTTTCTTTTTAGATTAAGTCCCTGTGTAAACCTTTTTATTGTCTCTTGTTATCTCACACCCCCCTGGCACTTAAAATGACCTAGAGGAAAACCGGTGTTACTGGCAAGCTTTTGATTCTCCGTACTAAAATAGACGTTACAGAGGCAACAACCAGTATGTTTTTGAGATCTATGCTCTCACCATGGACGCTCTTTCATCACGCGAATTGACGCACGTACCTTGAAATTCAGGGCTCATTATTGAGGGCTGTATTCAGCACAGTATATGTTTTAAAGTCCGAATACCTTCGGGAGTGTTCGACGTCGCGAGTTTGGCCTTATATGCTTCAACTCCGAATCATGTCTTTGGTCAATAGTTGGGTTTTCCCGGCTCCCATGTTTTGCTACCTTACATTCTGCTCTATCAGCTAAGGTGGCACAGGGAGAACTACTGCGATTGTGCCCTGGTTCATCTGGATGAGCACCTCAGTAGAGAGAGCCGAAAACTGAATGTCATGATAAAGCGAGAGACTGGTCAACCACTCGATGACTCAGCGGAATCTTCGCGATTCCTCTGCATTACCGAAGGACCGGTTTCCTGGTCACGTATGTAAACGCACCGTATTCGGTTAAACGCGGACATACCAGGTGCTATATAGTAGCCCCACCGTCAAACTCCTATGGCTAAGTGAAAGTGTTAAAGCTATATAGTCCGATTGCCTCGTTCGCTGTGCTACCACCTCCTTAATGGACCAAGACACTACTAGAAAAACCTCTACTAATGGCGCACCTATTATGGCCATTAATGGCGCATCTGTGGTGCGCCACTAACAGCACGCCATTAGTA
>NC_041381.1:588256665-588257439 GCF_002162155.2 Triticum dicoccoides
AGGGAGAAGAAACCATGAGGGGAGGGGAGGGGAGGGGAGGGGAGGAGGGAGGAGGGAGGAGGGAGGAGGTAGGAGGAGGTCACCGCAGAGGAGGAGAGAAGGGAAGATGAAATGAAGAGAGGAGGAGAGGACCAGCCATATATACGGCATACTAATGGCGCACCGCGGGTAGGTGCGCCATTAGTAATTTTTTTATTTTTTTGATTTATTTTGAATTTTGAAGGCGGGAAGATACTAATGGCGCACCATGGTCAGGTGCGCCATTAGTAACTTTTTTTATTTTTTTGATTTATTTTGAATTTTGAAGGCGGGAAGATACTAATGGCGCACCATGGTCAGGTGCGCCATTAGTAATTTTTTTTTTATTTTTTTGATTTATTTTGAATTTTGAAGGAGGGAAGATACTAATGGCGCACCATGGGCAGGTGCGCCATTAGTAAGTTTGAATTTTTTTGACTTTTTTTGCCTCTCTAGATCTTAAAAGCTCCGTATCTTTTTTTCTGTTAGGTTTTTGAGGATTTTGAAAATGTTTAACGGGGTTCCCCCGATTAAATTTGGAAGTAACTTTTCGAGTAGATGATTTTTCATATAAAAAACTTTTTCATCCGAGTTAGTATGCAAAAGTTATGCCCATTTTTACAAATTCTCGCGAGATTTTGCAAATGAAGTCAAAATTCATATTTGCAAATTTTCCCAACAACTAGGCCACATATCACATGGGAAACTTATTTTCTTTTATTTTTTTGACATTTTTATCATTTTGTTTTATTTTTT
>NC_041381.1:588257574-588258702 GCF_002162155.2 Triticum dicoccoides
GTGCATTCGGTGGAAGTGGTGGCCAAGGTTACTAATGGCGCACCGTGGCATGGTGCGCCATTACTAGTTTAACTAGTAATGGCGCACCACACACACGGTGCGCCATTAGTATGTTTGGACAGGCGCACTAGTTCAAAAAAAAAAATTGGTACTAATGGCGCACCGTAGGCAGGGTGCGCCATTAGTAGTTTCAACACTAATGGCGCATCAGAAGGTGGTGCGCCATTAGTATATACTAATGGCGCACCACATGTCTGGTGCGCCATTAGTGCCATTTCCATCTATAGCCCTTTTCCTAGTAGTGAGACGTTGGATCAAGTGTGATTACGTGCTTTGCCGAACACCCCCGCGTTATACGTGAGGGGGCTGAAGCCGATGACTGCATAGGAGGCACTACAATACTTCACGGGCAAAGGTATAAATATAGCCTTTATTATCAAAAGCATTGTTTTTACAATCAAGATACATGTCATTCAAACATAATATTCTTTGAGAATTGAGCCTCTATCAAATGGGCACCTTTTAATACTTCTTCAAATTAGTGCTCGGGCGAGTCCTGGCCCCTGGGTGGACCCATGGTTGCAATATCGGTGGCCTCCATCCTCACCCAGTATGTCTTAACATGGGCAAGGGCCATCCGTGCCCACTCTATGCACGCCGACCGCTTGACAGTGTTGATATGCGGCACAACACGAGTAAATCGTTGCACCAAACCAAAATAACTATCCAGACTTGGTTCCTCTGGCCACAGGAGATCCACAACAGCCTTCATGGCAAGCCCGGATAACCTATGGAGCTCGGCCCATTCGGCCATTCACTCGTTCAACAGCAGCGGACGCCTTGAAGTACTGAACTGCGACCAGAACAATCTTTTCGCTTCATGATCTTCTTTATCTCGGAAATACTGTGTCGCATCGGCGGCACTCCTTGACAAATCCAAGTATGCGTTGATACGTCTCCATCGTATCTACTTTTCCAAACACTTTTGACCTTGTTTTGGACTCTAACTTGTATGATTTGAATGGAACTAACCCGGACTGACGCTGTTTTCAGCAGAATTGCCATGATGTTGTTTTATGTGCAGAAAATAAAAGTTCTCGGAATGACCTGAAACTCCACGGAACATCT
>NC_041381.1:588258937-588281286 GCF_002162155.2 Triticum dicoccoides
ATGGGCCCTCTGGTGGCCCTCCGACGCCAACTCCAACTCCATATATTGGCATTCGGGGAGAAAAAAATCGGGAGAAGAAATCATCACATTTTACATACGGAGCCGCCGCCAAGCCCTAATCTCTCTCGGGAGGGCTGATCTGGAGTCCGTTCGGGGCTCCGGAGAGGGGGATTCGTCGCCGTCGTCATCATCAACCATCCTCCATCACCAATTTCATGATGCTCACCGCCATGCGTGAGTAATTCCATCGTAGGCTTGCTGGACGGTGATGGGTTGGATGAGATTTATCATGTTATCGAGTCGTTTTTGTTAGGGTTTGATCCCTAGTATCCACTATGTTCTGAGATTGATGTTGCTATGACTTTGCTATGCTTAATGCTTGTCACTAGGGCCCGAGTGCCGTGATTTCAGATCTGAACCTATTATGTTTTCATAAATATATGTGTGTTCTTGATCCTATCTTGCAAGTCTATAGTCACCTACTATGTGTTATGATTCGGCAACCCCGAAGTGACAATAATCGGGACCACTCCCGGTGATGACCATAGTTTGAGGAGTTCATGTATTCACTATGTGCTAATGCTTTGTTCCGGTTCTCTATTAAAAGGAGGCCTTAATATCCCTTAGTTTCCAATAGGACCCTGCTGCCACGGGAGGGTAGGACAAAAGATGTCATGCAAGTTCTTTTCCATAAGCATGTATGACTATATTCGGAATACATGCCTACATTACATTGATGAATTGGAGCTAGTTCTGTGTCACCCTATGTTATGACTGTTACATGACGAACCGCATCCAGCATAATTATCCATAGCTGATCCGGTGCCTACGAGTTTTCCATATACTGGTTCTCGCTTATTTTCTTTTCCGTTGCTACTGTTACAATCACTACAAAATACCAAAAACATTAATTTGCTGTCTTTACTTTTGTTACCGTTACCACCACTATCATATTATTTTGCTACTAAACACTTTGCTGCAGATACAAAGTTTCCAGTGTGGTTGAATTGACAACTCAGGTGCGAATACTTGAGAATATTCTTTGGCTCCCCTTGTGTCGAATCAATAAATTTGGGTTGAATACTCTACCCTCGAAAACTGTTGCAATCCCCTATACTTGTGGGTTATCAAGACCTTTTTCTGGCGCCGTTGCCGGGGAGCATAGCTCTATCCTTTGAGTCATTTGGGATTTATATCTGCTGGACACTATGAAGAACTTGAAAGACAATCGAACTACTATTTTGCCCTCAACTACGAGGGGAGGTAAGGAACTGCCATCTAGCTCTGCACTAGATTCTCCTTCCGTTATAAGTAAGCTTGTGACACCTAAACATGCTACTGCTATGAATTCTGATATGTCGCATGTTATTGATGATGCCACTTCTGCTATGCATGATAATTATGATGAAACTACTTCTATGCTTGATAATACTGTGCCCCTTGGTAAATTTCTTGATGAGCAAATTGCTAGGTCTAGAGAAAGAGAAATTATTGAATCTGAATACGATGATGAGAGTGATGATGAAAATATGTCTGCTATTCCTGAGGGTTATCTTTTTGATGCGGAATCTTCTGCAGCTATTTTTGCTTGCCAGGATAGATACGAACTTAAGAGGTTGCTAGTTAAACGGAGTAAAGAATCTCTTAGAGATAGAATGAGACCCGACCCTGCTTTTGCTACTTCACCTATCTGTGTTCCCGATAAGGATTATTATGAATTTTCTATTGATCCAGATATAATTACTTTGGTTGAATCTGATCCTTTCTATGGCTATGAATCTGACACTGTTGTGGCACATCTTACTAAGTTAAATGATATAGCCGCCCTGTTTACTAAAGATGAGAGATCGCGCTACCTTTATTTACTGAAAATATTTCCGTTCTCGTTAAAGGGTGATGCTAAGATATGATTTAATTCTCTTGATCCTGGTTGTGTGCATAGTCCCCAGGATATGATCTATTACTTCTCTGCTAAATATTTCCCTGCTCATAAGAAACAAGCTGCTTTGAGGGAAATATACAACTTCGTGCAAATTGAAGAAGAGAGTCTCCCACAAGCTTGGGGAGGTTTCTCAAGTTACTTAATGCTTTGCCTCATCATCCTCTTAAGAAATCTTAAATACTTGATATCTTTTATAATGGACTAACTGATGCTTCCAGAGATTACCTGGATAGTTGTGCTGGTTCTCTTTTCAGGGAAAGAACACCGGATGAAGCTGAAATTCTATTGAATAATATGTTGACAAATGAAAATAATTGGGCACCTCCCGAGCCACCTCCTGAGCCAGCTCCAGAGCCAATTACTGAGCCTATTCCTAAACCAACTCCGAAGAAGAGAGGTGTTCTATTTCTCAGTCCTGAAGATATGCAAGAGGCAAAGAAATCTATGAAATAAAAAGGTATTAAAGCTGAAGATGTTAAGAATGTACCTCCTATTGAAGAAATACATGGTCTTAATTTACCGCCTATTGAAGAAGTATATGATCTCAATTCCTTATTCACTGAAGAACCTCCTGATCCCGATATCCCGACACAGGTAGTACAGGTAAATTCTCTCTATAGATATGATAAACCTGAAGTCCCTCCTACTAAAATTGCTAGTGAGTGCTTGGATGAGTTTGATGACTTTATGTTTAAGCAAGATGACTTTAATGCTTTTTTTGGTAGACAATTAAAACAAAATACCTTTATGATTAAACGCTTGGGTGATTTTATGGCCAATATTACAGGTGAACTTAAACTTGTTAGCAAACAGGCTTCTATGGTTACCACTCAAGTAGAACAAGTAGTCAAAGCTCTGAAAGAAGTGCTTGATGAAATGAATAGTAAGAAAAATGATTATGCTGTTAGAGTGGCTACTAGAACTGGTAGAGTGACTCAGGAACCTTTGTATCCTAAAGGCCACCCTAAGAGAATCGAGCAAGATTCTCAAAGAAATGATATTGATGTACCTAGTTCTTATAAAATGAAGAAAAAGAAAAATGATAGGACTTTGCAAACTTCTAGTGAACCTATTACTGAACCACCTGAGAATCCAAATGATATTTTCATGTCTGATGCTGAAACACAATGAAGGAATCAACGTTATGATAAAAGAGACTTCGTTGCTAGGAAACATGGTAAAGAAAGGGAACCATGGGTTCAGAAACCCATGCCTTTTCCTACGAAACCATCCAAGAAAAAGGATGATGAGGATTTTGAGCGCTTTGCTGAAATGATTAGACCCATATTTTTGCGTATGCGATTAACTGATGTGCTCAAAACAAATCCTTATGCTAAGTATATGAAGGATATCATTACTAATAAAACAAAGATATCAGAAGCTGAAATTTCCACCATGCTTGCTAATTATACTTTTAAGGGTGGAATACCAAAGAAACTTGGAGATCCAGGAGTACCTACTATACCATGCTCCATTAAGAGAAATTATGTTAAAACTGCTTTATGTGATCTTGGAGCCAGTGTTAGTGTTATGCCTCTCTCTTTATATCGTAGACTTAACCTGAATAAATTGACACCTACTAAAATATCTTTGCAAATGGCTGATAAATCAACTACTATACCTGTCGGTATTTGTGAGGATGTGCCTGTTGTAGTTGCGAATGTTACTATTGTAACGGACTTTGTTATTCTTGATACTCCCGAGGATGATAGTATGTCTATTATTCTTGGGAGACCTTTCCTTAATACTGTAGGGGCTGTTATTGATTGAAACAAAGGCAATGTCACTTTTCATCTTAATGGCAATGAGCACACGTTACACTTTCCAAGGAAACAACCTCAAGTTTATAGTATCAACTCTATTGGAAAAATTCCATCGATTATATTTGGAGGTTTTGAATTTCCTCTCCCTACTGTCAAGAAAAAGTATGATATTCTTATTGTTGGGGATTTTCATATCCCCGTTGAGGTAACTTAGTGTTATTCAAAATTTCTCCGGTTCCGTGATTATTCGGAATGAGTGTGTTAACAAGACTTGATCTACCTTGTTAGTGGGTTCATTTTGACGATCACGAGATGGATGAAACTAGAAGCACAACCTTCTGTACCCTCTTTATATTTTCTGTTATTTAGTAGAAATAAAGTAAAATAGTATTTTTCTGTCTGTTTCCTGACTTATCCGTGCAATATAAAAATATCCCAAAAATAAAAGTCCTTAGAATGCCATGCCAATTTAGTATGATTTTTTCAGGAATATTTGAGGATTTACTGTGCAAAAATTACCGCGGGGGGAGCTGCCACCTGGCCACGAGGGTGGAGGGCACACCCTACCCCCCTGGGAGCGCCCCCCTGCCTCGTGGGCCCACGGTGGCCCTCCTCCACTTATCCCTGCACCCATCTTCTTCCTCTGTTTCACACAAACACGAAAAACCAACTCAAGCACGAGTTCCAGCCCCTGTTGCTGTGATTTTGGATCTCCTTGCTCAAAGCACCTCTCGCAAAACTGCTTGGGGAGATTGTTCCTTGGTATGTGACTCCTCCATTGGTCCAATTAGTTTTTGTTCTAGTGCTTTATTCATTGCAAATTTATGCTGCATAGTTGACCATGTTCTTGAGCTTGCATGTCAAATTTATATGGTTCCAAGTAGTTCTAATGCTTGATATAGGCTCTAGGCACTTGCGGGAGTTGTTGCTATCAATTTTATTGAAGTTGGTTCACTTTTATTTGAAGTTACTAAAAATTTCAGATTGTTTCAGAAATAATGAAGAGACTTCTGAGGGGCTTGTCGAGCCGAAGCTCGAAGGAAAAACAAAAGGAAGAAGAACAGAAGCCCAAATTTAATTTGCCTCACACCGCGGAGGTCCGGCCGTGTGAATGGCCTTCCGATGACTTCTTGAGGAGAGCCGGGATTTATGAGGATTTCTATTTATTGATTGAGAATGCTGGCCTCACCGACTTCCTCCGCGACCAACGTCATCAGTATCTCTTACTCACAAATACTTTTGTGCAAACTTCTACTTTTTCCCCAAGAAATCACCTCCTTCAGTAGAGTTTCATTTATATGACGTTGTTAAGGAGATGCCATTAACTGAATTTTGTGAGGTTTGCAAAATACCCTTTGAGGGCACCTTGGATGAACCACACCGTAGCGAAGTAGAAGCTTTTATTAACACTATCATGGTGGGAGAAACCAGGAAGGTTTCTGATGCAAGAATTACTAGCATACATTTTCCTGTTTTACGCTACTTTGCCTTATTTGCTAGTCGTTGCCTGATTGGACGCGGGAACTGTGGAAACCTTAGTGTTCCTGATATTATTTTTCTCCATGGTTTACACCGCAATAACTCTGTTAGTATGGGTGGAATTGTTGCTAGACGTTTAAGTCTAAACTGTACTAAGGGCCCCATCTTTGGAATCATTTATGCTTCACGCCTAGCTGAATATTTTGAAATACCTATTAGGCATGAGGAGAAGGAGGAAACATCATTGCCCCATGCTTATTTAGATTATAAGAGTATGCTAGAGCATGACTTTCTTGTTAAGAGTCGTGAAGGGGGGCTCAAATATAAATTATACTTTGATAAACATCACCCTGAGACTATTACATTGCCTGCTCCCTCTTTGTTTAACTTGTCTGCAGGTCCTCACATCGTTCCGTGGGCGGCCATTCAAGCCTATCGGAATCCTATACCAGCCCCGGAACTGGAGCCACAAGATGAGCCATCACGACAGTCTGTTTATTCTTGGGATCCAAAGGTGGTTGCCAGCCAGTGGCAGTCAGAGTCTTCTTCATCGCAATATGACCCCAGCTTCACCTACGGGTATCCGCCAGGCTATCCCTGGCAATAGACCAACTTAGGCCAAAAGCCTAAGCTTGGGGGAGTACATATTTCTCACCGACATTACATTCATGTTCACACACACTCATTGCTAGATGTCGGTGCTCATACTCTTTAACTGTAATATCCATGCTAGTTTATTTTCTTTTTTCCTGCTTTCTTCTTGTGTGTTTAATAAACCTTAAGAAAAAACCAAAAAAATAGTAGTAGTTTATCTCTTTGCTGTAGTAATTAATAAGAAAACCCAAAAATATTTCCCTTTCTTCTTTTGCTTGTTGGGAGCTTTCCCGTGCAAATAGTTTTATTTTCCTTTCTTTGGGGTCGAGAAGACTATATTGAAAATGCTTAGTGGCTCTTGTATGCATGATTGTTTATTTAACTTAGAGCCCATATTACTTGTCTTCTCTCTTGAGTTGAATGCTTGCATATTCCAGCTTAGTCCAATGCACGTCCACTCTTATTATTATTCACATCGTTTGGTCGTGCAAGTGAAAGGCAATAATGATGGTATATGATAGACTTATTGGGATGAGAAAAGCTGGTATGAACTCGACCTCTCTTGTTTTTGTAAATATGATGATTCATCATTCCTGAGTCAGCTATTAGGAAGTAAGCATATTTGCAATGACATTTAGAGATTATAGTTGCTTGTGCTATGCTTGATTAGCTATGAGTTATAATGGTTTACCTTGCGTGCCAACATATTATTAGAATGATTATGATGTGGTATGATGGGATGGTATCCTCCTTTAAATGAATTGAGTGACTAGACTTGGCACATGTTCACGCATGTAGTTGAATCAAATCAACATAGCCTTCATGATATTTATGTTCATGGTAGATTATATCCTACTCATGCTTGCATTCGGTGTAAATTAGTTTAATGCATGTTTACGACATTTGTCGCTCTCTCAGTTGGTCGCTTCCCAGTCTTTTGCTAGCCTTCACCTCTACTAAGCGGGAACACTGCTTGTGCATCCAAACTCCTTAAACCCCAAAGTTGTTCCATATGAGTCCACTATACATACCTATATGCGGTATTTACCTGTCGTTCCAAGTAATTTCTATGTGAAAAACTCTAGACCTTCAAATAAATATTCTGTTTTGGATGCTCGAATAGCTCTTATGTCAACTAGGGCTGCCCTTATCTTCCATGTTAGGCGGGTTATTCTCAAGAGGAGTGGACTCCGCTCCTCGTTCACGAGAAAATGGCTGGTTGCCGGGATGCCCAGTCCCATGCTTTATGCAAACTAAATCAAAATAATTGCAAACAAAACTGCCCCTGGGACCCGTTGAATGTTGGAGGCACTCGTTGTTTCGAGCAAGCCATGGATTGATGCTTGTGGAGGAGGGGGGTATAAACTTTACTATTCTGTTTGGGAACCGCCTATAATTTGTTTAGCATGGAAGATATCGTCATCTCTTAGTTGTCATGTTGACAATGAAAGTATGTTCCTCAAAATTCAATTTATCTCTATTTCAAAACCGAGCTCTGGCACCTCTACAAATCCCTGCTTCCCTCTGCGAAGGGCCTATCTATTTATTTTTATGTTGAGTCATCATCCTTCTTATTAAAAAGCACCCGCTGGAGAGCACACTGTCGTTTGCATTCATTATTATTGGTTTATATTGGGTATGACTTGACTGGATCTCTTTTACCATGAATTACAATGTTTAGTCAGTCCTTGATCTTTAAAGGTGCTCTGCATTTATGTTTTGCGGTCTCAAAAAGGGCTAGCGAGATACCATTTTGTTATATCATGTTATGATTATTTTGAGAAAGTGTTGTCATCCGAGTTTTGTTATTATAGCTAGCTAGCTGATTATGCTATTGATATGAGTAATTGTGAGACCTATGTGTTATTGTTAGTATGGTTAGTACATAATATTTGCTGAAACTTGAATGCTGGCTTTTCATGTTACAACAACAAGAGCAAACATAGTTTGTAAAAGTTTTTCTTTTTCTCTTTCAGTTTGTCAACTGAATTGCTTGAGGACAAGCAAGGGTATAAGCTTGGGGGAGTTGATACGTCTCCGTCGTATCTACTTTTCCAAACACGTTTGCCCTTGTTTTGGACTCTAACTTGTATGATTTGAATGGAACTAACCCGGTCTGACGTTGTTTTCAGCAGAATTGCCATGATGTTGTTTTATGTGTAGAAAATAAAAGTTCTCGGAATGACCTGAAACTCCACGGAACATCTTAGAAAAAATAATAAAAAATCCTCGCCAAAGATGAATACTAGGGGGGCCACACTCTGTCCACGAGGGTGGGGGCGCCCCCCCCCCCCTCCTGGGCGCGCCCCCTTACCTCGTGGGCCCCCTGGTGGCCCTCCGACGCCAACTCCAACTCCATATATTGGATTTCGGGGAGAAAAAATCGGGAGAAGAAATCATCACGTTTTACGATACGGAGCCGCCGTGAAGCCCTAATCTCTCTCGGGAGGGCTGATCTGGAGTCCGTTCGGGGCTCCAGAGAGGGGGATTCGTCACCGTCGTCATCAGCAACCATCCTCCATCACCAATTTCATGATGCTCACCGCCGTGCATGAGTAATTCCATCGTAGGCTTGCTGGACGGTGATGGGTTGGATGAGATTTAGCATGTAATCGAATCAGTTTTGTTAGGGTTTGATCCCTAGTATCCACTATGTTCTGAGATTGATGTTGCTATGACTTTGCTATGCTTAATGCTTGTCACTAGGGCCCGAGTGCCATGATTTCAGATCTGAACCTATTATGTTTTCATAAATATATGTGTGTTCTTGATCCTATCTTGCAAGTCTATAGTCACCTACTATGTGTTATGATCCGGCAACCCCGAAGTGACAATAATCGGGACCACTCCCGGTGATGACCATAGTTTGAGGAGTTCATGTATTCACTATGTGCTAATGCTTTGTTCCGGTTCTCTATTAAAAGGAGGCCTTAATATCCCTTAGTTTCCAATAGGACCCTGCTGCCACGGGAGGGTAGGACAAAAGATGTCATGCAAGTTCTTTTCCATAAGCATGTATGACTATATTCGGAATACATGCCTACATTACATTGATGAATTGGAGCTAGTTCTGTGTCACCCTATGTTATGACTGTTACATGACGAACCGCATCCAGCATAATTATCCATAGCTGATCCGGTGCCTACGAGTTTTCCATATACTGGTTCTCGCTTATTTTCTTTTCCGTTGCTACTGTTACAATCACTACAAAATACCAAAAACATTAATTTGCTGTCTTTACTTTTGTTACCGTTACCACCACTATCATATTACTTTGCTACTAAACACTTTGCTGCAGATACTAAGTTTCCAGGTGTGGTTGAATTGACAACTCAGCTGCTAATACTTGAGAATATTCTTTGGCTCCCCTTGTGTCGAATCAATAAATTTGGGTTGAATACTCTACCCTCAAAAACTGTTGCGATCCCCTATACTTGTGGTTTATCATGCGTCTGGAGAACTCCACAATTGATCAAGAGGGGCATACTTCGGATCGCCGAATTTAGTTCATAATAAAAAGTGCTTCCCAGCCACGATCTCACCGGCTTGCCGGAGCTCCTCCCGAGCCGCTCTGATCTTAGAGCGAGTTTCCTTCGCTACCTATAAGACCTTTTCTAGGTCTGCCATTTTCGCTTGGTTTTCCCTTTCAAGAATCTCATATCGGCTAGCGGAATTCTGTAGCTCAAGAGCCATGTTGTCCATTTTATCCTCACTTTGGCGATGAGCAGCCTGTTCAGCTTTTAATTCACCAGCTGTCTTCTCGGCAGCCGCATTGCTTCTCCTGGCTTGCTCCTTGGACTGGGCAAGCTGTCAGGACCCCGACTCAATGCCACATCGATCTAGCATGTAACACCTCATATCACTTTGCGGCCTCACGCATGGTATCCCCACGGGTGTCGCCTTACCTTGCCCGGGACCGTTTGCGCATTTTGACTCACGTATATGATAGTGTCGCTAGCATCCATATGACAAGGAGCCCGGGCTGACATGGCTAGTCGTGAACCCAAAGTGGCACTAACTTACAGGGACAGGCATCCATGACCCAGCATCGAACGTGTCGGTCATCAGCGAGTGAATCCAAGCTGTAGCACTGGGCTAGCAGGACTCCGATGAACCGGGCTGTAGCGGGCTAACAGGACTCCGGTATTCATCGCGTGACATTTCCCCAAGGGGACAGACACAGGAATGAAGAAGGACACATGCCGGCCAGCCTAAGTGTTCCGGAGCAGTAGCAAGCTACCATGGCTCAGTGGAAGCACTAGGAGACATTTCCCGGTAAGAGAGGCTACTAAGGATAAACAACTAGATAGTCAGATCCCACACATACCAAGCATTTCAATAAAATACACACAATATGCTCGATATGTGCAAATACAACATGGCATCACAACATGACTCTACAACTCAAGTATTAATTCAATAGGCTCCGAGGAGCGAGATATTACAAACATGGGTCTCTCGACCCAGCATTCAGAGCATACAAGTCAAAGCACAAGCGGAAGCTTAACATGTCTGAGTACAGACATCTATAAATGAAAAAGGCTGAAAAGCCTAACTATCTACCAGATCCTGCCAAGGGCACAAGATCATAGCTAAGGTAACAAGCTAAACGTCGAAGTCCACATGGAACTACTAGTGAGACTGAAGTCTCTCTGCAAGAACATAAAATAGGCAAACGTGAGTACAAATGTACCCAGCAAGTCTTACATCAGAACTAACTACATATGCATCATTATCAATAAAGGGATGGTGGGGTTTAACTGCAGCAAGCCAGCTTTGACTCGGTGGTTAACCTGAACTACGACTGCAAGTAACTCTTTTGAGGTGGCGCACACGAGTCCACATATTCACCATATCAATACACCACTATGGATCCGCTCCTGTCTCCCTACGAGAACGCCATCCATAGCACTCACGCTTATCTTGCGTATTTTAGAGTATCCACTTTCACTTGTCTATGAACTGTACAGGCAACCCAGAAGTCCTTTTCCGCGGACACGACTATTCGAATAGATCATATTAACCCTGCAGGGGTGTACTTCTTCACACACGCTCTCGCCACTTACCGCCATGTACACATCATGTATCTCGGCAACCTTCAAGCGGAAGCCTGGCGAGGGTGTCGGCCACGACCTGACTAACCACACAAGTCTCTAGTCTAGGTTTATCGCCTATTCGGGTTCCATCCGCAAGGAGATCCGGCCGGGGTGTCGCTCACGGCCCCAAACGATGTGTGCAGGGTTCCCAAGTCCACCATCCGGGTGCCACTTGGTACACCGGGCCACTGTGCCTAGTCTGTCCCAAGCCCACCTGTACCTGGTGCCACTTGGTAGACTACTAACACTACCTACAAACACCAGAAACTAGTTGCAACTCCTGGACAGAGATCGAGTCGGTTAATAAGTCGAGAGAGTCAATTAAGGATCCCAATGTGTGGTAGTAGCTGTTCATGGATCACAAACACAGAACTTAGTTCCTGAGGACGGCTTCAATGAGACAACCCACCATGTACTCCTACATGGCCTCTCACCGCTACCTTTACCAAATCGTGTTCACACACTTAGCTCACACACAGTAGGACATGTTTACACACCTCCAATTCATCCCCGATGAATCAGACCTGACTCAACTCTAAGCAATAGCAGGCATGACAAACAAGCATGAATGAGTAGGCACATCAGGGCTCAAACAACTCCTAATCATGATAGTGGGTTTCATCTATTTACTGTGGCAATGACAGGTCATGCAGAGGATAAAGGGGTTCAGCTACCGCAGCAAGTAACAGTTCAATCATTGTTGTCCTAATGCAGTAAAAGAGAGCAGGAGCGAGAGAGTGGGATTGTATCGGAATGAACAAGGGGGTTTTGCTTGTCTGGCACTTCTGAAGATAGTATAGCTCTTCATCGGTGTCATCGAACTCATCGTCGGAACCACGTCTATCGGGAGGGGACAAACACCGGCAAACAAGGAAGAACACAATCAATGCAATGCAAAATATGATGCATGATCATGACATGGCAATATGATGTGGTTTGAGCTAATGCAACTAGCAGCGGGTTAAATGAAGTTGGTTTGAACCCAAGATCCAAATTCCAACTCCACATGTGATTATTTAAATCCCATTCATTTCATTTGTCCTAAACAGTAGTGCTAAGTTGTTCTAACATGCATGAAAATGGTACATATGGATAGATTGGATTTTTCTAATCATTTTTCATATATAAATTATTTCATTTGGAGTTACGGTTGATTTCATATGAATTTTAGAAGTTTAAACTATTTTCTGGAATTTCCCTGATTATCTAGAAAATAAACTAAATTCCAGAAAAGGAATATTACGTCAGCATGGCGTCATGCTGAGCTCAGCAGAGTCAACAGGGCTGCCTCGGGTCAAACATGACCAGTGGGGTCCACTGGTCAGTGACCCAGTGTTGTTTGTGTCACTAACAGGTGGGGTCGTGTCAACAGGTGACGTGGCCAGGTCAAACTGACATGTTGGACCAGCGGGGTTAATTTAATCTAAACAAAAACTAAACCATGTTTAGTTAGACGGTGGGGCCCGGCTGTCAGTGGCACGGGGCGGTGATTAGTTGGATCATTAGAAACTAATGGTGGCGCCACGTCAGCCCGCCGGAGTTGGCCGGCGGCGACCAAAACCGCGGCAGAAGCTCGCCGGAGGCGCTGCTCCGGCAGCGGTACGACGTGCTAAGGGCACCAGGCGGTAGCCCTTCCTCCAGCGCATCCAACGATGGCAGCAGGGGGGCGCGGGGTCGCCGGAGTTGGCGACGGCATTGAGCCGAGTGGCTGTCGACGCCACGGCACGAGGCAGGCGTCGCTGCGGTGCACGGGGAGGACAACCGAGGGCCTCAATGGCTTCCTAGGGACCTAGAGAGCACGCTGGTGCTACGGAGACGAGCGGGAAAGCTCGGGAGCGCAAGGCTCACCGGCCATGGCAATGGCCAGAGCTCGATGCTCGTGGGGCGACGACTAGAGGTGTAATTGAGCTTGGGGAGAGGGGGTTCCGGCGCGGAAGCTCATGGTGGTTGCAGAGGCGTCGATGTGGGCTCGGGGAAGGCTCGGAGTAGACGGCACGGTGGTGGCGATCTCGGCATCTCGAGGTTGAAGAAGAGGTAGGGGACGATGCGTCGGGGCGTCCGGCGTCGCGTGAGTCGTCGAGGAGGCGTAGACGACGGAGGCGGAGCTCATGGGCATGTCAGAGGGGCGAGGGGGTGGTTGTGGCCGCGGTAAACGGCGTCCGCGGCGACGAGCTCCACTCGGTGGGGAAGAGAGAGGGATCCAGGGGGAAAGTGAGGGTGAGGGAGAGAGCGAGGAGGGTCTAGGAGGTGTCGTGGCGTCCGCAGTGGCATCGCGGAAGGGGGCAGGCAGGCAGCTGCGTGCCAGCATGCGCGGGTGTCGTGCTCGGCTTGCCTCTGCCAGTAGGCAGAGGTTGAAGACAGGCATGCCCCTGGTGGGCTGGGCCGCACAGTAGTGGGCATCTGGGCTGTAGGTAAGCGCCAGGTAGTCCCTCTACCTCTCTCTCTCTCTCTTCTATTTTCTGTTTTCTATTTTTCTGCAGATGTTTGGCTTTATTAAAAATACCAGAACCTATTCAAAAATCATGTAACTGCTTCAGAGCACTGTTTGGAATATTTCCAACAGCCATCATTTCAGTTCATGATTATTTGGACATTTAAAATAATTTATAGCATTTAAATGTCCAAGTACAAATACTGTATGATTTAATTCAATAACCCATAGTGTCCTAGAAAAGTGTGCACCATTTTTGGCAGAGGTACTGGACCAAAACAAAAATGATGAACATTTATGAAGGGCATTTCAGGTTCATTGAAAATATTTTTAGGTTGAACCTATTTGAATTCCATTTGGTGCTAGGGTTTTGGACATCCCCATTTCAGGTTTAAGAGAAATTTAAACATGATGCAACACAAGACTAGCTAACCCAAAGCAGACCAGAACTAGGGATGTGACACAAGCTCAGCTCAAAGGGTCTCCGGAAGAAGATCCCCCGAGAACGAAGATTGTTGAGGGAGGCTATAGGCCGAACTGCAAAACATACGTCTCAGTCGTTATTCTCAGGAAAAATACGAGGTATGCTTACAAAGCACCTTTGTTCACTTACGGCTCGGTTAACGGCTGGCCTCCTTGTGGGCAATGTACTGCAATGTTGCCCTCCAGGGCAGGACCCCCTGATAAAGGCTTCTTCCCTCGTTTGGAGACCTCTGCTTCCAACTCTTCGGGGCGGCCCTTTTCTTCCTGTGAGGACAGAGGATACTAGATTTTCCTCCTCGTTCATCCTCCGACATGGGAATACCAATTTCCCTAGTTACGATGCGTAACGTACCTCCAGCATGAAGTTCGCTTTCGGCTTCCTCACTCCTCTCCTTGTCCTGCCCTAATGGAACTTGATAAGGTGCTTGAGCCAGCATCCTGGTTAATAAAGGATCCGCCGAATCTTCAGGAAGAGGGCTGAACACCTAATCTTCTCTGCCTTTCTTATCCAGCCCTAGCCGAGGACGGTTTTTTAGAATAATGTTGTGACAAATATAATGACAACATGTTCGGTTGTGGAATAACTTACCTGAGTATCTGGATGGTTGCAATCGAAGCCTTGAAAGCACAAGTGCTCCCTGGGTGATTTTGGTAATTAATGTCAACATATCTCTTGTTGGACTAATACTTTTACCAAGTATGTTTCAGATAAGTTCAACAATGGAGTGGCATGGACTAGAGGATGTGGAACCCCTTCAAGATGCTAAGGACAAATGATTGGCTCAAGCTCAAAGCACAAGACTCTACATTTTACCTTTAGTGATCCAAGATCACATTGAGTCCATAGGAAAGCCAATACTATTAAGAGGGGATGAGGTGTTGCTTAATGGCTTGCTTGCTCAAAGTGCTTAGTGATATGCTCCAAAGCCCTCAACCACTTTATCACATCCACATATGTCCCAAACCAAAAGTCAAACTCGGCCCTACCGAATCTTTCTATCTGGCGCCACCGAGTTCTCTTGACATAGCCACTGCCAGAAACCCTAGTCTTTTTGGTCTCACCGATGGGGATCTCGGTCTCACCGAGATGGGATTGTAATCTCTCTGTTGCCCTTCGTAACATTTTGGTCAAACCGAGATAAGCGATCGGTCCCACCGAGATTGCAATGCAAACTCTCTATTTCCCTTTCGTACCGTTTCGGTCCAACCAAGATGAGCGAATCGGTCCCATCGAGTTTGCTTGACCAACTCCCTGTGTGTCTATTACCAAAATCGGTCTCACCGAGTTTGTGTAATCGGTCTCACCGAGATTACGTTATGCCCTAACCCTAACCATATCGGTCCCACCGAGTTGACATGTCGGTCCCACCAAAATTCCTAATGGTCACATTATTTACTAAATCAGTCTGACCGAGTTTCAGGATTCGGTCCCACCGAGTTTGGTAAGTTGTGTGTAACGGTTAGATTTTGCGTGGAGGCTATATATACCCCTCCACCCACTCTTCATTCATGGAGAGAGCCATCAGAACATGCCTACACTTCCAACATACATTTTCTGAGAGAGAACCACCTACACTTGTGTTGAGGTCAAGATATTCCATTCCTACCACATAAATCTTGATCTCTAGCCTTCCCCAAGTTTCTTTCCACTCAAATCTTCTTTCCACCAAATCCAAATCCTGTGAGAGAGAATTGAGTGTTGGGGAGACTATCATTTGAAGCACAAGAGCAAGGAGTTCATCATCAACACACCATTCGTTACTTCTTGGAGAGTGGTGTCTCCTAGATTGGCTAGGTGTTACTTGGGAGCCTCCGTCAACATTGCGGAGTTGAACCAAGGAGTTTGTAAGGGCAAGGAGATCACCTACTTCATGAAGATCTACCCTAGTGAGGCAAGTCCTTCGTGGGCGATGACCATGGTGGGATAGACAAGGTTGCTTCTTCATGGACCCTTCGTGGGTGGAGCCCTCCGTGGACTCGCGCAACCATTACCCTTCATGGGTTGAAGTCTCCATCAACGTGGATGTACGATAGCACCACCTATCGGAACCACGGATAAAAAATCTCCGTGTCTCCAAATTGTGTCTGCACACTCCAATCCCATCCCTTTACATTGTTGCAATTTGCATGCTTTACTTTCTGCTGCTCATAAACTCTTGCCATGCTTGCTTGATATGTTAAAACTTGTGCCAAACTCCACTTCAACTTAAAGAAATTAAAAACTGCAACTTTTCTCACTTAGAGTCTATTCACCCCCCCTCTAGACATCTCTTCTCAATCCTTTCAATTGGTATCAGAGCTTTGGTCTCGATTGCTTTGGTTTAAACGCCATTGGACAAAGATGGATGAGTCTACTTTGGGGAGTCTTAGACATAGAGTGCCTATACTTGATGGAGAGTACTTTCATGAGTGAAAAAATGAGATGCTTGTGATTTTCAATGAATATCATTTGAACAAGTACATTACTAGCCCTTGTGCATCTCATGTTGATCCTATGCATCCTACTCTTGATGAGTCAATTGACATGATCCGCAATCTTAGAACTGTTAATGTTATCACTAGAGGCTTGCCTAGAAACTTGATTGGATGTTTTCCTACTCTTGAGTGTGCCTACACCATATGGAAATTTCTTGAGGAACGTTTTCCAAACTATTCCTTGCAAAATCTAGATGAATTTCTCCATAAGTCTATTGCCTTGAGTAAGATGAATTCCAATAATCCTAAGTTTGGTGATTGTCTATTTGAGCTTACAAATCTTATGCTTGCCAAAGGAGATGTTGGAATTGTTAGCAATATTATTCCCAAAGCTATTAGAATTCATAAAGAAGATCATTGTCAAACTCATTCTAACGAATCACCCTCTCTAGGAATTGATCCATCACATAACGATGCTGAACATGGATACTATGATGAGGATGATGATAGTGACTTTGATCTTGATGATGCAATGAGACACTTTGGTCTTATGGCAAATCTTTGGGGATACATGGCAGGAAGAAAGGAATGGGTTCTTGATAGTGGATGTACCGATCACATGACCGGAGATAAAGATATGTTTCGTGAGCTTGCTGAAAACGACGGCCCTCAAAAGGATGTCACTTTTGGTGACAACTCAAAGGGTAAGGTGGTTGGCCTCGGTAAGGTGGCCATCTCACATGATAGCTCCATACAAAATGTCATGCTCGTTGAATATCTTGGGAACAATTTACTTTTGGTATCTAGACTTGCTGATTTTGGTTTCAATGTCCTATTTACTAAAGTAGATTGCCAAGTGTTTCGAAGAGACAATCATAAAATGGTCTTTACCGGTATACGTAGAGGTGATCTTTACATTGTTGATTTCACTAAAAAGGCTCAACCTAGAACTTGCTTAATTGCAAAATCCTCTAAAGGTTGGTTATGGCATAGACGGTTAGGTCATGTGGGCATGCGAAACCTTGACAAGCTTATTAAAGGTAATCATATCCTTGGCGTTAACAATGTCATATTTGATAAGGATAGACTTTGCAGTGCTTGTCAAGCAGGTAAACAGGTTGGAGGAAGGCATCCCGTGAAGAACATCATGACCACAAGGAGGCCGCTCGAGCTACTTCACAAGGATCTTTTCGGTCCCAACGCTTACAAAAGTCTCGATGGAAATTCTTTTGGTCTAGTCATAGTCGATGATATTTCAAGATTTACGTGGGTGTTATTTCTCGATGATAAATCGCAGGTCCAAAAGATCTTCAAAAACTTCTCTAGGAAGGCCCAAAATCAATTTGAAGTGAATATCAAGAAGGTTCACAGCGACAACGGAACGGAGTTCAAGAACGCAAATGTGGACACCTTTCTTGATGAAGAGGGGATTTCACATGAGCTATCGGCTACGTACACACCTCAACAAAATGGAGTTGTTGAGAGGAAGAACCAGACGCTCATCGAAATGACGAGAACGATGCTTGATGAGTACAAGATGCCGAAGCACTTTTGGGCGGAAGCGGTTGAGACAGCTTGTCATGCAACAAATCGCTTGTATCTTCACAAGCTACTCGGCAAGACGGCATACGAGCTCCTCACTAGTAACAAACCCCAAGTTGGATACTTTCGAGTATTCAGCTCAAAGTGCTACATTCTTGATAAGCATCATCATTCTAAATTTGCTCCTAAATCTCATGAAAGTTTCCTACTTGGTTATGGCTCAAACTCTCACACTTACCGTGTGTACAATAATTTCACCGAAAAGGTTGAAGAGACGGTAGATGTGAAATTTGATGAATCTAACGGCTCGCAAGTAGAGCAATTGCCAATTGATGTAGGAGACAAAGACCCTTTAGAAGCAATCCAAGACTTGTCTGTTGGTAAGATTCGTCCAACGGAGGTGAAGGAGAGTACCTCGTCCGTCCAAGTGGAAGCTTCCACCTCACGACAAGGTGAACCAAGAGTTGATACGGAAGCATCCACAAGTGGGATACACCAAGACGAAGAAAACAAGGAAGTACACCAAGATGAACATCAACAACCTCTTTCTCCACCACGACAAGAGAACGACAACATCAATAATGAAGAAGGCCAAGAAGAAGAACAAGATGAAGAAGATGTTCCACTAAGATCCAAGCAAAAGCTTTCACGAGTTCGAGCAAGAGTTGCCAAAGACCATCCCGTCGAGCAAATCTACAATGATATCCAAACGGGGAGAATCACTCGCTCTAAAACTCGTTTGGCTAACTTTTGTGAACATTATTCATTCATCTCTAGCATTGAACCTATGAAGGTTGAAGAAGCATTGGAAGATCCAGATTGCATAAACGCCATGCATGAAGCGCTACACAACTTTGAGAGAAATCAAGTTTGGACATTGGTTGAGAAGCCCGACAACAACCACAACATCATTGGTACCAAATGGGTGTTTCGCAACAAGCAAGATGAAGATGGGCAAGTAGTTCGCAACGAAGCACGTCTCGTCGCCCAAGGCTACACTCAAGTCGAAGGTATGGACTATGGTGAGACATATGCCCCCGTTGCTAGACTTGAGTCCATTCACATCTTACTTGCATCTGCTAATCACCATGATATCACCTTGTACCAAATGGACATTAAAAGTGCTTTTCTAAATGGTGATATAGAGGAGGAAGTTTGTGTTAAGAAACCACCCGGCTTTGTCAATCCTAAGAAACCTAATCATGTTTACAAACTTCACAAAGCTCTTTATGGTCTTAAACAAGCTCCTAGAGCATGGTATAAATGCTTGACCAAGTTCCTTATTGAAAAAGGCTTTGAAATTGGAAAAACTGATTCTACTCTTTTTACTAAAAGTGTTAATGGAGAACTATTTGTGTGCCAAATCTATGTTGATGATATTATATTTGGTTCGACTAACCCTCACCTTAGTGAGAAATTTGGAAAGCTAATGTCAGAGAAGTTTGAGATGTCTATGATGAGTGAACTCAAATTCTTTCTCGGTTTGCAAATCAAGCAAACTAAGGAAGGTACCTTTGTATCACAAACAAAGTACACCAAGGACATATTCAAGAAGTTCAATATGAAAGAATGCAAAGGTATGACTACACCCATGCCTACTAGTGGACATCTTGATTTGACCTAAGGTGGTGAACCGGTTGATCAAAAGGTTTACCGCTCCAGGATTGGTTCATTGTTATATCTATGTGCCTCTCGTCCCGATATTATGCTAAGTGTGTGCATGTGTGCACGATATCAAGCGGTCCCTAAAGAATGTCATCTTAAGGCCGTGAAAAGGATAGTGAGATACTTAATCCATACACCAAACTTTGGCATTTGGTATCCAAAGAGGGCCTCTTTTAATCTTGTTGGCTACTCCGACTTGGACTATGTCGGTGACAAGGTTGATAGAAAGTCCACTTCGGGTACTTGTCAATTTCTTGGTAGATCTCTTGTGTCTTGATCCTCCAAGAAACAAAACTCGGTATCCTTATCCACCGCCGAAGTGGAATACATTGCCGCTGGTTCATGTTGTGCTCAATTACTTTGGATGACCCAAACTCTTAAGGATTATGGGATATATGTGAAACATGTTCCATTGCTTTGTGACAATGAAAGTTCTATCAAGATTGCTCACAATCACGTGCAACACTCTCGAACTGAGCATATTGAAGTTTGTCATCATTTCATTCGAGATCACGTTGCCAAAGGGGACATTAATCTTAAGCATGTTCGCACCGATAAGCAATTGGCGGATATATTCACTAAACCACTTGATGAGAAAATGTTTTGCAGGTTGAGAGGTGAATTGAACATCATTGATGCTTCAAACTTGGAGTAGGAACTCCATTTGGATACATGCAATACATGAGCCTATGACTAATCCCTGATATTTCTCTTATGATAATAATCTTATGTCTTGGATATATTTGCACCCTTGCATGTCATCTAACCCTTGTAGGTACTTGGATGAATCTAAATCCATGAGATTGCAACTCACTCACATCTTGAGAAAATCTCTACATCACCAAGTCTCTACACAATGGTGGTTGAAGACAAGGAAGCACGAAACCCTTCAAACATATCCATAGACAAATTCTATATTGAGATTTATGATTGTCATTTTGGATACACAAGTGCTCTTCCTTGCAAGACTAACCCATGTAGGTAGATGAACTCAAATTCTAAGTGGAGCTCCCAACTCTTGATGAGCTACATCAACCTTGAGCAACCCACACAAGTTCAACTACATGATCACGATCATCACCACCACCCAAGGTATGTTATTCCATCTTAGAGAAGCTTTACTCCAAGTCATGAGTCAAAGGAACTCAACAAGATGACAATACATCAAGATGCTTAAACGAAAAATGGTAAACCCATTTTGAGCTTAAACGATGAGTATGACCTATGATCAAGTGATCTCACTTGACTCCTAAGTCAATATACTCTAACATAGGTGACTTTGTCGCCGACCAATTCTAGATGAAGCTCTCTTGTGTTCTTTTCTGTGTTCTTGCGTTTGTCTCATGCATATTTGTTTCCCCTTTAAAAAAAACTTCATCAAGATTTCTTTTTTGTTCTGCATTCCCTGCATCCAATTCTTTGCAAATCTTTCAGTTATTTCGTTGCAAATCCTTGTGAGATCTTACTAGACTAGTGAGCTAAGGTGACAAGTGTTTTCTCTGTGATGAACTCGGTCCCATCGGTCTGTTGCTTTCGGTCCAACCGAATTCTTTCGGTGCAACCGAAGCACATAACTCGGTGCCACCAATTTCACTGCAGGAAAGACAACTTGCCACTTGTTCCTACACTCCTTTTGATCCATCTCCACTCAATGATTCTTGTCCTCAACCAGCATCACATTCGACTTTTTGTTTTGTTCTGTGACTCAAGGACCAAACACATTTGTGAAAAAAATCCAGAAGAACCCTTCTTGGAAATTGATGTCAAAGGTGGAGAGAGAGAGATCATATCAAAGCTTAATCATTTCTATAGGGGGAGAAAATACTCAGGGGGAGGGAGACCCCAGATGCTTGGTGTTCAAGAGGAGATAAGTCACATGTCTTTAAGAGGGGAAAGACCTATTCATATTTGATTGATTGCTTTAGCTCTGTTTCTTTCCTTTGCTCTGATTTTCTGTTCCCTATCTTCTCCCAGTATCCCATGCTAGATTCAGGGGGAGCAAGACTTCTAAGGGAAGGAAATCCTTGAATCCATTGCACATCTTTACCTTTGGGGACATGTCTATATCCAATGGGGTACTCAGTACTCACTCTCTACATGTCATCCTAGTCTTGGTACTCTTGTGGTTTCTTTTGTTTGCTCTGGCTAGTAGGAGTATCTGTGTTATCTAACCTTATTTACGCAGGTTCATTCCTTCCTAAGCCAACTCAAGACCACAAGGTAAGTATATGCATCACAGTCATGTGTATGAGGATTTCTTGCTGATGTACATACTGTTTGCAAGAAGAACTCATGAGCATGAAGGTACATTTCCCATATTCACATCATTTGCTCTGATGCATATAGCCAAGATACATGTAACACATTGCCTACTCTGTCAGACTTATGCATTCACATGCTCCTATATTCCATATTTACATGATTGCATACATGTAGGGGGGGCCTATGCATGTTGCATGTCTTTCCAAAGCTTTACTTAACTACTGGAATCAGCTACTTTGCCATCTGCCAGCTCTTTGCTGTCTGCGAGCGGACGGCAAAGAAGCTCTTTGCCATAAGCTACCTAAAAGTAGACGACAAAGAAAGGGCAGACGACAAAAGAGGCCTTTGCCATCTGCCGGCTCTTTGCCGTCCGCTGACTGACGGCTAAGAATCTTTGTCGTCCGCTGGCTGACGGCAAAGAGGGAGGTGGCACCCACTAACGAAAACACTTAACGTCCTTCCTCTTGGCCGTCCGCAGTGGACGGCAAAGATTCCAAAAAGCGGACGACAAAAGCTGGACCTAACTTACCTAACTAGCCGAGCCCCCCACCCATCCATTATTCTCTCTGTTCTCCCTCTCTCCTCCCCGACGTCCACATCAACCCACCGCGCCGCCCCCGCCGCCCGGCGCCGCCCCCGCCACCGGCCCCGCCCCTGCTGCCCTGCGCCGCACCCG
>NC_041381.1:588282335-588401930 GCF_002162155.2 Triticum dicoccoides
ATTGTTAGTGTTAGTGTTAGTGTTAGATTTAGTGTTAGAAAAGAAGAAGATTTAGTGTTAGTGTTAGAAAAAAGAATATATATGTAGAAGAAAAGAAGTAGAAGAAGAAGAAGAAGAAGAAAAGAAGAAAATAAAAGAAGTAGAAAAAAGATGAAAAAGAAGAAGAAGAAAAGAAGTAGAAGAAGTAGAAGAAGAAAAGAAGAAAAGAAAAGAAGTAGAAAAAAGATGAAAAAGAAGAAGAAGAAAAGAAGTAGAAGAAGTAGAAGAGGAAGAAAAGAAGAAAAGAAAAGAAGTGATATACATATTATTATTCATGTCGTTATTTTTTTGTGTTGTACTAATTTCGTTTACTCTTTGTCATGGCAGGTGTTGAAAGATGGTGGGCACTGGTCGGGAGCGCTCCGAGGACCCTTCTTCGTCGGCGCGTGGTACGAGGTCTTCCATTCCACACGCACCTCCGAGCGTTGCTGGACAGTAAGGCGACACTGCCGAGCCCTTCTTCATCGACCGTGGTGCCGAGCAGGGGACGAGGTAAGAAGAAGAGAGGAGCTGGAGCACGTGGTCGCGGAAGAGGAGGTAGGTTGACTGCGAGGGCGCCTTCCTCGCCGCCACCCCCAGCTGTTTCACCCGAGCACGTGACTGCTAGGGTGGACTCGTCCAAGGAGGAGGCTACACGGACTCCGGTCCACGAGCCTCTGGTCCACGGGCCTTCGGCCCACGAGCCTCGGGTTGACGGGCCTTCGGGCCACGAGAGTTCGGCCCACGAGACCCCGGAGGAACACACGTCTGGATGGGGTACCTGGCCGGATTAGCCTTAGGGGCCGAGTGGCCATGCTGATGATGGCGGGGAGCCGACTAATATTGAGGAGGATGGGGGCACCGTATACCAGCGTGGTTGTACACGGCTCCCGGACGTGCCGGCGACCCGCGAGCAGAGGTGGTTGATTTTCCCTGATGGGGAGAGGTAAGTGCATTTAATCTTTTTGTACCCTTCTGCATTCACGTCTCTTCAAATATCTAATGCATTGGCCTTGTCATGCTGCAGGGGTTGGGACCACCATGATAGTGTCTGCCGGCCCAACTCCATCCTTGGAGTTCATTGTCGGCAAAACTTCCCGGGGTTTGTCACGTTGCCTGGTGAGGGTCGGCTTCCAGAGCTTGGATTGAGTTGGGAGCACTACTTGGCTGCCTCGGCCCCATTTCAACTTAGTTAGCTCATATATGATCTATTTCACCTAAGTTAGCTCATAAATGACATATACTTCTTGTTCTAGTCTTCTTCTTCTAGTCACCTATTTCTAACTTTCTTATTTGCCATTTTGCAGATTTCATTCACTTCATGAAAGCTAGTTTGCTATGATGGAGTGCTTGTTTTTTCTTTGATGAAACTTTGCATTGTATCTAGCTTGCTATGATGGAACTTGCTATCTTGATCAAACTTTGCATTGTAATATGTATATGGATGGAACAATGTGTATGGATGGAACTTGCTTATGTATGAAAGCATGAAACTTAATTATGTGCTGGATATATATGTGATATGTTTGCTGTTAAATAGCCCTGTGAAATATATCTATGTATGTCATATATATTTGCTGTGAAAATTGTTGGATTCAGAAAAAACAAAAAAAAGACAATATACAGGCTCTTGGCCGTCTGCCACCGACGGCAACGGCTTCTTTGCCGTCAGCCGCCAACGGCAAAGAAGACACGTGGCAGCCAACTGTGCTTTCTGGGAGCTGACCCATTTGGCCAGTTTGCCTACAGTGGCAGACGACAAAGAGTAGGACAAATTTTGCCATCAGCGGCGGACGGCAAAGGGCTGCCGTTAGCCACCTAACGGACTAACAGCACAAATTTTCCCGTCTGCTTTCTTTGCCGTCTCCTGCTGATGGCAAAGGAACCTTTGCCGTCAGCCGCGTAAAGCAGACGGCAAAGTAGCTATTTGCCGGACCTTACTTTGCCGTCCACTTTTGCCGTCCGCCATTCATGCCTTTGCCGTCCGCCGTGGCAGACGGCAAAGTAGCTGATTCCTGTAGTGCTTGTTATTCTCTATATCTTTATCTAAAGCTTTGATGTATGTTGTCATCAATTACCAAAAAGGGGGAGATTGAAAGCACAAGTGCTCCCTGGGTGATTTTGGTAATTAATGTCAACATATCTCTTGTTGGACTAATATTTTTACCTAGTATGTTTTAGATAAGTTCAACAATGGAGTGGCATGGACTAGAGGATGTGGAACCCCTTCAAGATGCTAAAGACAAAGGATTGGCTCAAGCTCAAAGCACAAGACTCTACATTTTACTTTTAGTGATCCAAGAGGGGATGACGTGTTGCTTAATGGCTTGCTTGCTCAAAGTGCTCAGTGATATGCTCCAAAGCCCTCAACCACTTTCTCACATCCACATATGTCCCAAACCAAAATTCAAAGTTGGCCCTACCGAATCTTTCTATCTGGCGCCACCGAGTTCTCTTGACATAGCCACTGCTAGAAACCCTAGTCTTTTCGGTCTGACCGATGGGGATCTCAGTCTCACCAAGATGGGATTGTAATCTCTCTGTTGCCCTTCGTAACATTTCAGTCAAACCAAGATAAGCGATCGGTCCCACCAAGATTGCAATGCAAACTCTCTGTTTCCCTTTCGTACTGTTTCGGTCCAACCGAGATGAGCGAATCGGTCCCATCGAGTTTGCCTGAAGAACTCTATGTGTGTCTATTACCAAAATCAGTCTCACTGAGTTTGTGTAATCGGTCTCACCGAGATTACGTTATGCTCTAACCCTAACCATATTGGTACCACCGAGTTGACACGTCGGTCCCACCGAAATTCCTAACGGTCACATTATTTACTAAATCGGTCTGACCGAGTTTCAGGATTCGGTCCCACCAACTTTGGTAAGTTGTGTGTAACAGTTAGATTTTGTGTGGAGGCTATATATACCCCTCCACCAAATCCAAATCCCGTGAGAGAGAGTTGAGTGTTGGGGAGACTATCATTTGAAGTACAAGAGCAAGGAGTTGATCATCAACACACGATTTGTTAGTTCTTGGAGAGTGGTGTCTCCTAGATTGGCTAGGTGTTACTTGGGAGCCTCCATCAAGATTGTGGAATTGAACCAAGGAGTTGTAAGGGCAAGGAGATCGCCTACTTCGTGAAGATCTACCCTAGTGAGGCAAGTCCTTCGTGGGAGACGTCCATGGTTGGATAGACAAGGTTATTCTTCGTGGAACCTTCATGGGTGGAGCCCTCCGTGGACTCAGGCAACCATTACCCTTCGTGGGTTCAAGTCTTGATCAACGTGGATGTACGATAGCACCACCTATCGAAACCACGGATAAAAATATCTCCGTGTCTCCAAATTGCGTTTGCACACTCCAATCCCATCCCTTTACATTCTTGCAATTTGCATGCTTTACTTTCCTCTGCTCATAAAATCTTGGCATGCTTGCTTGATATGTTAAAACTTGTGCCAAACTCCACTTCAACTTAAAGAAATTAAAAACTGCAACTTTTCTCACTTAGAGTCTATTCACCCCCCTCTAGACACGTCTTCTCGATCCTTTCAGGCATGCATCCTCTGTTGTGTCTGGACACTTTATTCGTGATCCGGCGAATAATTGATACATCCCTTCGAGCGTCATGCCGAAGAAGTGCTGAACAGTTTGTGGTCCTTCCAGGTTGAACTCCCACATACGGAGAGGTCGATGTTGGCATGGCAGGACCCGACGAACTAGCATTACTTAGATTACTTTGACAAGACTAATATCCTTCTTGATGAGGTCCTGGATGTGGCTTTGCAATGTCCGCACGTCATCAACTGATCCCCAGTCTAGCCCCTTGTTGACCCATGATGGAAGCTGTGGCGGAGGGGCGGAGCAGAAGGCATGGGCGGCCGCCCACTTTCTACCTCGGGGTGCTGTGATATAAAACCACTCCCGTTGCCATAGGTCAGAAACTTCCGGGAAGGAACCCTTGGGCCATAAAACATCGACACCTTTGCTTATTATAGCGCCTCCGCACTCCGCGTGTCACCCATCGATTATCTTCGGCTTCACATTGAAGGTCTGGAGCCATAAGCCGAAGTGTGGGGTAATGCGGAGGAAGGCCTCACACACAACGATGAACGTTGAGATGTGAAGGAAGGAATCTGGAGCTAGATCATGAAAATCTAGCCCGTAATATAACATGAGCCCTCTAACAAAGGGATGAAGACCGAAGCCTAGCCCTCAGAGGAAGTGGGAGATGAATACAACACTCTCGTTGGGTTTGGGAGTAGGGATAACCTGCCCTTGAGTGGGAAGCCTGTGAAGGATTTCGGCGGTCAAGTACCTAGCCTCCCTAAGCTTCTTTATGTCCTCCTCTATGATAGAAGAGGCCAGCCACCGGCCTTGAAGGTTGGATCCGGACATGGTTGGAGGTCCGAAGTGCTTGGACTGAGCCTTGGGTATTGGAACTCGAGGTGGGGGAGGGGAAGCATCCAGCGTGGAAAGAAAAGGACAGGTCTTGACCTCTTTATAAAGGGGATGAATGTCGAGAGTCCTCCACGCGGTCGTTTGGAACTTGCCTAATCCAAGGAGTCATACTAATGGAGTGGTTGGGTTACCCACGCCTGTATTGATGAGAATCCCGTGATAAGGGGACACGGCCTCTGCTTCAACAAGAAATGCCAATGAAACCGCCTCGCAAAACGCGTAGTGGCAGGTTGAGAAAACGGTTTGAATAATGACCATGCCATGGCGTGATGTCACACTATGAAAAAGTTGTCAGCAGATTAGACTCGTGGAATGTTGTGATCTCTACGGTGGTATGTGGAATTTGTTTTGCAGAGCCGAACACGATTCTTGTGTTCAAGATATACTTTGGAGTATTCGGAGAAGGAACCCGCCTTGCAATGCCGAAGACAATCTGCGCACCGGACTCACTGTCATTGTAGCCTGGTTCTAGGGCTACTGAGGGAGTCCTGGATTAGGGGGTCCTTAGACAGCCGGACTATATGCTTATGCCGGACTGTTGGACTATGAAGATACAAGATTGAAGACTTCGTCCCGTGTCCGGGTGGGACTCTCCTTTGCGTAGAAGGCAAGCTTGGCAATTCGGATACGTAGATTCCCTTCACTGTAACTGACTCTATGTAACCCTAACCCCCTCCGGTGTCTATGTAAACCGGAGGGTTTAGTCCATAGGACAAGAACAATCATAATCATAGGCTAGCTTCTAGGGTTTAGCCTCTATGATCTCGTGGTAGATCAACTCTTGTAATACTCATATCATCAAGATCAATCAAGCAGGAAGTAGGGTATTACCTTCATAGAGAGGGCCCGAACCTGGGTAAACATCGTGTCCCCCGCGTCGTGTTACCATTAGCCTTAGACGCACAATTCGGGACCCCCTACCCAAGATACGCCGGTTTTGACACCAATAGCTGCACCTATATAAGCCTGCAGAAATGATTTCGCTACTAACTTGATCCCGGCTATCATCAACTGGACAAAGGAAAATCCAGACAAGACGGTAGATGATTTCACCAAGCCCAGTTTCGTCGGGAGCAACTTGGTGAACAACACCACTGCACCATCACCTGCTCACACAACCGCGCCTGCTCCCGCACTCACATCGACACCCGCTCATAGCAGCCCGGTCGTCCTCAAACTCTAGCGTACTAGGCGAGCCTTCGTCTTTGGCTGAGCTCGATGCCCTCATGATAATTACATGTCGCAGCAACATATATCTAGAATATTTTATTTTCGTTGCCTTTCGGATGTTTTATGCCGCAAACATGTGTTTGCAGGCCGACGAAACCCCATGTACCGTACTCTACTTGATCAAAGGCCAGAAGGTGGACGTGGGAAAGGTGGTGATAACAAAGCCCTTGGAGCTCACGTTCCACAGCCAGTCAATGCCCAGTGGGCACTGCAGGGTTACCTTGTTGAGTGTGAAATCGGGACACGAGAATTTGCCTCCTCCAGTATGGCTAGGGGGAGAGGACGACGAGACCCGCCGCGGCTTGGAAACTTCAAGGGTTGGGTGCTGCTATGGCCGAAGAATCGTCTTCGTCTAGAGCCAGCCGAGAGCACATCAATAACCACACATCAACAAGCAGGTATGAACACCACCACCCCGCCTACGCAATTACCAGCGCCTGTAGTGCCGGGTGAGAGCGGCGGATGATGTGATGAAGGGGGTCCAATAGTAGCTGATGTAATCGCCCCCGTAGAACAAAGAATGGATGATGATATGGACGAGGACCCTCTTTGGTTCCTCAATATAGGCGCCTATGACGGTGACTTAGATATGATGAGTCAGCCATATGATGACCCGGGCTATCAGCATGCCGATGAGGATATGGATGATTTGCCCGGGAAGGAACGTCCTAGCAGGGATTGCAAGAAGTCTCTCTTCATGGAATCCTCACAGGACACACCTGAAGATGCCGAATCAACACAGGCTCAACTAGCCGAGGGACGTACATTGCTTAGCCCAACAACACTGGGGCAGGGGTTAATTAAGGAAGGGTCTGGAAGGTCAGCCCAAGAAAAAGGAGAGGAAGACACCGGGGAAGAGAGCTCTTCTGCCTACAAACAAGCCAGAGCACATAGTAGCTAGACGGTGGATTTTGAAGAGCGTGTACCTGTCAAAGGTGCGGCCATGTTCCATGTCACGGGCGAGCCGATGCTACCGCCGAAACAGCTTGAGGCAATATTAGGGGATCTCAGGACACTGCATGACCATGTGCTGTCGACTGAGAAAAGCCTACTAGCCTCAAAGGATATATGATATCAGACATATGTGGCTTGTGTGCCTGAGGGGAAGTGCTACATCGACACACGACCTGCAGAGGTGTTTTTCCTACGGTTTGAGTATATCTTCGAGATGTTTCTAACAAGGCGGCTCGATTGTACAATCGTCTGCCTTTTTGCACTACATATGAGCTCTGTCATGAAGAGAGAAGAAGTCTCACAAATCTATGTGGCGGATCCATACTACATGCACGAGTCCTTCTTGAGTCTCGGCGACTTTGAGCATAAAACTGCTAGGGAGTACCTCGAAAACATCATGGTACAGAATAAGGACCAGGAAATTGTCCTCCTGCCTTATCATCCAAAGTAAGTCAGTGTTGGACAACCCTTTCGTACATTTCAATCACTACTTCTCGCTCATTTGGAGAATAATTTGAGGTGTTTTTCCACGCAGCAACGGGCGCACAGTCCTTATCATTCTTTACCCGCGAGTCTCCCATGCTGTGTATTTTGACCCTACCAGAAACTACGAGTAGAAGGACTACACCCACGCAATGAATATTCTAGATGATGCTCTCCAAGGCTTCAGCTTGAGGGGTAGCCACCTGCAGATCAGGAAACAAAGGAACAAGAAGACGGGTTTCTCGCAGAAAACTAACTTTCGCTGCATCCATGTCCCAAATCAAAGTAAGAACGATAGATTCTACCTCCTCCGTCTTATGATGGAGTTTAGAAGGGATCACCAAAAGCTTCGTATGACAAAGATAAATGATGATCATATCCGCAAGTGGGTAGAATCTCATAGAGAAGCAGATTATGTTGGGGAATGTTGCAGAAAATAAAATTTTTCCTACGGTTTCACCAAGATCCATCTATGAGTTCATCTAAGCAACGAGTCATGGGAGAGAGATTGCATCTACATACCACTTGTAGATCGCATGCGGAAGCGTTCAAGGGAACGGTGATGATGGAGTCGTACTCGCCGTGATTCAAATCACCGATGACCAAGTGCTGAACGGACAGCACCTCCGCGTTCAACACACGTATGGTACGGACGATGTCCCCTCCTTGATCCAGCAAGGGGGAAGGAGAGGTTGAGGAAGAAGGCTCCAGCAGCAGCACGACGGCGTGATGATGGTGGAGAGGCAGTACTCCGATAGGGCTTCGCCAAGCACTCAACGGAGGAGGAGAGGTGTTGGGGAGGGGAGGGGCTGCGCCTTCGATCAGGTGTTCAGCCCTCCCCTCGCCCCTCTATTTATAGGGGAAGGGGGAAGGGGGCCGTCCCCTCTAAATGAGATCTAGAGCGGGGGGTGGCGGCCAGGGAGGGGGCTTGCCCCCCAAGCAAAGGGGGTGCGCCCCCTTTAGGGTTCCCCCCCCCCCATCCCTAGGCGCATGGGCCCAAGGGGGGGCGCCCAGCCCTCCAGGGGCTGGTTCCCTGCCCCATGCGGCCCATGAGGCCCTCCGAGAGGGGTGGCCCCTCCCGGTGGACCCCCGGAACCCTTTCGGTGGCCCCGGTACAATACCGATATGCCCCCAAAACTTTCCGGTGTCCGCATGACAACTTCCCATACATAAATCTTTACCTCCGGACCATTCCGGAACTCCTCGTGACGTTCGGGATCTCATCCGGGACTCCGAACAACATTCGGTAATCACATACAAGTCTTCTTAATAACCCTAGTGTCACCGAACCTTAAGTGTGTAGACCCTGCAGGTTCGGGAGACATGCAGACATGACCGAGACGGCTCTCCGGTCAATAACCAACAACGGGATCAGGATACCCATGTTGACTCCCACATGCTCCTCGATGATGTCATCGGATGAACCACGATGTCGAGGATTCAATCAACCCTGTATGCAATTCCCTTTGTCAGACGGTATGTTACTTGCCCGAGACTCGATCGTCGGTATCCCAATACCTCGTTCAGTCTCGTTACCGGCAAGTCACTTTATCGTACCGTAATGCATGATCCCATGACCAGACACTTGGTCACTTTGAGCTCATTATGATGATGCACAACTGAGTGGGCCCAGTGATACCTCTCCGTCATACGGAGTGACAAATCCCAGTCTCGATCCGTGTCAACCCAACAGACACTTTCGGAGATACATGTAGTGCAACTTTATAGTCACCCAGTTATGTTGTGACGTTTGGTACACCCAAAGCACTCCAACGGTATCTGGGAGTTACACGATCTCATGGTCTAAGGAAGAGATACTTGACATTGGAAAAGCTCTAGCAAAACGAACTACACGATCTGGTGCTATGCTTAGGAATGGGTCTTGTCCATCACATCATTCTCCTAATGATGTGATCCCGTTGTCAACGACATCTAATGTCCATAGCCAGGAAACCATGACTATCCATTGACCAACGAGCTAGTCTACTAGAGGCTTACTAGTGACGTATTGTGGTCTATGTATTCACACGTGTATTATGATTTCCGGATAATACAATTATAGCATGAATAAAAGACAATTATCATGAACAAGGAAATATAATAATAATGCTTTTATTATTGCCTCTAGGGCATATTTCCAACAGTCCCCCACTTGCACTAGAGTCAATAATCCAGTTACATTGTGATGAATCAAACACCCATAGAGTTCTGGTGTTGATCATGTTTTGCTCGCGGGAGAGGTTTAGTCAACGGATCTGCGACATTTAGATCCGTATGTACTTTGCAAATATCTATGTCTCCATCTTGAACATTTTCACAGATGGAGTTGAAGCGACGCTTGATGTGCCTGGTCTTCTTGTGAAACCTGGACTCCTTGGAAAGGGGAATAGCTCCAGTGTTGTCACAAAAGAGTTTGATCGGCCCCGACGCATTGGGTATGACTCCTAGGTCGGTGATGAACTCCTTCACCCAAATTGCTTCATGCGCTGCCTCCAAGGCTGCCATGTACTCCGCTTCACATGTAGATCCCGCCACGACGCTCTGCTTGCAGTTGCACCAGCTTACTGCTCCACCATTCAACATATACACGTATCCGGTTTATGACTTAGAGTCATCCAGATCTGTGTCGAAGCTAGCGTCGACGTAACCCTTTATGACGAGCTCTTCGTCACCTCCATAAACGAGAAACATGTCCTTTGTCCTTTTCAGGTACTTCAAGATATTCTTGACCGTTGTCCAGTGTTCCTTGACGGGATTACTTTGGTACCTTCCTACCAAACTTACGGCAAGGTTTACATCAGGTCTGGTACACAGCATGGCATACATAATAGATCCTATGGCTGAGGCATAGGGGATGACGCTCATCTCTTCTTTATCTTTTGTCGTGGTTGGGATTGAGCCGAGCTCAATCTCACACCTTGCAGTACAGGCAAGAACCCTTTCTTGGACTGATCCATTTTGAACTTCTTCAAAATCTTATCAAGGTATGTGCTTTGTGAAAGACCTATGAGGCGTCTCGATCTATCCCTATAGATCTTGATGCCTAATATATATGCAGCTTCTCCAAGGTCCTTCATTGAAAAACACTTATTCAAGTAGACCTTTATGCTATCCAAGAATTCTATATCATTTCCCATCAAAATTATGTCATCTACATATAATATGAGAAATGCTACAGAGCTCCCACTCACTTTCTTGTAAACGCAGGCTTCTCCATAAGGCTGCATAAACCCAAACGCTTTGATCATCTCATCAAAGCGAATGTTCCAACTCCGAGATGCTTGCACCAGCCCATAAATGGATCGCTAGAGCTTGCACACTTTGTTAGCATTCTTAGGATCGACAAAACCCTCCGGCTGCATCATATACAGTTCTTCCTTAAGATGCCCGTTAAGGAATGCCGTTTTGACGTCCATCTGCCATATCTCATAATCATAGTATGCGGCAATTGCTAAAATGATTCGGGCGGACTTAAGCTTCGCTACGGGAGAGAAAGTCTCATCGTAGTCAATCCCTTGAACTTGCCGATAACCCTTAGCGACAAGTCGAGCTTTATAGATGGTGACATTACCATCCGCGTCCGTCTTCTTCCTAAAGATCCATTTGTTTTCTATCGCTCGCCGATCATCGGGCAAGTCAGTCAAAGTCCATACTTTGTTTTCATACATGGATTCTATCTCGGATTTCATGGCTTCTAGCCATTTGTTGGAATCTGGGCCCGCCATCGCTTCTTCATAGTTCGAAGGTTCACCGTTGTCTAACAACATGATTTCCAGGACAGGGTTGCCATACCACTCTGGTGTGGAACGTGTCCTCGTGGACCTACGAAGTTCAGTAGCAACTTGATCCGAAGTACCATGATCATCATCATTAACTTCCTCTCCAGTTGGTGTAGGCACCACAGGAACATTTTCCTGAGCTGCACTACTTTCCGGTTCAAGAGGTAGTACTTCATCGAGTTCTACTTTCCTCCCACTTACTCCTTTCGAGAGAAACTCTTTTTCCAGAAAGGATCCGTTCTTGGCAACAAAGATCTTGCCTTCGGATCTAAGGTAGAAGGTATACCCAATGGTTTCCTTAGGATATCCTATGAAGACGCATTTTTCCGACTTGGGTTCGAGCTTTTCAGGTTGAAGTTTCTTGGCATAAGCATCGCATCCCCAAACTTTTAGAAACGACAGCTTAGGTTTCTTCCCAAACCATAATTCATACGGTGTCGTCTCAACGGATTTAGAGGGTGCCCTATTTCAAGTGAATGTAGCTGTCTCTAGAGCGTATCCCCAAAATGATAGCGGTAAATCGGTAAGAGACATCATAGATCGCACCATATCCAATAGAGTGCGATTACGATGTTCGGACACACCATTACGCTGAGGTGTTCCAGGCGGCGTGAGTTGTGAAACGATTCCACATTTTCTTAAGTGTGTACCAAATTCGTGACTTAAATATTCTCCTCCACAATCCGATCGTAAGAACTTTATCTTTTGGTCACGTTGATTCTCTACTTCATTCTGAAATTCCTTGAACTTTTCGAAGGTCTCAGACTTGTGTTTCATCAAGTAGACATACCCATATCTACTCAAGTCATCAGTGAGAGTGAGAACATAACGATATCCTCCGCGAGCCTCAACGCTCATTGGACCACACACATCAGTATGTATGATTTCCAATAAGTTGGTTGCTCGCTCCATTATTCCGGAGAACGGGGTCTTGGTCATTTTGCCCATGAGGCATGCTTCGCATGTGTCAAATGATTCATAATCTAGAGACTCTAAAAGTCCATCAGCATGGATCTTCTTCATGCGCTTGACACCAATGTGACCAAGGCGGCAGTGCCACAAGTATGTGGGACTATCGTTATCAACTTTACATCTTTTGGTATTCACACTATGAATATGTGTAACATTACGTTCGAGATTCATTAAGAATAAACCATTGACCATCGGGGCATGAACATAAAACATATCTCTCATATAAATAGAACAACCATTATTCTCGGATTTAAATGAGTATCCATCTCGTATTAAACGAGATCCAGATACAATGTTCATGCTCAAACTTGGCACTAAATAACAATTATTGAGGTTTAAAACTAATCCCGTAGGTAAATGTAGAGGTAGCGTGCCGACGGTGATCACATCGACCTTGGAACCATTCCCGACGCACATCGTCACCTCGTCCTTCGCCAGTCTCCGCTTATTCCGTAGCTCCTGCTGTGAGTTACAAATGTGAGCAACGGCACCAGTATCAAATACCCAGGAGTTACTACGAGTACTGGTAAGGTACACATCAATTACATGTATATCAAATATACCTTTAGTGTTGCCGTCCTTCTTGTCCGCTAAGTATTTGGGGCAGTTCCGCTTCCAGTGACCCTTCCCCTTGCTATAAAAGCACTCAGTCTTAGGCTTGGGTCCATTCTTTGACTTCTTCCCGGCAACTGGCTTACCGGGTGCGGCAACATCTTTGCCATCCTTCTTGAAGTTCTTCTTACCCTTGCCCTTCTTGAACTTAGTGGTCTTATTGACCATCAACACTTGATGTTCTTTCTTGATTTCAACCTCTGCTGACTTCAGCATTGAGAATACTTCAGGAATGGTCTTCACCATCCCCTGCATATTGTAGTTCAACACAAAGCTCTTGTAGCTCGGTGGGAGCGACTGAAGGATTCTGTCAATGACCGCCTCTTCCGAGAAGTTGATCTCCAACTGGGACAGGCGGTTGTGCAACCCAGGCATTTTGAGTATGTGCTCACTGACAGAACTGTTTTCCTCCATCTTACAACTATAGAACTTGTCGGAGACTTCATATCTCTCGACCCGGGCATGAGCTTGGAAAACCATTTTCAGCTCCTTGAACATCTCATATGCTCCGTGCTTCTCAAAACGCTTTTGGAGCCCCGGTTCTAAGCTGTAAAGCATGCCGCACTGAACGAGGGAGTAATCATCAGCACGTGATTGCCAAGTGTTCATAACGTCTTGGTTCTCTAGGATGGGTGCTTCACCTAGCGGTGCATCTAGGACGTAATCTTTCTTGGCTGCTATGAGGATGATCCTCAGGTTCCGGACCCAGTCCGAATAGTTGCTGCCATCATCTTTCAGCTTGGTTTTCTCTAGGAACGCGTTGAAGTTCATGTTGACATGAGCGTTGGCCATTTGATCTACAAGACATATTTTGCAAAAGTTTTAGACTAAGTTCATGATAATTAAGTTCATCTAATCAAATTATTTAATGAACTCCCACTTAGATTAGACATCCCTCTAGTCATCTAAGTGTTACACGATCCGAGTCGACTAGGCCGTGTCCGATCATCACGTGAGACGGACTAGTCATCATCGGAGAACATCTCCATGTTGATCGTATCTTCTATACGACTCATGTTCGACCTTTCGGTCTCTGTGTTCCGAGGCCATGTCTGTACATGCTAGGCTCGTCAAGTTAACCCTAAGTGTTCTGCATGTGTAAATCTGTCTTACACCCGTTGTATGTGAACGTAAGGATCTATAACACCTGATCATCACGTGGTGCTTCGAAACGACAAACTTTAGCAACGGTGCACAGTTAGGGGGAACACTTTCTTGAAATTATTATAAGGGATCATCTTATTTACTACCACCGTTCTAAGTAAACAAGATGCATACAACATAATAAACATCACATGCAATTATATAGTAGTGACATGATATGGCCAATATCATATAGCTCCTTCGATCTCCATCTTTGGGGCTCCATGATCATCTTCATCACCGGCATGACACCATGATCTCCATCATTGTGTCTTCATGAAGTTGTCACGCCAATGACTACTTGTACTTCTATGGCTAACGCGTTTAGCAATAAAGTAAAGTAATTTACATGGCGTTCTTCAATGACACGCAGGTCATACAAAAAATAAAGATGACTCCTATGGCTCCTGCCGGTTGTCATACTCATCGACATGCAAGTCGTGATTCCTATTACAAGAACATGATCTCATACATCACAATATATCATTCATCATTCATCAAAACTTCTGGCCATATCATATCACATGACAATTGCTGCAAAAACAAGTTAGACGTCCTCTAATTGTTGTTGCATCTTTTACGTGGCTGCAATTGGGTTCTAGCAAGAACGTTTTCTTACCTACGAATAACCACAACGTGATTTTGTCAACTTGTATTTACCCTTCATAAGGACCCTTTTCATCTAATCCGCTCCAACTAAAGTAGGAGAGACAGACACCCGCTAGCCACCTTATGCAACTAGTGCATGTCAGTCGGTGGAACCTGTCTCACATAAGCGTACGTGTAAGGTCGGTCCGGGCCACTTCATCCCACAATACCGCTGAAGCAAGAAAAGACTAGTAGCGGCAAGCAAGTTGACAAGATCTACGCCCACAAAAAAATTGTGTTCTACTCGTGCAATAGAGAACTACGCATAGACCTAGCTCATGATGCCACTGTTGGGGAACGTTGCAGAAAATAGAAATTTTCCTACGGTTTCACCAAGATCCATCTATGAGTTCATCTAAGCAACGAGTCATGGGAGATATATTGCATCTACATACCACTTGTAGATCGCGTGCGGAAGCGTTCAAGGGAACGGTGATGATGGAGTCGTACTCGCCGTGATTCAAATCACCGATGACCAAGTGCTGAACGGACAGCACCTCCGCGTTCAACACACGTACGGTACGGACGACGTATCCTCCTTCTTGATCCAGCAAGGGGGAAGGAGAGTTTGAGGAAGAAGGCTCCAGTAGCAGCACGACGGCGTGATCATGGTGGAGAGGCAGTACTCCGACAGGGCTTCGCCAAGCGCTCAACGGAGGAGGAGAGGTGTTGGGGAGGGGAGGGGCTGCGCCTTGGATTAGCTGTTCAGCCCTCCCCTCGCCCCTCTATTTACAGGTGAAGGGGGAAGGGGGCCGGCCCCCTCTAGATGAGATCTAGAGGGGGGCGGCGGCCAGGGAGGGGGCTTGCCCCCCAAGCAAAGGGGGTGCGCCCCCTTTAGGGTTCCCCCCCCCCCCAGCCCTAGGCGCATGGGCCCAACGGGGAGGGTGCCCAGCCCTCCAGGGGCTGGTTCCCTGCCCCATGCGGCCCATGAGGCCCTCCGAGAGGGGTGGCCCCTCCCGGTGGACCCCCGGAACCCTTCCGGTGGCCCCGGTACAATACCGATATGCCCCCGAAACTTTCCGGTGTCCGCATGACAACTTCCCATATATAAATCTTTACCTTCGGACCATTCCGGAACTCCTCGTGACGTCCGGGATCTCATCCGGGACTCAGAACAATATTCAGTAATCACATACAAGTCTTCCTAATAACCCTAGCGTCACCGAACCTTAAGTGTGTAGACCCTACGGGTTCGGGAGACACGCAGACATGACCGAGACGGCTCTCCGGTCAATAACCAATAGCGGGATCTCGATACCCATGTTGACTCCCACATGCTCCTCGATGATGTCATCGGATGAACCACGATGTCGAGGATTCAATCAACCCCGTATGCAATTCCCTTTGTCAGACGGTATGTTACTTGCCCGAGACTCGATCGTTGGTATCCTAATACCTCGTTCAGTCTCGTTACCGGCAAGTCACTTTACTTGTACCGTAATGCATGATCCCGTGACCAGACACTTGGTCACTTTGAGCTCATTATGATGATGCATTACCGAGTGGGCCCAGTGATACCTCTCCGTCATACGGAGTGACAAATCCCAGTCTCGATCCGTGTCAACCCAACATACACTTTCGGAGATACCTGTAGTGCACCTTTATAGTCACCCAGTTACGTTGTGACGTTTGGTACATCCAAAGCACTCCTACGGTATCCGGGAGTTACACGATCTCATGGTCTAAGGAAGAGATACTTGACATTGGAAAACCTCTAGCAAAATGAACTACACGATCTTGTGCTATGCTTAGGAATGGGTCTTGTCCATCACATCATTCTCCTAATGATGTGATCCCGTTGTCAACGACATCTAATGTCCATAGTCAGGAAACCATGACTATCCGTTGACCAACGAGCTAGTCTAGTAGAGGCTTACTAGGGACGTATTGTGGTCTATGTATTCACACGTGTATTACGATTTCCGGATAATGCAATTATACCATGAATAAAAGACAATTATCATGAACAAGGAAATATAATAATAATGCTTTTATTATTGCCTCTAGGGCATATTTCCAATAGATTATAAACTTAGAGATGACTTCTTTTGCATCCAGAGGGACATTGCAACGATTATCATGAAAGAAGTCATCAAAGAGAAGGGGATGTTCCACCACGGCCCTATATCGCAAGCTGACATCCGAACTCGCATAGGCATGCAACATCAGGACTTCACGTCATTCAAGAAGATAGGGTGCATCCTCGATGATATGGAAGGATGGAACTTCTAGTGATTTACGATGTCGATGATGATGATATGTGTGAGTTGAACTTGTATAGTTTGTGTAGCGATGAAACTTTTCGATGTACACGGTCCCTGTCGAACTTGCGTAATGCTACTTTGTTAGTTTGGCTACGATGACCTACGTACCTCTAGTTAATTAGTTTGCGTACGATGAAACTACGTTGATTATTTGTATGTTTACTATATGTTGCATCTAGTTGCTAACCCTTTATTTTTCGTGCTGCTCAAGTATATTTTGTTGCATATGATTGTACATTCTCTTGATGAAGATGCATCTCTAGCAGGTACCTAGATTCTTGATGGCGAAGAAGCAGTGCTATGTCGTGTACAAATGGAAGGTTCCGGGAGTGTACGACGAGTGGCCTAAGTGTCAGGCGCAAGTGGAGGGGGTCTTAGGCGCCAGCCATAAAGGCTTCAAAAGCAAACAAGAAGCAGACGGTAGTTACTTGAGGTTCACACTAGCGCGAGAGAGGACTCATAACCGCCGCCTCATGTGCTGCATAGTTCCGCTCTCACTCATAGTGATAGCTCTTCTTGCTTTTATCATTGTTTAGATGGATGACGATGTAGTTGCTCGATACTTGTATTGCTATTTTCAAGATGATGACAAGAGCCACTTTGTGTTGGATGATGATTATGATGATGACATGATTTGATGAGACTATTTTTATGTATATGCTATGATTACATTTGTATGTGTATGATATGCTAAAGATTATTGTATAAAGTCTGTTCAAATACAAAACAAATATGTAGAAAAAACACAAACTAATAAAACTAGCAGTAGCGAGGGGAATAAAATTAGCAACAGCACGCTCTTACCAGTAGCGCGACTTAATTAAAAGCGCTGCAGCTATTATCAGTAGCGCGTTCCTCCAAAGCTCGCTACTACTACCCATATATAGCAGTAGCATGGGCCCACCCACACTACCGCTACATGTTAGCTATAGCGCTGTATCAGTAGCACGGGTACCCGCGCTAATGATACACCAAATACCCGCGTTACTGCTAGGCTTATCCCTAGTAGTGGAACTGTCGGGAGAAATTTGGACATGACGGCATAAAATTGCTGGCATATCTCCATCTGTCGGGAACTATAATTCCTGGCAAACATTCTCATGGCACTTATATCACTCCCGATAGTTTGAACTTGTAGGTGCCTTGTCCCAGCGGTTCTTCAGTCCTTGCATGCAATTTGTGGTGTAATGACAAGAATTGAGATTTGGAAATAAATGGATTAGGATTATCCTCACTTACCCCCCTACTAGACGTGTAGATTGTCGATCTAGTGGCCCCAAACCGTCAATGATCTGTCGACCTGTAGCCCCAATGATTGTAGTGTCCTCATGACACTTGCTTACCAGCATAGCGAGCTCACATAAAATAGGTTTGACACCATAGGCAGGTCAAACAAACACAACCTAAGTCTAAGTCAGGCTTTAGGATTTCCCTAATAGCGTTATTTGGGGCCGCGTGAACTGGGGCTTCGCGCGACCAAGGGCGAGATACGAGAATACAAATATCTCTACTTCAACATCGTCCCAGAATCGCCCTGGTGTTGATGGTGACTACCCCGCTCAACCAACTCTTTGCACGTCTCACCGACTATTCTGACAAGGCAGGTTATGATTTTCCCCATCACATTGTCAACCGGCAGGTCATCGACTAGCAGGTGTTGTTGACAAGATTGAATATGGCTCCATGGGACTTCATCTTGAGTTTGTAGAGCGGTCGACGTAATAGCGACACTAATAAAAATATTTATTTTGATGGATATCCGACTCTCCCAATCATAAACTACTAATTCACTTAGGGCTAGGGGTCCAAGATCCACACCATTTTATGTTAGGTGGGAGGGGGGTTAGACCCCCCCCCCCCAAATAAAAAAACCAGACTATGTTTTTATCATATGGTTGTTTGTGCTCAAGTACATGTATGCACGCTAGCCCCCATAAGTTTTGAAAGGGCAACAAACCAAAACAAACACAACCTAAGTCCTGGGACGGAGCCACCGTTGTATCATTGGGTGTAGTTGAACATAAAATCACAGCTTGCAAAACAGACTCCTCCCTTGTTTATCTCTTTCAAAATAGCTATATGGGGGACTCCCAACCTCTTTTTGATGTCGTCCACAATTGGTTTGTAGTCGCAAGCAATTACCTAATGATCCAAAGATAGATCAGTCGCAAGAGCTAAGGCCTCGTGACATGCGATGGCCTCCAGAACTATTGGACTATTAACACCACACTAGAAGAAAACAGGGCACTAGTCCTAGTTCCAGAGGCCCTTTAGTCCCCGTTCTGGAACCGGGACTAAAGGTTTGGGACTAAATCCCAAAACCTTTAGTCCCAGTTTGCATGTGAACCAGGACAGAAGGGGCTCCACGTGGCCGTCGTGGGGCGCCCAGGCAAGAGGACCTTTAGTCCCAGTTGGTAACACCAACCGGGACAAAAGGCAGCCACGCGTCAGCAGCTTGTAGGCGCTAGTTTTTTTTTCTTTTGAAAGGGGGGTTTAGGGGGTTTGGAGGGTTAATTTAGGGGTTTGATCATATTGTGTTAGCTAGCTAATAGAGAGAAGTGACCTCTCTTTCTCCGTGCTTTTGGTCGACGCTAGTTACTATATGTATAGAGAGAACTCGACACGCTAGCTAGTAAGCAAATGAAGGAACCATTAATTACACAAGATCGTCATGAACATATATGTACACAGATAAGTGACCTCTCTTTCTCCGAGATTGGTCGAACAACAAGTTTTCGTATATCTATCTGAGCTACTACATATATACAATATAACATCTCTGACAATCCCTAACATCTAAAATCCATGTCAACTTCCACATGGCATTCTTTGTCTTTATGTATGACGTGGTCAAGAAAGAATCCCGCCAATTCCTCTTGAATTGCTCGATCATGTGGTAGGAGTTCATCCCGCATCTGCCACAACTAATTTAAAGAAGGGGGTCAATACATATATATCAATGGAACTCAACACAATACATGGTAATAAAATAAAATTGTGAATATTGTTTACATACTTCATATTGTTCATCAAAGTAGCTCCGCTGAGAGGTCGAGTTCTTGATGAAATCGCAAACGTAGTATCCACATAAATTATTCCCGCCTTCCTATCACAAGCACTTTATGAGAAATAGAGTTCAATCAAACTGATAATCAAGCATGATAAATGATATTGATGAAACTAGAATCAATGAGAGATGCGCAGAACTACCTAGTACAACTTACTTTGGGGTGTGCAAATCGCAGCTCCTTCGGCAGACCCGGAACCATTCCGGTGAAGTGCTTCCTAACCCTGCCAAGCAAAGGAAATGATTACTTGATATCAGCAAATGAACGAAAGTTGCCGATATGGTGCGATAATGATCGATTGAACTTACTTCTGGAGCATTGCAGTCATGTTCACATAATCCTGGGGATCTTTACGTCTCGAGTCTAAGAGAGTTATTATTCCTCGGTCAAACTTAATCTGTAGCAGAATAAAGTGGAAGCTGCGCACACATAACTCATGAATTACATTACTATAACCTCGAGTAAGCGAAACCGAATATGCACAACATAGTAACACTCACTTGAAGTTGTAAGGAAAGAGTATTTTAGCTTTGTATTGATGTCGAAGTAACGATTGTAGGAAGTTGTCCTCAGTATCTTTGACTCTCTTTTTAACTAACCTTTCATTTATGGTATTTGGGCTAATGAACCCAATGTCTGAGATTTGTTCCTTTTTGCATTCAATGATCTTCAATCTGCATAATATAGTGAGGATAATTATATATACATGCAATGAAAGAGCTGAGCTATAGAGACTTAATTACAGAAGTAATACTTACAGACAGAAGCAAGTCATGAGTTGTTTGCCGAGGGCGTCTTAGTTGAATAACTGAAATAATTCCACAAATTCAATAGGCAATAGATCAACTCCAATGAGGTTGTAATCATCTTTATTTCTCACTATCTATCCTTCCCACACTTCCTGCAGGCATGCATGTACCATTCATGTAATCTTCGCATCATTGTTGTTAGAGGAGGATGATCAGGTTTGATGAGAGGCTTTCCGTAATATCTGAAGATCTCTACTGCCTCTAACATTTCAAACTCTACATCATCGCTCAGGTATTCACCAGGATTGGTATCGGGCAATAGCCCTGGATTATTAGCGACGATATCGCTAGACACCTTGAGCGGAGGGCACGGTTGCTTTGCCTGTTCGCCGAGCTGGGGAATTGTTTTCCCACTTCTTTGTTGTGCTAATCTTGCATCACTGGAAGTACTTCTCGACCGCCGTGCATCTTCATTTGTCTTTTTAATACAATGGACATAGTTGGATTCCGGCGGAGGTGGTGGTGGTCGCTTCAGGGCATCCAGAGTGCGCTTTGCTTTCACCGGATCTATCATTTCCTTTGGAGGGGGAGGTTTCCGTGCAAAATGGTCCTCCACTTCGGCTGCCACCATGTCATTGGTTTCCTTGTCAGGCCTCTCATATGGTAACTTTTCCGGAGCCTTGAGACGTGGACCATATTTGAATTGCTTCCCGCCTCTGCTTGTATTGCTAGCCACCAGAGCGGCGGCATCTCTCTTCTGTCGTTGCTGACGCGACGGAGTCTGCTGACACACCGGAGGAGGCAGAGGAGGAGGCGGAGTGCTCCGACGCGGCGGAGGAGGTGGAGGAGGAGGCAGAGTGCCCTCACATGCGAGAGGAGGCAGAGGAGGAGGCGGAGTGCCCTGATCACTCGCTGGAGGAGGAAGAGGCAGAGTGCCCTAACTCGCCGAAGGAGGAGGAGGAGGCGTCCAGTTTGGAAGCTTGATGTACTCCTTCCTCCATAGACAGGAAGCAGCTCGTAAATGAATGTCCCCTTCACCTATAGGTAAGTCAAGCTCCATCTCCTCAAATCCCTCCATTATTTCATCCATCGTCACAACAGCATAGCCATGTGGAATCGGATGGCAATGAAAAGTTCCCTCAGCTTGAGGAGGTATAACAAAGCCGACCGCTGCCTTCAAAGTCAGGTTCTGGCATTTCGTCATTAGCTCGCAATTTTCAGCCTCCGTGATACTATCAACGGGGTAGCGAGGAGCCGTGAAATCAGGCTGAACAAGCTCCGTGGAAGCCACGCTGCTTCTCCACTGAGATGGTGGGGTAGCTTTTGGGGCAGCGTCGAAGCAAGGATCTTCGTGCCATTGAGATGGTTGGCCGGTAGTTCACTGTCTCTCAAGTTCCTCTAGCATTGCTATTCTTGCATTGAGCTTCTCCATTTCGCCCGCTTCCACTTTCTTCTTTATCTCTCGGCTTCTGTAACCACCGCTGCCGGGAAACCCATGCACCCACTGAACGGAGCCTGGTGCGCCTCGTGTTCATCCAGGGTGCTCAGATTCTCGAGGGCCTCTGTCAGCTCATCCTTCTCTCTGTCAGGAATGAACGTCCCTTCCTGCGCTGCCCTGATATATTTATGAAGCTTCTTGATGGGTATTGCAAGTTGCTCGTCCGTCCAACGACACTCACCTATTTATGGGTCCAAAGTTCCCCCAACCCCGAAGAACGAAGTCCTTGAACGATCTGTCCAGTTTAATGTTGCTGGTTGGACCCCTTTAGCAAGCAGGTCTTGCTCAGCTTTGTCCCACAATGGCTGGGCTTCGTAGTAGCCACCAGACCCTGTGTGATGGTGATACTTCTTCTTTGCAACATTTTTCTTGTTTGTCACTGACCTTTTCACACCCTTCTCTGATTTCTTGTAGGCCACAAATGCGGGCCAATGATCTCTTATCTTCTCATATCTACCGGTGAATTCTAGAGTCTTCCCTTTGTCGAAAACTTTTTGTTCAACTCTTTCTTCCAGTTCCTAAATAGATATGCCATCTTCTTAAGAGCAAACACCTTGACCTTTGGCTCTATAACTGGGTTATTCAGATCCTCCTCTGGCGGGAGGCTGAAATTTGTCATCGGCGAGGTCCAAAGATCACCTTTTAGTCTATCCTGGACATAAGAAACTTCAAGGTTGTTGTTACTCTTATTCGATTGATGGATACTGATTAGGACACTGTCCCTAACAATAGCTCCGCACTGAGATACAAATGTGTCCTTGGTCCGCTTGGGAGCAATTAGTTGGCCATCATCCGCGATTTCTGTCATCGTGAACCTTTCATCCTGGCGCAACCTTTTCCTTGGGCCTCGTCTCCTTACGGAAGTTTGGCTTGATCCAGAGGGCTATAAAAGAAGAAAGAAGTGGTAATATATGTACATACCAAAACAATTAATGCATCAAGTTAGCACAGGCTTCAATAATATATATATCTCGCTGGACTTTGCAACAGCTCCCTCCTTCGATCGGTCATCGGAGCCGTCATCATGATCTCCTTCTTCCACCATTGGGTCATCGGAGCTGTCATCATCTCCTTCCTCCTCTGTTGTTGGATTACCAGAGCCGTCATCCTCTCCTTCCTGACCATCGGTGTCGTTGAGAAACGACAAGGGATCACCTCCATCGCGGATTATATCCCCCAACAACTCTTCTTGTTCCAAGTCTCTGTCCATGGTTTCTGCAAATATTACAACATGGCGATATATACAAAAACACAAGAGATGGATATATTAATGGCAAACATAGACCTATAGCTAATCAAAACAAGGAATCAAACACATATATGAGCAATGGATTAGTTGCAAACCGCCTCTCTCATGCATGTCCGACGTCCCACCTCATGTCGAAGTTATCGGGCCGGGGTTATACTTTCAGGAGAGGACACTTTGCAAAAAATAATCGCTATGCAGGGAGGGCGTAGATCGACAATGCTATTTCTTCTAGGGTTTGGGTGGCCTCGAGACTAGGTAAATTTGGGTGGCCTCGACAATGCTTCTAGGGTTTGGGGTTTCCTCGACAACGATTCTATGGTTTGGGGTGGCCTCAACAATGCTTCTAGGGTTTGGGGTGACCTCGACAACGCTCTTATAGGGTTTGGGGTACGGTGGCCTCGACAATGCTTCTAGGGTTTAGGGTGGCCTCGACAACTCTTCTAGGGTTTGGGGTGGCCTGGACAACTCTTCTAGGCTTTGGGATGGCCTCGATAACGCCTTTCTAGTCCCGGTTTGGGTGGACTCGAGAGTTGGTCGGGCAAGAGGGGGTTGATCGACGTCCCCCCTCGTGTCAAAGTTACCGGAGTTCTCTATATGAACAAAACAAAATCCACATGACATGTACGACGAGCGGACCGCCTCTCTCTCATGCATGTCTGACGCCCCCCCTCATGTCGAAGTTATCAGGGAGGGGGTAGATCGACAACGACGTCGCTCTTTATTCTAGGGTTTGGGTCGCCCTCGATAGTTGGTCGGGCGAGCGTGCCAGGAGTAAGTAACATTTTAACTCATTTTCAATATATGAACATTTTAACTTAGTAACTAGTAGCTTACTAAATTTTAACTAATTTCTATGAACAAAAAAGATATTCTATGAATAAAAAAACATCATATGATCATTTTCTATATATATACAGCCATCCACATCCATGCATACATATGAACAAAAAATATATCATATGATCATCTATGAACAAAAAAAACATCATATGATCATCTATGAACAAAAAAAATCATATATGATCATGTATGAACAAAAAAATCATCATATATATGAACAAAAAAATTATGAAAAAAAACAGCATATGATCATATACAGATACATATCATCATACACACACACACACACACATATATATATATATCATCTATGAACAAAAAAATCATCATGCATATATATGAAAAAGGGGCGGAGAAGGGAGGAGGACAGGGAGGGCGCCGGCCGGACCGAACGGCCAGGAGGGGTGGCGGCGGCGGGGCAGAGGTGCGGGGTCAGCGGCAAGGACGACGACGGGGTGCAGGGGCGCGGGCGAAGGCGATGACGTGGTCGGGGCAGGGGGTGGGCTCGGGGCAGAGGCGACGGCAACAACGAGGGCAGGCCGGGGCAGGGGCGATGACGGGGGCGGCGGACGAGGGCGGGGTAGCCTGGCAGCGTCGATGAGCTCGGCTTTGTCGAGGCAACTCGTAGATGAAAACTGAAAATTTCTAAGTGTTTGCTTATATACATGAAGCACTGGTCCCAGTTCGTGGCACCAATCGGGACCAATGCCACCCTTTAGTCCTGGTTGGTGCCACCAACTAGGACCAAAGGTCAGTTTTCATCATCCCAAAGAGTGGGAAGCAGAGGCCTTTGGTCCCGGTTGGTGGCAGCAACCGAGACCAAGGGGGGCAATTATCCCGGTTGGTGCCACCAACTGGGACCAAAGGCACCCTTTAGTCCTAGTTGGTGGCACCAACTGGGACCAAGGCCTTGTGCTGTAACTGGCATGTTGCGGTGGGATGTTTAGTCCTACCTCGCTAGCTGAGAGGGGCTCAGAGTGGTTTATAAGCGCCGCTGCACCAACCACTTCGAGCTCCTCTGTACTGCAGGCCCACGGGCCTAAATGCACTCTCTGTGCGTGTGAGCCTACCGGGCCTGCATCCTGGCCCAACTAGCGGGTTGGGTTTCTAGTCGTATGCAGGCCGTGGTGGCCCAGTAGGCGGCATATTTTTAAATTTTTCCCAGTATTTTTGTTTTGTTTTTTGCTTTATTTAGTTTCTTTTGTTTCTACTTACAACTAAATACTTAGAGTTTTTTAGTGATTCTTTTTGCTTTAGGTCACAAAAATTATAAAGTTTCTGTTAGTGCCATTAGTTTTCAAATTTGAATAGTTTAAATTTAAATTCTTTGAAATTTGTGTGAATCACTAGTTTGTGAATAACTTTACATTAAAAATAGATCTTTGAGTGATTCTTTCTCATGCTATTCAATATTAGTGTGTTTTATCATTATATTCAATTTAGTAATTTTTAGTGTGCTATTATAGTTTCTAACAAAATATACTTTATGTAAATTCTTTTTGCTATTAATGTTTTGAAGAAAATAATATCTTAATTGATTGTTTTTAGTTCATTCGTTTTTGTATTAGGGTTTTATAAAAGTTTTCTAGTTCATTCATTTTGCTATTAGTTCATTCTTTGAGCTAAATGGCCCTGAAATTGAAAAGCACTGCAAATTAAGTCTGAACATGTTGAAAGTTGGCATGGTATCATCATTTCACCCACATATCATGTGTTAAAAAGTCGAGAGGGTTACGGCAAAAACTGGATGCACTTCATGTACAAAATGGACAATCTCTTTCGAAGTATAAGGGTTTCGGACGAAAACTCATCTGTTACAAAGGGATTTCATTTTTTTGAACTTATTTGAACTCCGGACTTTCTGTGTGTTCAAAATGCACCATTCAAAGCCACATCATCAATTTTCAACCCTTTCTGACTTCATTTGGTAGTTTTCGTGCATTTACTGATTTTTTTGAGCTAAATGACCCTGAAGTTGAAAAGCACTACAAATGAAGTCTGAACAGGTTGAAAGTTGGCATGGTATCATAATTTCACCCACATAGCATGTGCTAAAAAGTTGAGATGGTTACGAAAAAAACTAGATGCACTTCGTGTACAAAATGGACAATCTCTTTCGAAATATCAGGGTTTCGGACGAAAACTCATCTGTTACAAAGGGATTTCATTTTTTGAACTTATTTGAATTCCAGACTTTTTGTGTGTTCAAAATGCACCATTCAAAGCCACATCATCAATTTTCAACCCTTTCTGACTTCATTTGGTATTTTTCATATATTTACTAATTTTTTTGAGCTAAATAACCCTGATATTGGAAAGAACTACAAATGAAGTCTAAATAGGTTGAAAGGTAGCATGGTATCATCATTTCACCCACATACCATGTGCTAAACAGTTGAGAGGGTTACAACAAAAACTGGATGCACTTCGTGTAAAAAATGGACAATCTCTTTCGAAGTATCAGGGTTTCGGACGAAAACTCATCTGTTACAAAAGGTATTTCATTTCTTGACATGTAACTGTAGTGATATTCTAGATCAAAGGCATCATCAGAATAGTTGTGGAGAGAAAGTCTTCACTTTTTCTTCGCTTGTGTCCTTTGCTTATTGCGTCGTAACCATGGATAATCTTCATCGTTTAACAGGGTGCTTGTGTCAGCCTTGACTTTGAAGGGAGGAATTTCATGAAACTTTTCATAATCTTCAGACATGTCTGTCTTGCCCTCCACTCCCATGATGTCTCTTTTCCCTAAAAGAACTATGGCGCTTTGGCTCATCGTATGATGTATTCACTTCCTTAATTTTTCTTTTTCTCGTTTGGTAGACATGTCCTTCACGTAGAAAACCCGCTCCACATCATTGGCTAGTACAAATGGTTCGTCTGTGTACCCAAGATTGTTCAGATCCACTGTTGTAATTCCGTACTGTGGGTCTACTTGTACCCTGCCTCCTGACAAATTGACCCATTTGCACTGAAACAAAGGGACCTTAAAATCATGTCCATAGTCAAGTTCCCATATGTTCATTGTGTAACCATAATATGTGTCCTTTCCCCTCTTGGTTGCTTCATCAATACGGGTACCGCTGTTTTCGTTGGTGCTCTTTTGATCTTTGGTGATCCTGTATAATGTATTCCTATTTATCTCGTACCCTTTGTAAGTTAATATAGTCGAAGTTGGTCCCCTGGCCAACGAGTACAGCTCATCGAAAACAGTGTTGTCAGCCATGAGATGTGTTTGCAACCAACTATCGAAAGTCCTGAAGTGTTCACATGTAATCCAGTCGTCACACTACTCCGGGTGTTTGGAGCGCAGAATATTCTTGTGTACATTGACATACGGGGTCACCAAGGAAGAATTATGTAGAACTGTGTAGTGTGCTTGAGACCAAGAATGCCTGTCCCTACATATTATTGATTCCGCTCCTAGCGTGCCTTTTCCAATCAGCCTGCCCTCATACCTCGATTGAGGGAGACCAATCTTCTTAAGGTCACGAATGAAGTCAACACAAAACCCAATGACCTCCTCTGTTTGATGGCTCGTGGAGATGCTTCCTTCTGGCCTAGCACGTTTTAGAACATATTTCTTTAAGACTCCCATGAACCTCTCAAAGGGGAACATATTGTGTAGAAATACAGGCCCAGAATGGCAATCTCACCGACTAGATGAACTAGGACATGCATCATGATATTGAAGAAGGATGGTGGGAACACCAGCTCGAAACTGACAAGACATTGCGCCAAATAACTCCTTAACCTTGTTAGGATATCTAGATCGATCACCTTCTGAGAGATTGCATTGAGGAATGCACATAGCTTCACAATGGCTAATATAAGTTTTCCGGTAGAAGCCCCTTTTGGTAATATGCCCTAGAGGCAATAATAAAATTGTTTTTATTATATTTCCTTGCTCATGATAATCGTCTATTATTCATGCTATAATTGTATTAACTGGAAACTGTAATACATGTGTGAATACATAGACCACAACATGTCCCTAGTGAGCCTCTAGTTGACTAGCTCGTTGATCAATAGATGGTTATGGTTTCCTGACCATGGACATTGGATGTCATCGATAACAGGATTACATCATTAGGAGAATGATGTGATGGACAAGACCCAATCCTAAGCATAGCACAAGATCGAGTAGTTCGTTTGCTAAGAGCTTTTCTAATGTCAAGTATCATTTCCTTAGACCATGAGATTGTGCAACTCCCGGATACCGTAGGAATGCTTTGGGTGTACCAAACGTCACAACGTAACTGGGTGGTTATAAAGGTGCACTATAGGTATCTTTGAAAGTGTCTGTTGGGTTGGCAAGAATCGAGACTAGGATTTGTCACTCCGTATGACGGAGATGTATCTCTTGGCCCACTCGGTAATGCATCATCATAATGAGCTCAGTGTGACTAAGGAGTTAGTCACGGTATCATGCGTTACGGAACGAGTAAATAGACTTGCCGGTAACGAGATTGAACAAGTTATGGGGATACCGACGATCGAATCTCGGGCAAGTAACATACCGATGGACAAAGGTAATTTTATACGGGATTGATTGAATCCACGATATCGTGGTTCATCCGATGAGATCATCGTGGAACATGTGGGAGCCAACATGGATATCCAGATCCCGCTGTTGGTTATTGACCGGAGAGATGCCTGGGTCATGTCTGCATCGTTCCTGAATCCGTAGGGTCAACACACTTAAGGTTCGGTGATGCTAGAGTTGTTATGGGAAATAGTTGTGGTTACCGAAGGTGGTTCGGAGTCCCAGATGAGATCCCGTACGTGATGAGGAATTACGGAATGGTCCGGAGGTGAAGATCGATATATTGGACGAAGGGTATTGGAGTCTAGAATTGTTACGGGGGTACCAGGTGACGACCAGTGTGTCCGAAAGGGGTTTCGGAGGCCCCGGCAAGCGTTGGGGGGCTTATGGGCCAAGGGGAGGGGGCAAACCAGCCCACTAAGGGGCTGTGCGCCCCTCCCACCCCATCTCACGTAACCTGGAGAGGTGGGGGCGCCTCCCCTAGGGCAGCTACCCCTCCCGGCTTGGGGGGAAAGTTTCCTAGGGGTGGGGGCGCCCAAACCCATCTACTGTTTCCCTTGTGGCCGCCTCCCCTCCCCTAGGGAAACCCTAGGGCGCCTCCTCGTCTACCATTCCCCCTATATATAGTGAGGGAGAGAGAGGGCAGCCGCACCCCTTCTGTGGCGCAGCCCCTTCCTCCTCCAACACTCCCTCCTCCTCCGTAGAGCTTGGTGAAGCTCTGCAGAAAATCCACAAGCTCCACCACCACGCCGGTCGTGGTGCCGGAGATCTCCCTCAACTTCTCCTCTCACATTGCTGGATCAAGAAGGAGGAGACGTCCCCGGGCTGTACGTGTGTTGAACACGGAGGCACCGTCCGTTCGGTGCTAGATCGGATCTTTCGCGATTTGAATTGCTGCGAGTACGACTCCATCATCCGCGTTCTTGTAACGCTTCCGTTTCGCGATCTTCAATAGGTATGAAGATGCACTCCCTCTCTCTCATTGCTAGCATCTCCTAGATTGATCTTGGTGACACGTAGGATAATTTTTAATTATTTCTACGTTCCCCAACATAGAAACGTACCCATCTGCAGCGCTCAGACTCTCATGATCCAGACGAGAATGACATTCTAAACAGAAGCAACTATTACATAGAAAGAGTGACATAGACGAGGATGACCAAATGAAAAGGAATATGCATAACAAAAGAAAGAACTACCCATCCAGAACCAGCAGCAAAGACCACAAAGTCATTCGAAGAGATGATCCAACACCATCATAATTTGCAGCCCCGCTTTAGCGACCAGTGATCCGGAGACACCAGTACTCCACCCTTTCGATGCAACAGCCCAGTTACCTATCAACCTGAAGGCTTGAACCACATCACTGCCTGTCGTAATTGAGACATCCAAGGATCAAAGTTAATCCGGATGCCTTTGTCATTCCCACCTTCTTTTGGCTGCAGGCTGTATCGTTGACAATCAGGGGAGTTTGCTCCTGAACTCCTAGGGCTCGCCGTGTAGACACAGTTTTCCATAGCAAACAGAGCCTCTCTGCCATCAAGGTCCTTGCCAATGGTGATCTCCTGGTTAATCAGATAATTGAGTCTGAGAAACAGAGAGTGTGAACCAAGGCTGTTTACCCGCCTCCAACTAAAAAATCCTAAAGGCCCCAACAAGCTGGTATCCTGCTCATACATGTAACAGCCACTGTCCGGATACTCACGTATTACATGGTGCTTGTATATGTGGGGTTTTTGCAATATAACTTTTCCGGCTCATGTGTCCAAATGATCATCAGTCTTTTGTTGTCGTCTGATCGAGCGAGGAACCAGTTGTGCTTCCCTGTTTTTGGCAAAGGTGGTGTAATTACAAAGGGCAGTAACTGGAGGGACACTGCATCATATCAAAAAGGACAAGCGTTGTTAATGTAAGATCAACATTGTTCAGAGTATGAGTAGGATAATGCAAGAAACAGCATTGATATGTCCCTGTTGGAACTGGGAGGAAAATACAGGGAAATGTATACTGGGTTCGAAAATATAGAAGTGCCATGCATGGTTATACTCATGTTATCTCGCAATCGATTCTTCACAGGAAACTACCATGTCATGCATGTTATGTAATCATGTTTTGTCCTCACAAACAAATTCTTCAAGGTAACTAACAGAACATGCATTGTTATATACTCGTGTTCTGTGGGCAAAAAAATTTGTGAGGATATTATTCTAGCCATTGATTGCTGAAGGGCGAATATAGGTATGTACACATGGTAAGCATTGCAGGATTTCACTACTTCCAAATATAGAGTTCTCCATATGCACATTTACTTCCCTAATGTATGGTTAGATGAAACCAACAGTGTGGTGCATGTTTCTACATCATGAAAATGAGGAAACTAACATGGCCATTGATACACACTCATATTTAGTAGTAGTATATAGATTACTGTAAAATAAGGATAATATCCATCTATTCCTAACCGTTTGATTATTCAGGGTACAAATTGGCTGTAATGACATGGTCACAATCGCATGAATTAACTCATTCCAAATATAGCTGATTTAGCGCGTCTCTAATATATTGCCATAGTTATACTCTAATTCTGTTCAAACAGGGATATGCCAATCATCACAAAAAGTTCAAACAGTGTCATGGCGTCATCATTAACATGAGAAGGAAACAACTTACACGCGCCGTCCCAGCAATATGTGGTGCCATCTGCTTTGTCGATCGCGTAGATGATGCCATTGTGTTCAATAGCATCACAGAAGTGTGTATCAGCTTTGACGATGATCCACTGTGAACCGAGTTTTCTCCAGCTAAAAAAGGCACCGGGATAAAGATAGGCGAGTCCGCGGTCGAACAAGGCAATTAGCTTGAAGTCTGCGTAATTCGCATGTCGTGTGGGTACTTGGAAGATTACAATCTTCTGCAAAACAAGGTCCGTCCAACTGACGTAGTAATCTAGATGACTTGGACCGCGATGGTAATACTCTATATAATCCAACGGAGGAAGGATAATCTCATGGGAGGTCTGGAAGTTCACGAGCACCAACTTTTTACCGTCTTCTCTGAAGGCAGCCATCCAGTGGGAGTTCATGCAGACCCAGTACATACCTGCCAACAAGTTTCGGGCGATGGTGATCGGATCGATGTCGAGGGAAATAATGTACGGCGACACACTACATACCTGCAAAGAAGTTTCAGCTAATGGAGATCGGATTGTAGTCGAGGGGCATCATGCACGCCTCCATATCATGGTGAGCCGATCTCGCAAGACCAAATAGTAGCAAGCAGGGTGTCTTGAAAAGCTTAGGCCTCGCTTCGACGATGGCCGTGTGCATTTCCCTCGAGCATGCAGCCAGCCGCAGGGCGGTCAACATATCCATACACAAACAACAGAGGTCGAGGATGTCACTTTGGAGGTTGCTCCAATCGCGGCTCATATGGATGCTGCGTGGTTCGCGTTCGGCCATGGTGGAGTTTGGAAGGGGGCTTGATTTATGGGGGAGAAGGATGTCGGTGCTGGAGCGGCTAGCGAGGGAATAGTGGTACTGGGGGAGGCGAGTGAGGCGACAGTACACGGGGGGCACAGTGAGATGGAGACGGAGACGGAGAAGGAGAAGGAGATGGAGATGGAGTGGTGCTATGGGAGCGGAGAGGGAGACGAGGCGAGGCGCCAATGTGCTGTACAGCAGCGGTGACAGACTACACAGTGCACAGGGTGAGGCTGACTTTGGTAACCCGAACACACCGCCTCGCCTGGACTAGTGTCAGGCGCAGGGTGTTGTCACTTCACTGTGAGGACCAGATGAATAGTATTTTGACCATCAAGTGTACCACAGTTGTACTACTACTACTACTACTACCACTACTACTACTACTACTAGTAGTAGGAACATGAGTACTCCAGTATTGTATAGCGGAAATAGGTCTCCCGTGTTATCATGCCTGTTCACTTCATCGTTCAAGTATCATCCATATTGCGAGCAGAACCAAATTATCGTGCATGCCCAATCAAAGCCCTGCCGCGATGCATGCAGTGGTCGTTCTGGTGCATCAAGGACGGCATGCAGATCATTCCACACTTGAGAAGAGGAAAAATGGAAAGGTAGAATGCGGCAGCAGAGGAAGAGAATGCTGGCTAACGAGGCTGGGAGGGGATCAAGCAGGAAGTTAATGCTCCACGCCTAAAGGTTTTGGGAAAACCTGATTTTCATAAGGTGACTTATACTCACCTAAACGGAGGGAGTAGTCCTTAACCAGAGAATGTTGTGTCTCCCACTCACGCGCTAAAAAAAAGCTACGACACATTTTTTTATCTGTTTGCATAGGTCCCACCTATCAGGAAGGATGGGCACGTACACGAACAGGTACGACTCCTTAGTCTACCCGCATAGACTTTCCGTTTAGTCTACCTAACCGTCTAATCAACTGCATGCACGCCACTTCTCCCATTTACTTCTCCATCGGGAACCGATTCTCCTCGGCTTGTTCACCTCCCCTTCGTCTTCATTTGCATCCAAACCCCACTGCATTCACATTGTTTTAACCTCTTTAATTAATCATCTACTACTTCAGTTAGACTAGCCATCTAATCCTAATTCTCCAAACCATAGCCCTCCGTTCCAGTGGTTCCAAATGGAGAAAGAGATCGAGATGCAGGTTTTTAGCGTCCAACATGTCCTCGTCGAAGGCTCGATGCGCATAGTTGCCACCGTCACCGTCAACCCAAGGGTTGTTCGGCAGTGGATCAACAATGTATCCAACTCCCTCAAAAAGGTAGAGACGAGTGTCATCGGTCTCGACGTAGAGTACACGGAGCGTGCCCCTGGGAAGATCCAGCGCGCTGCCGTCCTTCAGTTGTGCCTCGAAGATGATGTTTTGGTGTACCATATCATACACTCGCCCTCCATACCAGGTGAGCTTCACAATTTCTTGTCTCGGGAGGACGTATACTTCTGTGGGGCAGCCATCGAAGAGGACAAACAAAAGCTAGAGCCGTACAACCTTGATTTGAAAAGCATTGCTGACCTACAAACCAGAATCAAAATTCCTGTAGAAGATTGTGCTAAGCAGACACCATCCCTATTCGACGTAGCAAATTTTGTGCTCGGTACAAATCTTCAGAAGGGTAACGAGACAGTGGCATTAAGGTCGTCTGGATGGGAGAATTATCCCTTGACATACGAGCGGATAAAATATGCTGCCCTCGATGCCCGTGTGAGTTTTGATATAGCTGCAAGGTCCAAAGAGCTTGTTGCGAAGCCGTCTCCCATAGAGAATGAGAAGAAGAAGAAGAAGAAGAAGAAGAAGAAGAAGAAGAAGAAGAAGAAGAAGAAGAAGAAGAAGAAGAAGAAGAAGAAGAAGAAGAAGAAGAAGAAGAAGAAGAAGAAGAAGAAGAAGAAGAAGAAGAAGAAGAAGAAGAAGAAGAAGAAGAAGAAGAAGAAGAAGAAGAAGAAGAAGAAGAAGAAGAAGAAGAAGAAGAAGAAGAAGAAGAAGAAGAAGAAGAAGAAGAAGAAGAAGAAGAAGAAGAAGAAGAAGAAGAAGATGAACTATTTCCTCTCTTGTAAAAAAATTATTCCCTCTCGGTGTATATTTGTATAGATGGACTATTTTGATGGTGTGCATGTCTTTGGAACAGAGTAGTAGCATGGGTCCGCTTGACTATAAGGAACTATTTATCCGCATATATAGCTTTCTCTGCTACTCCTTCCAGTGATCGGTATGCAGTGCATGTGTCCGTAGACATGACAGCTTGTCCATGGAAGTTCAACTACGGCGACCATCACGTTTCATCTCGCGATTCCTACGACGCCTCTCCAACCCACGGCACCACGGCCCCCGACATGCGCCTCACCCCTCTCGGCCGCACCGCCCCTCTGCCTTTGTGTGCATGACATGTGGGCCACCTAAAATGCGGTGAGCATCAAGTTTCTACCACAACCACCTACAATTCCCACGACGCCGCTCGAACCCATGAAACCACACGTCCCCCGACCTGCAGGTCACCCCTCTTGGCCCCACTGCCCCTCTACCTTCGGGAGCATTACATGTGGACCAGTCACCTATCGGGTCCACATGTTATTGACTCAAAGGTAGGTGTAGCAAGGCGCTGAAGCTCAGTCTTGACGGCCCAGAGAGGGAAATGTAACTCCTGCGCCAGGGCTTGTGGTGCTCCCGCAGCACGAACTCGTGCCAAACTCGAGATTTGTTTCTTTACTATACATGCACGCAATGATTTAATGGACATTGTAATCTCAACATGTGATGGGGAGCTCTAAATTTGACTTTGAAACTTATAAAATGAAAAGATTCAAAACAAATAAATTGGGAGAGAGGGAGTATATCATAGGATGTGTCCCATACAAAATAAGTCCCCTGGTTTGTCACCGCGAAGATGCGGTTAGAAAGGAGCACGGTGTCTTCCTACTCGTACGGCAACAAATCGGCCGCAGACAACATGGTCCACCTTTGACCGCCATGTGCAAGGTTCGTGCTATCTTTTATTCAATCTCACCGTGGTTCCATCGTACCAATTCATGCGGTGGCCCGTTGCATGGCTGATCCCAATGTTGGACAAAGGTTCTACGGGAACGGTGTCACCGTTGTAAATGTTGTGCAAATTGATGTTGGTACGCTATCGTACATATGCAAGCCAATCTCCACTCGCACCGAGCCTAGCCTGTGAAACAGTGGGCAGGGGGAGAATTAGGAAATGGACACGGAAGTAGTCTTTAGAATGCATTTACTACGTGATCAAACTCATCTTACCTGCTCATCGGAGGAAATCCGAGTGCCCCTCAACATCGGCATCTCAAGGGGCGTCAACTTGCAACTACGGCCACGCCGCGCTGGAGAGACCCCTAAGGAAACATCCTCGTGCGTTCCATGGAACATCAAGATGCATTTGTATGAGTAGTTTATCTTGTGAGAGAAAAGGATGAACGAGGGAAGGCCTCTAGAGATAGAGATGGACACTACTACTACCAATGTGCTGGCCCATGCGTTGCAATGGATCCAAATTAGTAGAATAATACTTGTTCACGTGCTTGAAATATAAACACTCTAGTTTTGATATACATGTGTCAGCAGACAAGACAGCTTGTCCATGGAAGGTGAACCACGGCGGCCATCATGTTTCTTGTTTCTACCACTGCCACACCCACACGCGATTCCCACGACGCCGCTCCAACCCACGACACAACATCCCCCGACATGGACATGGATCCTCTGACGTGGCTAGCACTGCCTTGCTCTGCCTTTCCGTCGCTGACAGGAGGGACCCACGCTTATGGGTCCCACATGTCAGTGACAGAATGGTAGGATTGTTCGTGCCCCTCATCCTTCTTGGCCCCACCGCTCCTCTGCCTTTGTGTGCATGACATGCGGGCCAGCTAAACTGCGGTGACCATCAACTTTCTACCACAGACACACCCGATTGGACGCGGTTTGCCTGCTCCGCTGCTGTGCTCCGATCCGTACTCCCGCACCATCGAATTTTCATCCAGCGGCTGTGACACATTTTCATCCGTACTCCGGCCGGTTCATTTCGAATGAGTGAGTCGCGAACCACGCCACCACCATGAGAATGACATGTGGGCCAGCCGCATTTAAGGTCCGCATGTCATTGACTAATAGGCCGAGCACTAAGCCACTAAAGTTCGGTCCCGTGGGCCCCGAGAGGGAAATGTAACTCCTGCGGCAGGCCTTGTGGTTCTCCTGCAGTACGAGCTCGTGCCAAAACTAGAATTTGTTTCTTACTACTGCCAATTAGTACTAGTAAGGTACACGTGCATTGCACGCATGAGATTCTGGTGCCTTGTGCATTATGCTTCTACATGTGGAGTTTTCTGGATTCTAACATGTGGCAAAATCTGGTGGAATGTAAGGTTAGGCAAGTTTGATTAACTTAGGTGAGTGTTTGGTTCAAGCCACACCTTAGGCAAGCCACACTAAGGCCCCACATGACATACACACAAAAAATGTGGCAAGATTCCCTTAGGCTTGCCAACTTGTGGCTCTCATTTTGAAGAACTAATAACTTTGCCTAAGATTAGTTGTGGCAAAGTTAGTCATGAATTAAGTTCAACCATGGAGTCTTCTGGATTATACATGTGGCAGAATCTGGTGGATGATATCCAACGGCCAGTAGAGCTCGGATTTGCCATCTTTGTACCGTCGGATTGGCTTCATCCAACGACTAACTTTCAAAGTTTTTCACACACTATATAGGGGGCATATATATAGATGTACCGGTCCATTGTAATGGATCCAAAGTATATCTATTTAGTGAAGTGCACTCTAAACACATTATCTATTTATTTTTCTCTAACCTTTCGTAGCCATGCAACCAAGCCACATAAGCTTCATGGGTGCCCCCCACATCATATTATTCATACTACGTTGATTGAAAAAAAGATAAATCACCCAAAACAAGATATTCCCGTTTTTTGTTCCTATGATGTTGTGTCATGCATCTATCTACTAGTACTTGTGTAGTGGTAGTACTAGTAATATAGTATTAGGAGTACAAACTTGGTAGTATTAGTAGGAGTAGTACTAGTACGGAATGCTCCTACTCTATCAACGAGCCCTGTCTAACACAAAATTTCTTGGCTTCCGTGCTACAGCTAGATCTTCCCCTTGTTTCTGTTTTCCAACCCGGCGGCGGGCGGGGTGTCGGTTTGCTCAACACCAGTCCCACATGAAAGTGAAAATGCTAGGCAGGCAACACGCCTTCCCTAAGCTATGTGTCATGTCGGACGGGCCGTGTTATACTCCCGATTCCCGGGCATGTGGGGGTGCGACGCGAACGCGGCGGGCCTTTTCCTTTTACTAGCAATGTGCCCGTGCGTTGCCACGGATCCAAAGTAGTAGAATAGTAGTATTTCTTCACAAACTTGGAAGAAATCACTATTGTTTTGATATACTCCTAATATATTACTCCCTCCGTACCTAAATATTTGTCTTTTTTGAGATTTCAAATGGACTATCACATACGGATTATATAGACATATTCTAGTGTTTCTAGCAAGATGCCCGTGCGTTGCACGAAGTTGATGGAAAAGGTAAGCACAACTTATAAATTGACGGATGTAGTACTAGTTCCAGTGATGCATATAATTAAGCAAAGGGATCGCACATGTCGGTACTGACTGGAACGAGAATGCAACAGCACAATAAGAATTAAGGCCACGATGATGCGATCGCAGTGGTGGTTATAGAAGGCAAGAAGAAAGATGGATCCACGAACGTACGACCTCCTCCTCCTCAACTTAGTGCACCGGGCCACCGACCGGCGGCTAAGGAGCGGCGGCTTTTGTGGCGAGGTCGAGGTGCTTCACAACAAAGGCATCCAAGGCTTCCAGCCGGTTGAGGAAGGCCAACATCGTAGCGTCCTCACTGGCCTTGTAGATACCTATGTACACGATTTGCTCGTATGCGTGGATGTGTAGGTCGACGAATTCTTGCAGGGCGAGGCGCCTCGCGGCGAGCGCGACCTCCAGGTGGACATTCTTCGTGGCGTCGGCGGGCAGTCGTAGGGCCACCAGTGCTTGAAAGAGGTTCTGACCATGGAGGCCAATTAGGGTGGCAGGAAATGAGGAGCCTAGGCGCGCGGGCTGGAGGAGTACGGCGATGTCGTCCGTTAGCTTCTTGAGAACGGTGAACTTGTTGCTGGTGGCAACGATTATCTGGTCCAACTGAGAGTCGTAGTTGGCGTCGACGGCATCCATCCACCAGCCGGTCTCCAACATCGTCTGGAGACGATCCTCGGCGCCATGCCGCAGGCCGGCGTCGTGGACCATCTGGCGCAGCCGCTGGCCGCTCACGCGCATCGCCGCCATGGGTCTGGAGCGAGCTCTTTTACGCTTAGTGTAGGTGCTTAGGCAAATGCTTAGGTGCGTACGATGTGGTAGATGCATTGGAATGGAGGGGCGCCTTTATATGAGGGCAATGAGGGCAATGAGGGCAAAGTGCATTGCATTCACATCGTGCAACCTCTTTTCCCGACCTCCTCACATTAATTCCCTCATGCATTAATTTAAGGAGGATGCATTGGCCGTTCAACATATCGGGAACCGCTACTCCCTCCCTCGTCTGCATTAAAGCCGTATCGGGAACTGCGCCGCCCGCTGTCAAATCGAATACTCCCTCCGTCTAGGTGAGTATTAAGTCATCTTACGAAAACCAAATACTAGTAAACACATAGGCGTGGTGCATTAACTCTCACGTTGTTTCTTATTTTTTGACATAAATAGAGGAATCAACCAAGAAGAGATGTGGGGCTTGTATGCTTTTAATGACTTGAGACTATCAAACATGACGTGCAGTGGTCAGTTTGTTGCACAAGAACAAATACAACCCACGTCAGCACACACGCATCTTATAGCATCACATCGAATGGCTATAAAAGATGAATGAGACCAAATTATATCTCATCTAGATGAGTTCTAGCAAAACTGTATTAATAATACTTAGTACTCTTGCGCCATGTATCATATATTAGGCTGGTTGTAATGGGGACTATCATATACTAGTATCATGCATATGATACTAGTGTATGATACTACATATGTAATGCATGGTATCATATGTTGGTATCATATAGGACTACATTTATTGCCATGCATGACACAAAGTAGTATATGATACTCAAGCTCCTCTTTCCTCATTTAATTCAATGACACCTCATCAAAATTGCTTAGTTGGCATGCATGATACTACCTGTGATACTCCCATTACGACCAGCCTTAGTATCATGTAGTACTTTATTTATTGCCATGTACATGACACATAGTTCACGAGCGCTCTCTATATGTACCACCTTTTTTTTAATTTCAAGTTTTGCTCCATGGCGCAATCCATCGATACTACTACTGTACAAAAGTGGAGTATATACATTTTTTAAAAGGCTAGAGGGCGGGTCAGTCTAGCTCGGTCGATTTCACGAGAGGCGAGGGCCTTTGTGATTTGACGGCTCATTAATGCTGTCAAATCGAATAGTATTGCACCGCCTGCTACACGCCCGGCACCTCCATTAAATCCCTCCATTAAACCCGCATGCAAACCAAGAATCCTACTCCGGCCACACGTCCGTTCATGAGCGGGCCGGAATTAAACGCTACACCGGCTGAGCTCCTCCCGTCCGCCCTCAGTTTAAACGAGGACAGACGCCGGCCAAGCTCCTACCGTCCGCCCTCTATTTACACGAGGCCAGACAGACAGCGGGCAAGAATCGCACCCCTCCGCCGCTCCCCCATCTCCTCCTTCACCATTTTCTCCACCCTTCCGATGGCTTCCGATGAGCCGTTCTCCGGCATATTACCCGGCTGGGTGGCCCGCCGAGCCCTCTGGATACGGGCGAGGCTGCTCGGTGCTTCACCAACCTCGCTTGGCCCGATGGAGCCAGTTGCCGCCCCAAGCAGGCGCGTGGTTCAGCAACTCGCCGCTCCAGTTCAGCTCGATGAGGAGTGGCGAGTTGCTCCACGCTGGCACGGCTGCGAGCACACCGGTATGGGCGCCGTTGCTGCCGTGTCGTACCGCGCCACCAGTGTCTGCGCTGGCCGTGCCTCCCGTGTCTGTGGGCGCGACTCCCGTGCCTGCGGCAGCGCTATGCAGGCAGAGACAGAAGCCGGGGCGTGGAGAGCGACGAGTCGGTGGCCAGCTTCTCTGTGTCCGCCGCGATCATCGAGGAGAAGTAGAACACGGGAGGCTGCCGCCACTTGGGACCCATGAAGTCCACCGCCGAGGCGACGACCGCGGATTCAGGTGGTTTCTTTGTTGCTTCGTCTCTTCCGAGGACCTTTGTCGACCCCGCAAGTGTCTGACGGACATGAGGAAGACAAAAGGATCCGCGGGCGGCCATTTAGACCTAAAATAAGTCTAGATATATCCATTTCTAGGACAAGTATTTTCCGATGGAGGGAGTATTAATTATACAAGAGAGCCGGATTGGCACCTCTTAGTTCATGTAAATGTAATGAAATCCATCATGTTTATATGAAGATCCGGCTTTTTTATACGAAATCCTTCATGCTTATATGAAATCAGTCTGTGTTTGCACGAATTTCATCTGTTTGGTTAGAGTTGTAAAAATGTATGCCGCTGGCGTTTGATGTCATCCTCCGCGAAAGGAAGCGGGAGGAAATTTGCCGCTGGCTGCTGTTGGAGATGCTCTTTATGCTGGAAATAATAGAGTGACATCCAATCCATTTGAGTTAATTGCCTGTATGATTGTCCCTCTATAAAAAGTTAATTGCATGTATAGTGTACACGTGACTTGCAGGGTGGCTACAGCTTCATACAGAAAGTTAAAAAGAAACAAGTCCATCCTTAATATTCTAAGTACTCTATGGGTTCCACTGTGAGTACAGTAACGAAAGAAGTATATATTAAATAAGTAGAGTAATATATAATATAAAAATCTAAAGTTAAAAGACAGAATTCGAACTCATGTCATCACGTTGCAAGCATCCGGCTCTAACCAGCCCAGCACATTTTTGTTGTAGACCATGCTGGAGATATATCTCCATGTCTACTCTTATATATACTCCATTTGTTCCTAAATAATTGTCTTTTTCAGATTTCAAATGGACTACCACATACGGATGTGTATGTAGACATATTTTAGAGTGTAGATTCACTCATTTTGCTATGTATGTCTTTTCAGGAAGGGGTCAGATTTGTCCTTGATTTATTTATGAGGTATCCAGATGGCACTGCACCGCCAAGAAAAGAGGGTAACATCAAAATTATGGACTACTTTTTTGAGTATGTTGGTAAGGTCCGGTCATAGTCACTTGTTGAAATCTCTAAAAAGACAAATACTCCCTCCGTCCGGAAATACTTGTCATCAAAATGGATAAAAGGAAATGTATCTAGACGTATTTTAGTTTTAGATACATCTATTTTTATCCATTTTGATGACAAGCATTTTCGGACGGAGGGAGTCGAAAACAGAGTTGGTGATGATGGTGTGCGTGCCATCCTGCAATATAGGCCGTCGGATTTATATCTAACGGATAGGAAAGAAACTATGGCAATTTTGCAAAAATATACCCACATGTCTCTCCACGTTCGCAAATAAGGCCTTCCCTTGTTCAGCCTTTTCTCTCACAAGATAAACTACTCATACAAATGCATCTTGATGTTCCGTGCAACGCACGGGCAGCTAGCTAATTTCTTTTAAAATAGTTTTTTTTTAAACTGATGACAGTGAGATTCTCTCACTGCCTTTATATTAAATATATATAAGGTTAGGGGGTTAGAGTGTCCAGCACAATACAAATTACACAAGGTGGGGGTGGGGGGGAAGGGTGGGTATCTAAACAGGCAGGAAAATAGCACAATCAAAGCAAGTGAACTATTGAAAGAATGTAGGGGCCTTGCTCCTGCTTTGATCGATGAACCAGCATAGCAAAGTCCTTCTTGAATCTATTCCTCGAGGACACAAAAGAAGGTTGTATCCCTCTGAAGTGTTTATCATTCCTCTCCTTCCAGATCCCCCAAGCAGCCACTTCAACACTTCAAGAAACATCGGCCTAGCCCACCTGTTCTGCCCCTCATGCATCATTTTAATCCAGTCAGAGTCATTTGGCCAACTTATGCCCAATGCATCCCAACATCTCTGACTGAAGGGGCAAGTGAAGAAGAGATGAACAATGTCTTCCTCAGGCGGGTGGTTGCAGAGAAGGCAGGTATAGTCATCATTACGGATTCTGAAATGCCTTCTCCTGAGCATATTCTTGGTGTTCAATCGATCGGACAGCAGCAGCCACAGGAACACCTTCCATTGCATGGTGCATTTGGTTTTCCAAATCAAGCAAAAGATCACATCAACCTGTATCTGACTAAAATAGTGTGCTTAATATTTTGTAGATCGAAAGTCTCCATCTCCCCAAACACAAGACCACACATCTTTATCATTAGACAACGAGATCTCCAGGGTAACAAATGACTCTGACTATGATAATTGGGTTGAAGTGATATATTTTATGTCTGCCCCGAATGATTTCAGATTCACTAGTAGTAACAAAGAAAAGGTTGCCTTCTTAATTAACAGAAAACAGGGTGAAAACTATCACATGAGGCCGGTAAAAACAAGGCACACTGGGTTCAGCATCATCGTCACTACAGCTGTGCGCGCACGAGAAGTCTACATATCGAGGGGGCTACCGAGCAAGGCACCGAGACACAATGTTTGAGAGAGAAACCAATTGACAGATTATGATCAGATCGAGTTGTCACCCTTTTGCTGTCATTGTTGGGGGGGAGGGAGAGAAAGACGTATCGAGAGTGTGCGCGGTAGGCACAGAGGCACAGCTAGCGAGTGTGTGTGTGTGTGTGTGTGTGTGTTTGAAAGAGGAGTAGAAAGATTATTATCAAGATCGATGTGCCACCCTACTCCTTCGGTGTCGGGTAGTGTGTGTGTGTGTGTATGTTTGAGAGAGAATCCAGTCGATAGATTAGTATCAAGATCGAGGTGTCACCCTACTCCTTCGGTACCAGGTAGTGTGTGTGTGTATGTTTGAGAGAGAAGCCAGTCGATAGATTAGTATCAAGATCGAAGTGTCACCCTAATCCTTCGGTGTTGGGAAGTGTGGGTGTGTGGGGGGGCAGTGACACTCACATATCTCTACTCTTATAAAAAATAGAGTTGGTGATGATGGTGTTCCTGCCATCCTGCAATATAGGCCGTCCGATTTATATCCGACGGACAGGAAGGAAAATATGGCAATTTTGCAAAAAGATACCCACACCCCTCTCCGCATTTGCAAATAAGGCATTCCCTCGTTAATCCTTTTCTCCCACAAGATAAACTTCTCATACAAATGCATCTTGATGTTCCGTGCAACGCATGGGCATCTGGCTAGTAGGGAGAAGGAGTTTGTGTGACACATATCTATCTATATTAAGGGATAGGTAGATAGCATATGTGTGAGAGACATTATTATACTTTGATACATTAGTGGCTGCGGGTGGGCGGAACTAAATGGGTGGGCGTGTTATACATAGAGAGCGTGTGTGTTTCTGTGTGAGAGACTTGTAGGATGGGGTAGAAAGACAAATTTAACCCTGACGGAGGGAGAGAAATACACGAAGTGCGCGTGTGTGATTCCGATGCCCATAGGGAAATGAGATATGTATGCGTGTGAGAGAGATTGCACAATTCATTCACGTATCACTATCTAGCGATCATGGACGTGCATCGCTTGAACATAAGTCAAGATCTACTTCGTATCGTGGCTAAAGGTACACTATCGATTCAACGTTGTAAAGATTGGACACTCACATATCACATTTTTTTCTATTTAAATAAACATTTTCAGTTGTGCTTGCCAAAGTTATAGTGATGTTTCTTCAAACAACCAATGTAGCTATCATGCACATGCACCATTGTTACTCTTGCATTTAAATTCATTAGTCTTGGATGATTTAAGTTTCCATTTTGAAGTAATATATGTAGTATTCATATATGAATTCAACGAGTACGCAATTTATGAAATGGAGGCTATGTAATCATATGAGGTAACACTTTTAAGTAGCTAACTACAATATCCATTTCTTTTTGTGCGCCTCTACACTAACATGTCAATGCATTATGTTTAAAGTAAATAACCAATGGCACTAAATTATCTATTTACACGAGAAATACATAGGCTGAGTGTTTGATCCCTTTTTTTAGAACGCGCCACTACACCCGTACGATTGGCCGTGCCCGTGTGAACGTCCAAGTTATCGGCGCATCATCCCGAGTTATTGTCTTTTTTTCTGGGGTGGACTTCACACCAGTTATTAACTGCTGACGCATGCCCCGTGTACACAGTCTAGCATGACCTTCCCGCTAGCACGGTGCAAAATTAGTTGAAACTGGATACGAACGATCCCGCGGGCGGCAAAATCTCCCGCCTCCTTCTAAAATTTCCGCCACCTTAGTCTTTAGCATGCGAAATCCCCCTTTTGTCCTTGGTGCACGGCGACCAACAGTTACAATACCGCCCTCATCGACATGATAGGTCGGGGCTGCTTTGGTAACTTCCGGTTCCCCCGACTACATGGCACCCCCACTTCCTCTCCCCCTCCCGCAAAAACGACTAACTCCACAGCACCAGAGCATCTTACATCACGATGTCCGTACTTCATCGCCCTTTCTCCCCTCCCCTCTCGAAACCCTAGACTGCTCATCCATCAGCGTACCATAGCCCATTCACTGCCAGCGGCGTCCACCTCGCCGGATCTGCTTCTGCGGCCGCATCTGCCCCTCCAACCTCCCCTAGAAACAAGTAGACTGCTCATCCACCACTGTACCACAGCCCATTTAGTGTCGGCCTTGTCCACGGCGCCGGATCTGCTTCGCCGGTACTCTCGTCAACCACCATGCATCTACAGCGGCTCATTCGTACTCCCCACCGGAGACACTTCGTCCACACCCCCCGGAGCCACCCCACCGACGCCCCCGTCGATGGCCTCTAATCCTCTTCGCCGACACCTTCCTCAACCCTACCGAAGCCGCTTCGCCGACACCTTCCTCAACCCTACTGGAGCCGCTTCGCCGACACCATCGTCAACCCTACTGGAGTAGCTTCGCCTATACCATTCTCAACCCTACCGGGGCCGCTTTGCCAACTCACAAGTCCATGTCCTCAGATCCGCTTCCTTGCACCCTCATCCAACCTACCGGAGCAGCTTCTGACGCCCCATCCACGGCCGTAGATCCGCATCGTCGACACCACTCTTAACCCAACCACCAGAGCAGCTTCTGACGCCCCGTCCACGGCCGCAGATCCGCATCATCGACACCATCCTTAACCCAACCACTGGAGTAGCTTCTGACACCCCGTCCACGGCCGCAGATCCGCGTCGTTGACACCATCCTTAACCCAACCACCGGAGCATCTTCACCTATGCCCTCGTCCACGGCCACAGATCCGCTTCGCCCACACCATAGTCCACCCTACCGGAGCCGCTCCACAAACACCCTACTCGACGGTTCTAGATCTCATTACCGGACCCCGACAGCTAGCGCAGCGTCATCACCCTCGACATTTCTAACCTGATTCCCACCATCTGGAGAGATGCCAAGCACCCGCCACGGCCTAGGTACTTGTCACCTTTAAACCCGTCCAGCATCACCTGCCCGATGCACTTCAAATATACTAACCGGTCGCTGTTACCTGTTATGCACCTGGCAAAAACTACAAGGACGATGTTTCTTCTGGATCTAACAGCTTGGCCAACCAAGATCCTGGACTGAGGCATTGCTATGATCTTGTAAGCGCGTCTTTCTCTCTTGTATTGTTCTGTGCCTGCCAGCGTGCTTTGCTAGGATTTTCGACCGGTAATCCCTTTGTGCAGACAATGATTTCTACTACTGGCTGCTAAATTAGATATGTAGATGTCATACATGATACTACCTCGTACCTCCGTTCCTAAATATAAGTCTTTTAGAGATTCCACTATAGGCTACATATGGAGCAAATGAGTGAATCTACACTCGAAAATGCATCTATATACATATGTATGTGGTCCATACTGGAATCTCTACAAACACATATATTTAGGAACAAGGGCAGTACATTACACAAAATCGTAGGTGGCATGTAGGAATTCCAGTGCACTACATTAGGCTCCCTTAGAGTGCCTGCTAGTCCAGCATACAGAGTCATGGCTAGTTTATGGTACGCACACAATCGTTAATTGGTGGTTTAAATATGCGCAAGGGATATGCAATGTAGTATCATGTAGAGATGTCTGAAATTAGCCGTGTCAACTTGCAGATAGGGTTACACAATGAAAAAGTACAAGATGTATGTGGCAATTTCATGGAATATCGCAAAAAAGGAGAGGCAGCGGTGAGCCTATACAGTGTGCTATGGTACGTCACTCCTCCATTGCAATCATCGTGACATGTTATTTGTATGTCAGTTCTATTAGCCAAGTTTCTTAGGGACAGTTATTACGAGTTATCCTAAGAAAATAAGCACATGTGAATATAAGCTCCATGTAATACGCCAACCAGTTCTTTTCATTGTGTTTTCATCTTATCTTTGGTATGATCAGTGGAAAGTCTAGATTGCATTATATATTTTTCATTTTGTTGCCCATATGGAAATTAATTTGACTTGCAAACATCACAAATTGAACCCAGTGCAGTAATTAATATGATAGGAAAACATACCATCACTATTTGCTCAAAATGCAAATACAAAGATACCATCTACTTGGCACAATCTACTTTGGTCAATGTTTTCCATAGAGATCACATTGCCTAATTTAAACGAAGAACGCATGACCCACATTTAAATGAAGAACAATTATTTATTAAAAATCGATGGTCCAAGTGGCTGGTTATTATCATATAGCAGCACCACCTGAAAGCATCATATAGCAGCAGCAGCTCATAGCAACTCATCATACAGCAGCAGCAGTCTACAATTCATCATATACCAGCAGCAGCTCATAGCAATTCATCCTATAGCAAGAGCAGGAACAGCTCATAGCAATTCATCATATAGCAGCAGCAGGAGCAGCTCATAGCAATTCGTCATATAGCAGCAGCAGGAGCAGCTTGTAGCAACTCATCATATAGCAGCAGCAGCATCTCATAACAATTTATCATATAGCAACAGCAGCAACTCATAGCAACTCATCATACAGTAGCAGCAGCAGGAGCAGCTCATAGCAATGCATCATATAGCAGCAAACAGAAGCAGCTCATAGCAGTTCATCATATAGTGGATCAGAATGAAAATTTGGCAAAAATCAGAGGAGATCCTCACCTTGTTGGATGAGCTCATACTTCAACAGCACCTCAAGGCCATGGCCTGGGAGGAGGGCAGGGGGAACAAGGTGCCTCCTGCCGTAGTGTGGCATCAGACGTAGTTGTGCACGCCCGCCGGAGTAGTGCGTATGACGAACCATAGTGGAGCAGCTGCTGGAGACCATGAGAATGAGGGGCGGCGCCAGAGGGAGGAGCAGCCAGGGAGATTTGCCCCTATCCACCGGCCATGTAGCCTAGCTGGACATAGCATCGTCGAGGACCAGGCCAGATGGGACCAGTGCCGACGGCTCGCTGGAGGAACCCTAGTGCTACAGGCAGGGTATCGAGGTAGAGGGAAAGGGGAGAGGATATGCAAGCGGGCAGGGCAATGAATGCTTGCGTGTTTGTTTTTACTTGAGAGTTAGGTGTGACACGGGCGTCAGCAGTTGCATTTTGAGTGTAATATAGGAAGACAACAGAGTCATTTCAATATTCCCATACCCTTCAATTTTTAGTGTGGCTCTACCCGAAACACCCCCCTCAAAAGTGAAATTAGTTAAGCCCAAGCCCATAACTCAAAAATGACTTCTTTACATCTTTTATAGCTTATTTTGACAATATTCCCTAAAAAGGCGGAATCAAACTGGCCCTTAGCCTGCAATTCAATTGTGCGTGCAATGATGAATCACTCCTGCCTGCTATCTATACATTTAGGCATCATCATACATGGCATAACCTAATACATGTGCATTCCATTGTAGAATCTAGAATATGCAATGTTTATGTTAGTTCATACGTTGCACATGATGTTTAAATGCCCCTTAAATCTGGTCAGTCAAGTGATGGTCTTTCAGCCTCCTTCTTTGCTTCTTTTCTTTATATGTAAGATTTGCTCACACATCTGTTCAATTGCTTGTTTGCATCAGCCAGCCATACTAGGACTGTTTGCTTTGATTACTTGTTGTTCTTAACCTAACACTCTAACAGAGCTTGTCAACGATTTAAACACTAAGGGCTGCTGTAGTGGAGCCTTGTCTAACTCATAGGTGACATAAAGGTTTGGCTGTACACTACAGTAGGCTCTCCAAGAGTGCCTGGAGATCCAGTTCGAAGGTATGCCTAGTTTTTACATAGTGCAGACATAGTAAATGCTCATTTCATTGTGTGCAAGTGCAAGAGATGTGGCATGTTTCATTATGTGGTGTTGTTTTGTTATAATCTCATCCTTTTGTGTTCACAGACTAGAAACTATGCATATTTATCTTCCAAGGAGACGAGTAACTAGTTTGTGTCACCTTGCAGAGAGGGTGCAATGAAGATAAGATTGAGGATTTCCAAGTACAAGATGTTAGGAAGGAGCCTTGCAAGAGAAGTAGGATCTGCACTGAGCCTCTTCAACCTGCTAAGGTAAGTCACTGTATGCAACTCAACAGTTCAATTCCTTGTTTGTTTCAGGCATAGTTAATTTTCTCTTTTCAATTGTTTTTTTGTCCTCACTTAATGAGATGCCCAAATAATTATGCCTGATGTTTGGTACTTGTATCACTATTAGTTGACATAATTAAAGGCATTACCATTTAATTACTCTGCCGAAGTGTGCCTGAAGCTTTGAAGTCTATTAACCAACTATTACTGCATGAGGCTCACAATCTAGTTTATACTACGCTAATGATTGCATAGGTTTGCTTGCTGTAGTATGTTTGTATGAAACCCTCTGCTGTTCATTATGCTCCCTAAGACTTTAATTGAGGTACAGAATGGCCAACTGCTTGCTTACTTATACGCAACATGCTGTCTAAATTTGTAACTTGTCTGTGTTTTCGATTGGGCCCCAACATCATGCTCCTCTGGTGAGCTAAGAGGGACTTCTGTATGCAGGCTGCACACACTATCTTTTTTATAATTTTTAAAATATCACCTGCTTATGCTTCATGACATGTAACATTTTTTTGTGAAAGTGACGTGTAACATTATTGTTAGTCCTGTTTTGCCATGTAGTACAAAATAGTGTCTTGTTCGCTTCATTGTTGTAACTATATTTTTGCCCTAGTCATGTGTACTTACAGAAACATTTCAAGATGAAGTGACATCAACACAAAAATTTGCGAGCAGTGCGGCATGGCCTTTACCGAATGATTATGGATTGGAATTGGAATGTACTGATGTTCTCGAGCATCAACTAGAGGTGGCAAGATAACGTGTACATGATTGTCAATGTATAATCAACAAGCTGAGACTGGACATGCAGGTATTAGATGCAGGAGTCAAAAAAAATGAAACAAGACACCGAGGTAACCATGAAGGAATTGGAGATTTTGCAGACTGAAATTTGTGCTATCTGAATCCGGCCAATCCTATTTTCTGAAGAGAGTATAGTTCAAATGGAGTTAAGTTGATGCGCGTCCATGATGTATGAGCTGTATTTGCCCAGTGTATGTAATTTGCTGTTTGTGTATGCTTTATTATCACCTATGCCGAACCATAATGCCCAGTGGGTATAATCGGCTGTAATTTCTTTATTGTATAGTGTAGAATTATTCTACCTTTCTATGCCTTGATCTCTTTGTTATATAGTGTATGCTTTGTAGAGGTGATAGTATTGAGTAGGATAATTCTTTGAATATGCTATATCGTTCAAACGGGGGCCAACTCGCCCGACCATGGCCCCTCACGGGCCGTCGGATCCATGGGACTTCTACATCTCGCAGGATCCATGAGCCTTCTACGTCTCGCAGGATCCATGGGCCTTCTACGTCACGTAGGATCCATGGGCTGCCGACTCATTTATGGGTCTTGTACGGGCCTTTAATGGGCCGTAGACGGGCCTATAATGGAAATCGTACGTTTTATGGGCTGACTATAACGGGCCGTTAATAGGCCGTATTTGGTGATGCTATGAAAATGGCCCAACAGACTAACGAGCCGACTGTAACGACGGGCTGAATTTGGCCCATAAGCAGAAAATGGCAGTAATGGGCCGTAAGTAACCGAATGCTGCGAATGAGCCCAAGAATAAATGGGCCCTCAGAAGGCCCAAAGTTAACTTGGGCTGGAAATGGCCCAACGGAATAACCGCCCGTTAATGGGTATAAAGTGTTACACTATTCATTACGGGCCATTTTCACCGCGGGCCGTTAATGGGTGTAAAGTAACACACTGTTCATTACGGGCCAGTTTCAGCATGGGCCGCTAATGGGGCAAGAGTTACAAAGGGCCTCATATGGGCCGAAAGACGTCATGGGCCATACATGGGCCAGAAGTGAAAACATGCTGGAATCATATTGGATGGCCCAGATGACGCTACTGGGCCTAATTCGCATAGGGCATAACGGGCCTTGGGTTAGCGGGCTGTAAATGGGCTATATGCTAACAGGCCGTTAAGAGGCTTTCCATGGGCCGGCCCGCCAGCTTTTGACCAAGTTAAACGGGCCGGCCTTTTCACAGGAATGGGCCACTATTGGGCCGTGCCACGTGTCAACGTATCATAGGTGCCTTCTGTCCAGTGAGTGGATGACATCTGTCCCAATGATGAGCCGACACGTGTTTCCTCCAGCCAATGAGGATTTTACATGTGGAAAATCCCCATTGGTCGGGGCTATTAACGGGTTATCGGATCCAAAACCCGACCCGATAGCTTAACGGTGTTCCGTTACGGTGGATGCCACGTGTCGGTCACCCTTGACGAAAGCACTTCTGTGACGCGCGATTTATCGTCATGGAAGTGGACACTTCTGTGATGATAATTTTGGTAATGTCATGGAACACTTGTATGACAGCACAGGTATGACTATCTTGATTTTGTCATAAAATTGTCATGGATGTACATGCATGACAAAAAACGGGACCTACTGTGACAAACATGTATCATCACGGAAGTGTATTTTTTTTGTAGTGTTAGGGCCTTGGATGAGCACTGACATCATAATAAACTTCCGCTTCATGCACAACCAAGGAGGAAAGTTATAGATACATAGAGTCACGGGCCAGGATCTATGATTGTTGCTCTGCTCCCCAAAACGATTAATGCCATCCGCTCTTAAACCAAACCATTCATTCCTTGCATCACCTGCAAAGTCCCCCCACGTTCTCTCAATTTTTCTCCACTTCGACCCATCAGCGGGTGCTCTCAACTTCCCGTCTTTCTTACGGTCCACTTTGTTCCATCGCATCAACTTAGCATGCTCTTTGTTTCTGAATAGACATTTCAACCATGGTATTATAGGAGCATAACACATCACCTTGGCAGGAACCCTCTTCCTGGGGTGCTCGCCGTCAACATCACCAGGGTCATCTCGTCTGATCTTATACCGCAATGCATCGCATACCGGGCATGTGTTCAAATCCTCGTACGCACCGCGGTAGAGAATGCAGTCATTAAGGCATGCATGTATCTTCTGCACCTCCGATCCTGGAGGTCATAGAACCTTCTTTGCTCAGTACGTACTGTCGGGCAATTCGTTATCCTTTGAAGCTTCTTCTTCAATATTTTCAGTAGCTTCTCAAGTCCGTTGTCCGATACACCATTGTCTGCCTTCCATTGCAGCAATTCCAGTGTGGTACCGAGCTTTGTGTTGCCATCTTTGCAATTTGGGTACAACCCTTTTTTGTGATCCTCTAACATGCGATCGAACTTCAACTTCTCCCTTTCACTTTGGCATTGCCTCTTTTCATCAACAATGACCCGGCGAAGATCATCATCTGGCACATCATCTGGTTCCTCTTGATCTTCAGCTTCCCCCATTGCAGCATCACCGTATTCAGGGCGCAGATAGTTGTCATCATCCTTTTCTTTTTGTTCGTTGTCTTCTATCATAACCCCTCTTTCCCCGTGCTCGGTCCAAACATTATAGTGTGGCATGAAACCCTTCTCAAGCAGGTGGATGTGAAGGGTTTTCTGGTTAGAGTAAGACTTCGTATTCTCACAGATAGGGCATGGACAACACATAAAACCATTCTGCTTGTTTGCCTCAGCCACTTCGAGAAAAATATGCACACCTTAATGTACTCGGAGGTGCGCCTGTCACAGTACATCCATTGCCGGTTCATATACGTGCATTATATATAATTAAGTGTGGCAAAAACCATTACAGAACATCATGAATAGAGAAGTGACCAAATTAATAGAAGTTCATCATCACATTGAAACCAAAGTACAATAGTGATCAAATGTTATTACTGAAAACATAAATACATAAAGTTCATACATAGTTCTAATTGAACAACATATAGCTCCCTAGAGCATCTAATTAAACCATACATTGAAACTATGTAAAACATTTCAATGCAACAACAAATGCGATCATAATCTCAACTAAGATAACAATTGATCCAACGACATAATGATACCAAGCCTCAGTATGAATGGCCTATTTTCTAATCTTTCTAATCTTCAAGCACATTGCATCCATCTTGATCCTGTGATCATCAACGACATCCGCAACATGCAACTCCAATTTCATCTTCTCCTCCTCAATTCTTTTTAATTTTTTCTTCAAGTACTTGTTTTCTTTTTCAACTAAATTTAACCTCTCGACAATAGGGTTGGTTGGAATTTCCGGTTCACATACCTCCTAGATAAAAACATCTATGTCACATTGGTCGCCATAATTGTCATAAACACTAAATGAAACAAATAGTAATAAAAGATAATATATACCACATACGAATCATAGGCAGGACGAGGGCCGATGGAGGCGGATACCAAAATCATCGCACTATATGATAACAAACAATAATAAAAATAAGAAAATTATACAAGTGTCTATCTAAATCATACAAGTAAGAATTTTTTCTTTTAGAAAGAAGATAAGAACAAGAGGCTCACCAAGGTGGTGCTGGCGACGAGATCGGTGCGGGCAATCAACGGCGGTGAGGACGGAGACGGGACAGGATGAACCGCCAAACCTAGACAAATCTTGATGAAAATGGAGCTTGGACAAGGAGCTTCGAGAGGAGAAAGCTTAAGTGTGGATTGGGCATTTCATCAAACACCTCATGTGCATAGGAGGTGAGCTAAAGCACCACAAACCTCTTCCACGGCAACCCAAAAAATAGAGAATTGGCTCTGTTGGCGGGCAGGGGCAGGGGTATATATAGGCCTCTGTTTAGTCCTGGTTTGTGGCTAAAACCGAGACTAAAGGACAACCTTTGGTCCCGGTACAAGCCACCAACTGGGACTAATGATGGTGGGCCAGGAGCGAGGCCCATTGGTCCCAATTTGTGTTTGGAACCGGGACCAAAAGGGTCACACGAACCGGGACCAATGGCCCCCGAGGCCCGGCCGGGCCCTGGCCTCACGAACCGGGACTAACGCCCCCTTTGGTCCCGGTCCGTGAGTGAACCAGGATTAATACCCTTACCCAGGCCTCAACCAAAGCCATGTTTTCTACTAGTGCCAGGTAGAACAATAGTTGAAGACCCAAGTTACTGACCATGTTCATCTTTGCAAACAGCAGCAGCAGCTCCAGTAGTCTCATCAGGAGACAATCCACCATCTACATGGATTTTAACGTGGCCGATCGGAGGCGGCTCCAAAGCTCTTTGCACATTGACCTCATGGGTGTGTCTCATCGTATTGGTCAAACTTGCCATTGTGTTCAAGCCATTCAACTCGGAGATGGATTTTTTGTTGAATAGGTGAGTTGACAATGGGCTTTGAAAAATTGACTCATGAATAGCTTTTCTGCGTGTAGTCCAGATTGCCCAAAGTGTGACAACCATCTTCACAAAGTCCACATGCGATAATGAATCCATCATGTTAAAAAGACAGTTCTCTCATTAGGTTCATGAGTCTCAATGATATGGTCAGTTAACTCTTCATCACCTAGAGCCCAAACACACCTCGAAGACATACAATTAATCAGTGAGTGCCTCCATCAATCAATGACTACACACATCTGGCAAGAATTTGTGTCACACATATTACAATGATATCTCACATCCTCCGATGGCAACGAATGCCTTGCCAATCTCCAAAGAGAAGTCCTAATCTTGCCAGGAACTTTGGTGTTCCATAGGGATGTCCAACACCTCTCTTCTGTCGCACAATTAGAAGCAGCTCCTCTCTGACCTAGCAAATTATCCTTGGTGTCTCTTAAGTTTATCAACAACCGATTTGCAGACCTAACCAAAAATTCACCTTCCTTTTCAAAATGCCATGGCTGAAAATCTGTCATTGGAGTCGTACAAAGCAGTATGTTCTTTATTGATTGGACATCAGATGGAAGAAAAAATGGTTGCAACTTATCATCTCTCCATACCATCGAGGTATTGTCAATCAACTCGCTGACAAGAGTTGGAGGGTCGCTAGCCAGACAGGCTACCGACTTCATCGAGTCTATCAGTATCCAATTGTCAGCCCAAACTCGGGTATTTGCGCCATTCCCAATGCGCATTATGATGCCGTGTGAGAGTGTGTCTCTTCCCTCCAAGATTGATCTCCATACTTGAGACGGATGTGATCCCATCTCGGCATTGAGAATATCATTGTTTGGGTAATATACAGATTCAAGGAGACGAGCACAAATAGGGGACCTCCTATTCCGCGCTTTAAGCGCCGCACTAAGACGAGCTGGCGCTCACTGCAGCACTTAATGGGTCGGCCCACGAACGTTCATGCACCGAAGAATTGTAGCGCGAAAACCGACCAAAAAAGTTGGTGTCATGGGGAATCGAACTCACACCGCAATGTTCCTAAGAGAAGTTCGCCACCACTGGAACATCTCAGCGGTAGTCACACATTGCAGCTGGCACGCTTTAAGAACAGTTGCGGCCAAGCTATTTGAATCAAAATCACATATTCAAAATGGTTTATTGAATTTTTTAAAAACGTTAATTGATTCAAGAAAAAAGTCAAGAATTTGGAAAGTTAATGTCAGTTTTGAAAAAAATCATCTATTTCAAAAAAACTGAGTTTTAAAATTTTTATTAATTTTGGAAATAGTTCATCGAATTTGAAAAAAAACATCAAATAAAAAAAATCCTCGATTTTGAAAATAGTTCATCAAATTTGAAAAATAGTTCATCAACATTTTTAAAATAGTTCATCTAATTCAAAAAAGTTCATCAAAATTGAAAGATAAGTTCATCGGTTTTCAAAATAGTTCATCCAATTCAAAAAAAAGTTCACCAAATTTTTAAAAAAGTGCATCCAATTTGAAAAAAGTTCATCAACATTTTTAAAGAAGTTCAATGATTTTGAAAATATTTCAATGATTTTTAATAAGTTCATCGAGTTTGAAGTAAGTTCATTGATTTTGGATAATGGTTCGTCAAATTTGAAAAAAAGTTCATCGAATTCAAAAAAGTTCATCAAATTTGAAAAATGTTCATCAAAACCTCTAAAAAGTTCATAAAATTGAGAAAAAACTGAAAAGAAGGAACAAGGAAAAAGAAAAACAAAAAATAAACTAGAAATAATGAAAAAGAGAAAAGAGAAAAGAAAAAAACAGTTTGGGGGACGAGTAAAGAAGCGAAAAAGATGTAACATCTCAAGAACATGTGCGGTAGGCTAGTTTGTTACTACAGCTTATACCGGGCTAGTGGATATAGTGTTCGATTCTCATGAGCGCACCTTTTTGCAAGTTTTTGAGCTGAAAAAAGTAAAGTGGGCCAGGCCAACGCCTCGGCTGTGTGCGCGGCATTTTTAAATAACCCTATAACGCCCCCCTGAAGCACCGAATAGGGTTCCCCCACAAAGAGAGTCACGCGACCCCTCAAAAAACAAAGAGAATTAGGTACTGTAAGGAGGGCACCCGTATTTCTCACGTTCAGCTAGACAAGGGATGCTCTCGCTTCTGGGGGCACCCCAGATGGGCCTGCCCAGCCGCGGGAGCCACAACCTATTTCTTTTTTTTCTTTTTTCTCTTTTCATTTTTTAGTTTTTTTGTACTTTTCTTTATACTTTCAAATATTCTACACACACACACACACACACTTTTGGAAAATTGTTAAATAAGTACTGAAAATGTTGAACAAGAATTTTAAATATGTTGAATAAGTATTAAAAATATTGAGCAAGTATTTGAAATGTTGAACAAGTATTCGAAAATAGTTGAATAGATATTAAAAATGTTGAATGAGTATATGAAAGTTGTTGAACGAGTATTTGAAACTGTTAAATACGTATTAAAAATGTTGAACAAGTATTTGAAAAAATGTTGAATAACTATTAAAATGTTGAACAATTATTTAAAAAATATTGAATAAGCATTCGGACAATGTTGAACATGTGCACAAAAATGTTGACCACTTGTTACGAAAATGTAGAGTGAAAACGAAAACAAACATAAGAAAACACAAAAGAAAACAAAAAATAGAGAAGAAAAAATAAAACCAACCAAAAATGGAGAAAAAACCAAACAATAAAGTGAGAAGAAAAAAGAAAAGAATGAAAAATAAACGAAAGAAACAAAAGAAAGAAAATAAACCAATAAAAAATGAAAATAAAAAAGAAACAAAATAAACCAAAGAAAAAGGAAAATGAAAAAACCTGGATAATGAAAAAGAAAAGAAAACCAAATGAAAAAAATTAAAAAGAAAAAATACGAAGAAGAAAAAAGAAAAGAAAATGAGAAAAGAAAAACCGGAGAAAGCCGACACTTCTTGCTTCAAGTAGATCGCGCCCCTATTTTTTGCAAACTGGTTCGCAGGTGCAGTGGGTATACCTTTTAGGCCTGAACCCAGTAAAAAACTAGACCCGCCCCATCAAATCGTGAACTGTTGGGGAACGTAGCATGCAATTTCAAAAAAATTCCTACACTGACATAAGATCTATCTAGGATATGCATAGCAACGAGGGGAGAGTGTGTCTACGTACCCTCGTAGACCGTAAGATGAAGCGTTTCTCAACGTGGTTGGTGTAGTCGAACTTCTTCACGCTTCAACCGATTAAGTACCGAACGCATGACACCTCCACGTTCTGCACACGTCCAGCTCGGTGACGTCCCTCGCCTTCTTGATCCAGCAGGTTGTCGAGGTAGTAGATGAGTTCCGTCAGCACGACGGCGTGGTGACAGTGACGGTGAAGTGCTCCGTGCATGGCTTCTCCTAAGCACTATGAAGATATGACCGTGGGAGTAAATGGTGGAGGGGGGTGCCGCACATGGCTAACAATTGTCTAGGGTGTGGTAGGGGGTGCCCCCCACGTATATATAGGTGGGAGGGAGAGGGTAGAGGCCAAGAGGCGCCTCAAGTAGGACCGAATCCTACTTGGGTTCCTCCTAGGCCAGCCGCCCCCTTCTTATTTACCGAAGGGGGGAGGAAAGAGGAGGGAGGAAGGAAGGACGGGGCAGGCCAAATCCCCCCTTTCCTTCTCCCTTCCCCTCTTTCCTTCTCCTCTGGTTCGGCCCATATGGGGGGCGCACCAGCCCCTGGTGGCTGGTGTGTTTCCCCTCTTGGCCCATTGGGCCCATATCTTTTGCCGGGGGTGTCTGGAACCCCTTTTGGTGACCTAATATGTACCCGGTATCTTCCGAAACACTTCCGGTGTCCGAATACTATAGTCCTATATATCAATCTTTACCTCTTGATCATTTCGAGACTCCTCGTCATGTTCGTGATCTCATCTGGGACTCCGAACAACATTCAGTGACCAAATCACATAACTCATATAATACCATCTCGTCATCGAACGTTAAGCGTGTGGACCCTACGGGTTCAAGAACTATGTAGACATGACCGAGAAACCTCTCCGGTCAATAACCAATAGCGGAACCTGGATGCTCATATTGGCTCCTACATATTCTACGAAGATCTTTATCGTTCGAACCGTTATGACAACATACGTAATTCCCTATGTCCATCGGTATGTTACCTGCCCGAATTTCGATCGGCTGTATATTCATACCTAGTTCAATCTCGTTACCGGCAAGTCTCTTTACACGTTCCGTAATATATCATCTTGCAACTAACTCATTAGTCACTTTACTTGCAAGGCTTCTTATGATGTGTATTACCGAGAGGGCCCAGAAATACCTCTCCGATACTCGGAGTGACAAATCCTAATCTCGATCTATGCCAACTCAACAAACACCTACGGAGATACCTGTAGAGCATCTTTATAGTCACTCAGTTACGTTGTGACGTTTGATATCACACAAGGCATTCCTTCGGTATCCGGATGTTGCATAATCTCATAGTTGAAGGAATATGTATTTGACATGAAGAAAGCAATAGCAATAAAACTGAACGATGAATATGCTAAGCTAACGGATGGGTATTCTTGTCCATCACATCATTCTCCTAATGATGTGATCCCGTTATCAAATAACAACTCATGTCCATGGTTAGGAAACCTTAACCATGTTTGATCAATGAGCTAGTCAAGTAGAGGCTCACTAGGGACACCGTGTTTGTCTATGTATTCGCACATGTATTTAGGTTTCCGATCAATACAATTCTAGCATGAATAATAAACATTTATCATGAATAAGGAAATAAAATAAAAACTTTATTATTTCCTCTAGGGCATATTTCCTTCAGTTCCCACTTGCACTAGAGTCAATAATCTAGATTACATTGTAATGATTCTAACACCCATGGAGTCTTGGTGCTGATCACGTTTTGCTCATGGAAGAGGCTTAGTCAATGGGTATGCAAATTCAGATCAGTATGTATTTTGCAAATCTCCATGTCTTCCTCCTTGCCTTGATCACAGATGGAGTTGAACGTCTCTTAATGTGTTTGGTTCTTTTGTCAAATCTGGATTCCTTCTCTAAAAAAATTGCTCCAGTATTGTCACAAAAGATTTTCATTGGACCTGATGCACTAGGTATTACACCTAGATCGGATATGAACTCCTTCATCCAGACTCCTTCATTTGCTGCTCCTAAAGAAGCTATGTACCCCGCTTCACACGTAGATCCCGCCATGACGCTTTGCTTGGAACTGCACCAATTGAAAGCTCCACCATTCAAAATAAATATGTATCCGGTTTGTGATTTAGAGTCATCCGGATCAGTGTCAAAACTAGCATCAACGTAACCATTTACGGCGAGCTCTTTGTCACCTCCATAAACGAGAAACATATGCTTGGTCCTTTTCAGGTACTTTAGGATGTTCTTGACCGCTGTCCAGTGATCCACTCCTGGATTACTTTGGTACCTCCCTGCCAGACTTATGGCAAGGCACATATCAAGACTAGTAAACAACATAGCATACATGATAGAACCTATGGCTTAGGCATAGGGAATGACTTTCATTTTCTCTCTATCTTTTGTAGTGGTCAGGCATTGCGTCCGACTCAATTTCACACCTTGCAACACAGGCAAGAACCCTTTCTTTGACTGATCTATTTTGAACTTCTTCAAAACTTTGTCAAGGTATATGATTTGTGAAAGTCCTATTAAGCGTCTTGATCTATCTCTATAGATCTTGATGCCCAATATATATGCATCTTCATCGAGGTCTTTCATTTAAAAACTTTTATTCAAGTATCCTTTTATGCTATCCAGAAATTCTACATCATTTCCAATCAACAATATGTCATCCACATATAATATTAGAAATGCTACATACCTCCCACTCACTTTCTTGTAAACATAGGCTTCTCTGAAAGTCCGTATAAAACCATATGCTTTGATCACCTCATCAAAGAGTATATTCCAACTCTGAGATGCTTGCGCCAGTCCATAGATGGATCATTGGAGCTTGCACACTTTGTTAGCACCTTTAGGATTGACAAAACCTTCTGGTTGCATCATATACAACTCTTCCTTAAGATATCCATTAAGGAATGTAGTTTTGACGTCCATTTGCCACATTTCATAATCATAAATTGCGGCAATTGTTAATATGATTCGGACAGACTTAAGCATCGCCACAGGTGAGAAAGTCTCATTGTAGTTAACTCCTTTAACTTGTCAAAAACCTTTTGCGACAAGTCAAGCTTTGTAGACAGTAACATTACCATCAGTGTCAGTCTTCTTATTGAAGATCCATTTATTCTCTATGGCTCGCCGATCATTGGGCAAATCCACCAAAGTCCACACTTTGTTCTCATACATGGATCCTATCTCAGATTTCATGGCGTCAAGCCATTTATCGGAATCTGGGCTCATCATAGCTTCTTCATAGTTCATAGGTTCGCCATGGTCTAGTAACATGACTTCCAGAACGGGATTATTGTACCACTCTGGTGCGGATCGTGCTTTGGTTGACCTACAAGGTTCAGTAGTACCTCGATCTGAAGTTTCATGATCATCATCATTAGGTTCCTCTCTAGTTGGTGTAGGCATCAGGGAACGGTTTTCTATGATGAGCTACTTTCCTATTTGAGAGAAGGTACAATTACCTCATCAAATTCTACTTTCCTCCCACTCACTTCTTCCGAGAGAAACTCCTTCTCTAGAAAGGTCCCATTCTTAGCAACAGAGATCTTACCTTCGGATATGTGGTAGAAGGTGTACCCAATTGTTTCCTTAGGGTATCGTATGAAGACACACTTCTCCGATTTGGGTTCAAGCTTATCAGGTTTAAGCCTTTTGACATAAGTGTCGCAACCCCAAACTTTAAGAAACTACAACTTAGGTTTCTTGCCAAACCACAGTTCATACGGTGTCATCCCAATGGATTTAGACGGTGCCCTATTTAACGTGAAGGCAAATGTCTCTAATGCATAACCCCAAAAAGAAGTGGTAAATCGGTAAGAGACATCATATATCGCACCATATCTAATAAAATACGGTTATGACATTCGGACACACCATTACACTGTGGTATTCCAGGTGGCGTGAGTTTTGAAACTACTCCACATTGTTTTAAATGAAGGACAAACTCGTAACTCAAATATTCGCCTTCGTGATCAGATCATAGAAACTTTATTTTCTTGTTATGATGATTCTCCGCTTCTCTTTGAAATTCTTTGAACTTTTCAAATGTTTCAGACTTGTGTTTCATTAAGTACATATATACCCATATCTGCTCAAATCATCTATGAAGGTTAGAAAATAATGATACCCATCGCGTGCCTCAACACTCATCGGACCGCATAGATCAGTATGTATTATTTCCAATAAGTCATCGGCTCGCTCCATTGTTCTGGAGAACGGAGTTTTAGTCATCTTGCCCATGAGGCATGGTTCGCAAGTATCAAATGATTCATAATCAAGTGATTCCAAAAGTCCATCTGCATCGAGTTTATTCATGTGTTTTACACCAATGTGACCTAAACGGTAGTGCCACAAATATGTTGCACTATCATTATCAACTTTGCATCTTTTGGCATCAATATTATAAATATGTGTATCACCACAATCGAGATTCAATAGAAATAGACCACTCTTCAAGGGTGCATGACCATAAAAGATATTAATCATATAAATAAACAATCACTATTCTATGATTTAAATGAATAACAATCTCGCACTAAACAATATCCAGATATAATGTTCATGCTCAATGCTAGCACCAAATAACAATTATTCGGTTCTAAAACTACTCTCGAAGGTAGATGTAGAGGTAGCGTGCCGACGGTGATCACATCGACCTTAAAACCATTCCCGATGCGCATCGTCACCTCATCCTTAGCCAATCTTCGTTTAATCCGTAGCTCCTATTTCGAGTTACAAATATGAGCAACCGAACTAGTATCAAGTACACAGGTGCTACTACGAGCATTAGTAAGGTACACATCAATAACATGTATATGAAATATACCTTTGTTCACTTTGACATCCTTCTTATCTGCCAAATACTTTGAGCAGTTCCACTTCCAGTTACCAGTCCCTTTGCAGTAGAAGCACTCTGTTTCAGGCTTGGGTCCAGCTTTGGGATTCTTCCCGGGAGTGGAAACTTGCTTGCCATTCTTCTTGAAGTTCCCTTTACTTCCCTTGCCTTTTTTCTTGAAACTAGTGGTCTCATTAACCATCAACACTTGATGCTCCTTCTTGATTTCTACCTCCGTAGCTTTGAGCATTGCGAAGAGCTCGGGAATTGTCTTCTCCATCCCTTGCATATTATAGTTCATCACGAAGCCTTTGTAGCTTGGTGGCAGTGATTGGAGAACTCTATCAATAACACTATCATCTTGAATATTAACTCCCAGCAGAGTTAAGTGATTATGATATCCAGACATTCTGAGTATGTGTTCACTGATAGAACTGTTCTCCTCCATCTTGCAGCTATAGAACTTGTTGGAGACTTCATATCTCTCAACTCGGGCATTTGCTTGAAATATTAACTTCAACTCTTGGAACATCTCATATGCTCCTTGACGTTCAAAACATCTTTGAAGTGCCGATTATAAGCCGTAAAGCATGGCACAGTGAACTATCGAGCAGTCATCAACATGCAACTGTCAGGCTTTCACAATGTCCACAATTGCTGGAGGGGTGGCACACCTAGCGGTGCATCAAGGACATAATTCTTCTGTGTAGCAATGAGGCTAATCCTCAAGTTACGGACCCACTCCGTGTAGTTGCTACCATCATCTTTCCACTTAGCTTTCTCTAGGAACACATTAAAATTCAGGGGAACGGTAGCATAGGCCTTTGATCTACAACATAGATATGCAAATACTATCAGGACTAAGTTCATGATAAATTAAGTTCAATTAATAAAATTACTTAAGAACTCCCACTTAGATAGACATCCCTCAAGTCATCTAAATGATAAGTGATCCAAATCAACTAACCCATGTCCGATCAGCACGTGAGATGGGGTAGTCATCAATGGTGAACATCTCTATGTTAATCATATCTACTATATGATTCATGTTCGACCTTTCGGACTCCAGTGTTCCGGGGCCAGGTCTGTACATGTTAGGCTTGTCAAGTTTAACCCGAGTATTCTGCATGTGCAAAATTGTCTTGCACCCGTTGTATCTGAACGTAGAGTCTATCACACCCGATCATCATGTGGTGTCTCAACACGACGAACTGTCGCAACAATGCACACTCAGAGAGAACACTTATACTTTAAAATTTTAGTTAAGGCATCGTCTTATAATTCTACTGTCATACTAAGCAAAATAAGATGCATAAAATATAAACATCACATGCAACCAAAATATGTGACATGATATGGCCATTATCATCTTGTACCTTTGATCTCCATATCCAAAGCATCGTCATGATCTCCATGGTCACCAGCTCGACACCTTGATCTCCATCGTTGCATCGTGGTCGTCTCGCCAACTATTGCTTCTACAACTATCGCTAACAGATAATGATAAAGTAAAGCAATTACATGGCATTTGCATTTCATACAATAAAGAGACAACCATAAGGCTCCTGCCGGTTGCCGGTAACTTTTACAAAACATGCTCATCTCATACAATAACATATATCACATCATGTCTTGACCATATCACATCACAACATGCCCTGCAAAAACAAGTTAGATGTCCTCTACTTTGTTGTTGCAAGTTTTACATGGCTGCTACGGGCTTCTAGCAAGAACTGTTCTTACCTATGGCACAAAAACCACAATGAAGATTTTTCAAGTTTGTTGTTTTAACCTACAACAAGGACAGACCGCAGTCAAATTTGATTCAACTAAAGTAGGAGAAACAGACACCCGCCAGCCACCTTTATGCAACACTAATTGCATGTCTGTCGATGGAACTGTTCTCATGAACATGGTCCTGTAAGGTGGTCCGGGCCGCTTCATCCAACAATACCGCTGAATCAAAATAAGACATTAGTGTTAACCATTATGACGATCACCGTCCACAACTCTTTGTGTTCTACTCGTGCATATCATCTACCCATAGACCTGGCTCGGATGCCACTATCGGGGAACGTAGCATGCAATTTCAAAAAAATTCCTACGCTCACGCAAGATCTATCTAGGAGATGCATAGCAACAAGGGGAGAGTGTGTCTACGTACTCTCGTAGACCGTAAGTGGAAGCGTTTATCAACACGGTTGATGTAGGCAAACTTCTTCACGCTTCAACCGATCAAGTACTGAACGCACGACACCTCCGCGTTCTGCACACATTCTGCTCGGTGACGTCCCTCGCCTTCTTGATCCAGCAAGTTGTCGAGGTAGTAGATGATTTTGTCAGCATGACGGCGTGGTGACGGTGATGGTGAAGTGATCCATGCAGGGCTTCGCCTAAGAACTACGAAGATATGACCATGGGAGTAAACGGTGGAGGGGGGTGCTGCACACGGCTAACAATAGTCTCGGGTGTGCTAGGGGGCGCACCCACATATATATATGTGGGAGGGAGAGGGGAGAGGCCGAAAGGCGCCCAAAGTAGGACCGAATCCTACTTGGGTTCCTCCTAGGTCGGCCGCCTCCTTCCTTCTTTACCGAAGGGGGAAGAAAAGAGGAGGGAGGAGGGAAGGAAGGGGGAGGCCGAATCCCCCCTTTCCTTCTCCCTTCCCCTCTTTCCTTCTCCTCTGGTTCGGCCCATATGAGGAGCGCACCAGCCCCTGGTGGCTGGTGTGTTTCCCCTCTTGGCCCATTAGGCCCATATCTTTTGCCACGGGTGCCCGGAACCCCTTCCGGTGACCCGATATGTACTCGGTACCCTCCGGAACACTTCCGGTGTCTGAATACTATCGTCCTATATATCAATCTTTACCTCTCGACCATTTAGAGACTCCTCCTCATGTCCATGATCTCATCTGGGACTCCGAACAACATTTAGTCACCAAATCACATAACTCATATAATACTATATCGTCATCGAACGTTAAGCGTGCGGACTCTACGGGTTCGAGAACTATGTAGACATGACCGAGACACCTCTCCGGTCAATAACCAATAACGGAACCTGGATGCTCATATTGGATCCTAAATATTCTACGAAGATCTTTATCGGTCGAACCGTTATGACAACATACATAATTCCCTTTGTCCATCGGTATGTTACTTGCCCGAGATTCGATCGTCGGCATATCATACCTAGTTCAATCTCGTTACCAGCAACTCACTTTACTCATTTCGTAATACATCATCTTGCAACTAACTCATTAGTCACTTTGCTTGTGAGGCTTCTTATGATGTGTATTACCTATAGGGCCCAGAGATACCTCTCCGATACTCGGAGTGACAAATCCTAATCTCGATCTATGCCAACTAAACAAAAACCTTTGGAGATACCTGTAGAGCATCTTTATAACCACCCTGTTATGTGTGACGTTTGATAGCACATAAGGTATTCCTCCGGTCTGCAGGAGTTGCATAATCTCATAGTCGAAGGAATATGTATTTGACATGAAGAAAGCAATAGCAATAAAACTGAACGATCAATATGCTAAGCTAACAGATGGGTCTTGTCCGTCACATCATTCTACTAATGATGTCATCCCGTTATCAAATGACAACTCATGTCCATGGTTAGGAAACCTTAACCATCTTTGATCAACGAGCTAGTCAAGTAGAAGCTCACTAGGGACACAGTGTTTGTCTATGTATTCACACATGTATTTATGTTTCCAATCAATACAATTCTAGCACGAATAATAAACATTTATCATGAATAAGGAAATATAAAATAACAACTTTATTATTGCCTCTAGGGCATATTTCTTTCATGAACTGCCTCGATGGATAGGGTAAAAAGGCCCAAAAGGCCATAAGTAAATTACCTTGATGCCCACAACTAACCTATGTATCTCAATTGCGTAAAAAAACTTATTTTAAAAGAAGTTGCCTAAAAAACCTAGGTCTCTCAAGTGATCCTCAAAAAGATTTGAAAAAGTGATTCTAAAAAAACCTAGGTTTCTCTATTGTGAACTGTACTCGTACGATTCCTCAGTAGCCACCACGCCTTTTACTCGTTCAATTCCCTGGACTATCAATTACTAGGCTATTCACCTCTGGCCTCTCTCTTCTCATCTCTTATGTTCGACCATCCCTCCATCGTCGGACCCGAGTGGCAAGCCATCAATTGAAAGAAGTCCAAATACCCCCTTGAAGTGTCTGATTTCGAACACATCGCCCCCCCCCCCGAACCGCAAAACCAGACTCTTAATCCCTCGAAATCTCAATTACCAGGCAAATCACCCCCTCGGGTCATTTTGGTGGGTTTTCCCACCCAGTTTTTTGTACGTGGCTGGGGTAGTTGAGCACATTAATTGAGGGGGTTGACACATCGGCATTAGTTGGAGAAGACAATCTAATCCACCTCCTCACCCTACCTCGACTTCTGTGCTTAGCCTTTCCACCTCCCTCTCCGCTCTCTTCTCGCTCCGATGACAGCGGTGATTTGGGCGACCATGGTGGCGTGCGCGGGCGACGAGCGTCGGCATGTTCTGAACAACTGGCCCGACGATGATGATCAGGTCAATGCGCCCCAACATTTCCCTACAAATCTTTACTTTTTGTTCGCATTAGGCCCATCAGCTAGGGTTTTTTAGGGGATTTGATTTGGGGGCTAGGGTTTTGTTCATGTTTTTGACAGGATGGTGGAAGCAGTTATTAGATGGTGCTGGTTTAGGCCCTTCTGTATATGAAATCAATGTGCATATGCTATTTACATGATGTAGGGTTTACTTGATCTGAATAAAAAGGACAAATTTTTGGAGAAAAGTCTCGTATGTCTGATGAAATTGATGTGCATATGCTCTTTAGTTGATGTAGGGTTACATGATGTGCATATTGTTTGATGAAAAGTGCAGTACTTGTTTATTATCTGTTCAATTACTTAGGGTTGTTTATTGTCTGACTTTTGTTTAGGAATTGGATCCACTGGACTACATGTGTGTCAGATTTCACTTCAGTAGAGATTTTGAGCATGCTGGAAAGGATTGGGTTTATTTGGTAGGAAAAACAGGGTTGTCCACAATTGAGCATCCAATGTTGTCACTATCTGAACTAAGAATAAGCTTGCAGGTCATGTATCATGCTCTGTTTTAGCTCTAGAAAACACTAAGTTACAGTGGAAATATCCAGGTGGTGATATGGAAAATGCTTAGCTTGTACTGCATGATCAACAATCAGTGGAGATGATGGCTAAGCATGTGATTGATTCTGGTGTGATTGACATATATGCTACCATTCCTGCTGAAAAAAGTCCTGAACCAAGTGAAAGAAATGGAGGACCAAATTGCGTGTGCTCAGGACTGCAAGTTCGGTGTTTGAGAGACGAAAAGGTGTTGCAACTGCGGTGGTGCAAATTTCAGGTGACTCAGACAGTGACAGTGATAGTGAGTATGTTGTGCCTCCTGTAGAGAGCAATAGTTCTGTCGAAGATGAAGAAATTAATGAGTACAAAAGGTATGCTATAGAATTCAAGTTAAAAAAAAGAAAGAAGATGCTAGGGGAGGAAGAAGCAAGAGCTTGCATTGTTCCTGGTGAGTTCATTGTACCAGAAACATGTAAGTTGGATGATGATGCAGATGACAGCCATATTTTGAAAGTGATGATGATCTCTCTTATGATGAGGTTAATGATGGATAGGTCAATGTTGTCAGAAGGAGAAAGACCAACCATAAGGTGTATGATGACACTCCATAAGCACCCCAGTTTGAGGTTGGAATGGCTTTTACAGATAGCAGACGATTCAAAAATGCACTAGTTAAATATGGTCTGAAGAATTTCCATCATTTGATATTTCCCAAAGATGAGAAGAAGAGAGTGAGTGCCAAGTGTAGCTAGACTAGTTGCAAGTGGAGCATATATGGGTCAATAAAGCAAATCTGACTGGTGGATAGTTCACAGGTACAACAATGTCCACACTTGTGTGCCCAGGAGAGACAATAAGCTGGTGACCAGTAGTGTGGTTGCTAGGAAATATTTCAGACAAATCAGAGACAACCCAACATGAAGGGTGGAGAAAATGCAAGAAGATGTATTAGAAGATTTGTTAGAAGATGTGCACATATCCAAATGCAAGAGGGCAAAGAAACTTGTCATGGAAAAGTTCATAGATTCAACTAATAGTGAGTATTCCAGAGTATTTGACTACCACCTTGAGTTACTTAGGAGCAATCTTAGAAGTACTGTTGCAGTTACATTAGTCCCTGAAGTACATGACATGAATGTCTATGAGAGGATGTATGTCTATCTAGATGGCTGCAAGAAAGGTTTATGGCGGAATGCACAAGAGTTGTTGGGTTAAATGGTTTTTTTTTTCTGAAGGGGGAAGTGCATGGACAAATTTTTTCTACCATTGGGAGAGATGCCAACAACCAGATTTACCCAGTTGCATGAGCTACTGTTGAAGTTGAGATTTATAACAATTGGTACTAATTTTTGTCACTTCTTTAGAAGGATATTAAGATAAATAATCATGGTGATGGCTGGGTTTTCATCTCTGACCAGCAGAAGGGCCTCATCAGGGCAGTAAATGAAATCTGACCACAAGCTGAGCATAGAATGTGTGCTAGGCACATCTATGCAAACTGGAGAAAGCAGCATATGGAGAAGATATATCAGAAAATTTGCTGGGCATGTGCAAAAACCTCTGACATAACATTATTCAACTATCATAGAGCCAAGTTAGCTCAAAAATAGTAGAGGGGGCACAAGATATTATGAAAGCCAATCCTAAACACTAAAGCAGAGCTTTTTCAAACTTGGCTCATATTGTCATTCTGTGGAAAACAATATGTGTTAGTCCTTCAACAACTCCATCATGAGAGCAAGGTCTTATCCTGTGATTACTAGTCATGAGATCATAAAGAAGAAGGTCATGGCTAGAATTCAGGAAAACAGAGCAAAGCCTGAGAAGCGGAGTGGAACAATATGCCCTATTATTTTCAAAAAGTTGCAGCTTAACATAAAGAGATCTGGAAGATGCAATGTGCTATGGAATGGCAAACAAGGATTTGAAGTGCAGGAAGGTGAGTACAGAAGGTTTACGGTTGACCTGGATAAGTGGACTTGCTCTTGCAAATATTGGGAGCTCTCTAGGTTACCCTGTTGTCATGCAATCAGTGCAGTATACACATGTGGTTTCAGCCTTGATGACTTCATTACACCTTGGTACTTCATCAACACATACAACCAGATTTATGACCATGTGCTACAACCAGTAGAGCGCAAAGAGAATTGTCCTGTATTTACAAACCCTAGACTAGATCCTCCTGTTAGGGTTAATAACAAGCCTGGGAGGAAGAAGACAGAAATAACTAGAGAGGAGCAAGAGAAGCCCAAAAGCAACAAAATTTCAAGGAAAGGAGTTAAGATGGCATGTTCAGTATGTGGCAATGCACAACACAATAAGAGGAAGCATTCAGAAAAAACCTAGGATAGCAGTTATGTAAATGCAGCAAAGAGAAGCAGAGCAAGGACACAAGCTGCAGGCATGCCTCAGATAACTTTCTATGTACTATTCTTTCAATTTTGTAATCATAAAAGTGTCGGAGACATTGTCAGATGGCCTCGACGGTCTTGTCGTAATGCTAGTGCCCTTTCAAATTTATATTCATAAAAGTGTCAAAGATGTTGTCGGATAGCCTCGATAGCCATGTCGTAATGCTAGTACCCTTTCCAATTTTATAATCATAAAAGTGTCAGAGACGTTGTCGGATGGCCTCGACGGTCTTGTCATAATGCTAGTACCCTTTCAAATTTTATAATCCTAGATACCTTTCCATCTTGTCATGTTGCACTATGGACACGTTCACTATTGTTGCTGTTGTACTGATGCATTGTTATTGCTATGTAGAACCAGCCACCAAAAACAAGGAAAGCAAGCAACAAAGGCAGGAAAACATCTCAGGAAGCAGGGCCATCCTCTCAGCCAACAACAAGTTCACAACCAAACACATCCAAGCCAACACAGAGTTCACAGCCAACTCCCAGGGCACCAACAACTCCAGCACCTCCAAGGGCTCCAGCAGCTAGAAGGGCACCTGCAGCTCAAAGGACAACACCAAGACAATTTATGGCTCCCAGGGCTTCAAACTCTCAGCCAAGCACTTCAAAAATTCCAACTTATGGTGATGGGAGGTTGGAGTGGCTTCTAACAGGAAGGAGGGGATAGTTTGCCTACGCATCATTGGTGAAGTGTAGCATCAGTGACAAGCCTGGGCTTTTGTTGATGTAAAACATCATCTTAAATGATGTGCTTTTGGTCATGTAAAACTTAGTGATGGTGGATGATGAATGACAGTGCAAAACTGTTGCATTATGTGCTTTTGGTGATGTTAAACTTTATTCTAGAGCTATTTGAATGGAAGAAAAATATGCTCCTATTTTTGTGCACATTTTCGTGTGCAAGTGTTATTGATTTCCTATGCTGGGTTACTACAATTTCAACTCTTGCTTTTCATGAAACTGGCTCAGTTTTTGCACTTCAGTGTCTTGCTCTGTTTTAACAGTGATCATATTGAAAATTTGTACAAGTGGTCATCTACACTTGCCTATTTTAACAGTGCTCATCTACATTGTGGCAAGTGATCACTTTTAGTTTTACACAAAATTTAGACAATCTGCTATAGTCAGACTGAATTCAGACAAACTGTTGTAGACAAAATTCAGTCAAACTGAAGATGCTAGTACTCATTTCAGACAAAGTTGACACTTAGCACATCAGCTCCAAAGGTTCTTCAAACAACATACAGAGTTCAGCCATAACAACACTATTGTAGATACAATGCAATCTCTCACTGCCCTGACATAGAGAAAATGCAATAGAACAAAACCATTGCAAGTGCAACAGGAAAAAGCCATAAAATCTTTCTAAAAAACCCTGCATCAGGCCGAATCTTCATCTTCAGTGTCTTGATTTCAGCAGCTTGGATGCCAATCTTCTCCTAAAGTTTTTACATCTCCATCTTCTCAAACCTCTCTTTCGCCAGATCTTCCATCAGCCTCATGTTCTCCTCTCTCTTCGCCCATACAGCATTGCCAGGTCCACAATAAGCCGCCTGACAAATGGTGTTGTCGGGTCATCAAACCAGTAGTAAAACTCACATCCATCAGTGCCTCCAATATTGTGCAATTTCAGCAAAAGGATCCAAAATGAGCAACCAAAACAGTGCTAATCAAATGGAATAAGAACAATGCAACAACAAAAACCTTCCCAAACCTGCACTTGTGATATCTTCTTCCAGGATTGTCATCACTCCACAAAATCCATCTTGGCATCTTGAATCCACTCTCACAATTAATCAGTGGCTCGTAGGCCATCAGGTGCTCTCCATAGGGGATTGGCGGTCCTAAACTACGGCGGTTCCTAGAGGAGGATGACCCGCGGGACGAGCTCAAGCTCACCATGGCAAAGGAGGATGAGCAGAGGAGAGAAAAGGGGGGATGGGGATTGGAGTTGAACCCTAGCAGGAGGATTTATTCTTCCCCTGCGCAAAACAGAAACCCCCAAAGCCGATTCCCGCACAAAAGAGGCTCCTCGGTCAATCCTATCTGGCAAAACAGCCGCCACGTACACAAAATCGGGTGGGCAAACCCACCAAAATGGCCTCAAGGGGTGATTTTCCTTGTAATTGACAGGGGGGTTAAGAGTCCAGTTTTGCGGTTCGGGGGGTGATGTGTTTGAAATCTGACAGTTCAGGAGGGCATTTGGACTTCTTTCGCCGTCAATTCTATTCCAAATTGAAGGTACTGACTAGTGAGATCACATCGTCACATCGTCACATCTTTCCTTCTTGTGTACATTCTGTATAGCATAATACTCTGGTATGAAAATATTTTAGCCCTAGTTTGCTAAAATAAATCACGGACTTTGATTGATCTAGACCATGGAACAATATTTTTCAGTGAGAAATCGATCACCGAATAAAGAAAATGATGCAGACATATTAAGGTGACCTGTTAGGCAAAATTCATCAAATGACATTGCAAGTAGTCTTCTCACGCCTTGGAGAAATTAATTTAGATCAGTTGCCTTATGATCCGACAGATCGGCTAAGAATTTCATAATACACAACTGATGTTTAACAGACCAAATTGTTTTTGGCTTGATGGTACTTACATTGAACTTGTCTTTTTTACTGTTGTCAGAAACATGAGGAGCTACACACGAGTTATCAAGTTATTTGGGTACTACCTTATTTATATTTATAGTACCTAAACAAGTGTTTTATAATTTCACCCAACCGGTGTGTCTTACATTCTTTAACTTTTAACATAACAAAATATGTCGCAAGTACTATCATATTTCTATTCGTTATGTTATTTTTGGGTGATGTAATTCGTATCAAATTCTCATGAGTCAACAAGTGAACCTAATGACTAAATTTTCTGGCTCCAACCCTGCCTAAGTCACAATGCTTACCTGTTATGTAGGGAGGAGCCTCGTCCATGCGTGAGTTTGATACACCTTGCGCACCTCTCTGCCAAGCCCGAGCTTGGGCGAAAAAACGCGGTCGGTGATGGCGGCACTAACCGTGGTCATCCACAATTCCACACCGTTGACAATGGCCGCCAAAAGATCGGCATTGCTGCCGGCGAGGACTAGAAACACGTCGTGGCACTCTAACCAAAGGTGGCGACGACCACAACATCATCGTAGAATAGCATGTTCTTGTCGTCTCCGAGCAACATCGCGATGATGTTAATGATGTCGCTTACTGTGGTGTAGATGGCCACGACTATGGTAGAGTCATCGGAACAACCCATGTTCGCATGCCTTGTAAATGGTGATCTGCGTGCCATGTCGGCATGCACAGCGGGAGAGGTTGCAAACACCCCACAACATGAATAGGACCAAGGCGTGTCATACCTTGTACCAGACTTTTCGGGATTAGCTGCGTGCATTCTAATTATGTAGAGGTTGAGTGTCATTCATAATGCTTTGTGTTCGCTTGATGGTATATTTGAGATAATAAAAGCATCATTTATCCAAAAAATGTGTGCTACACATTGTTACATAGCACAACACGTTCATCATTTTTTCTAGGGATTAGTTGTGCAGCCTAGTATCCTCCTTGTAGTGTTGCTAATGTATTTGACAACTAGTTACATGAGACTGATTATAGGTTTAGAACTCTTTTCAGGGTGGGAGCGCTAGCCGTTATTTGGTCTCTTTGGCTATGTAGAAATGATAAGATTTTCAATGATAAAAGTAGTTCTCTGATGCATGTTATCTACAGATGTACCGGGACTCTTCGTTTATGATCCTCTCTACAACGCTTGGAGAATCGAGACCTATTTACGGAGGTGTGTACACGATTGGAGACTACAGCGAGGGATACTTTTATCCAACAGGGGTGGCAGCATTATCTTAGAATTAGCCCCGCTCCGATTTATGCGTTATATAGACTCTACATGTCTCTTTGTATTTTGCCTTTTTTTTATTTTTCGTTTATGTGAGAGAACATTATTTAACCCTGTGCATCTTAGTTATCCAGAGTCCGGATGTAATGCTTAAATCTTTAATAATAAAGCGTCCATTTTCAAAAAAGTCGTGCAGCTTTTGCCAGATTGCATAAGCGCGGGAGCCGTCATCCATGACGAGGTTTAGCAAGGGATTACCAATCGCCGGATAAATCCAGAAGGCAACGTGGACGTCGGCACAGAGTCAAACGTCCTAGGACGAGTATGGAGGCGGCTGCTCAACATGGTGGGAGGCACTGTACTTGAGGAGGTTGAATATGAAAAACACACACCACTTGTAGTGGTTGTGTTCAGCGCGGTTGAGCTTGAACTTGATATAATTGGTGACGTGGTCGGAGAGAAGTGTGGCAACTTGGCAGAGAAAGAAGAAATGAACTGATGGCCGGCGAGGGAGGCCCGGGATTCAGAAACAACCTCGGGGGTAGTGCCAAAGAGAATAGCCGGGGTGGTGCTGAAGGTAACGACTGGGTAGTATGGGAAGTGACGACTAGTGAGGTGGCCGAGTCGGAGGCAGGGAGGAGGGCGTGGTGAGGCCGTTTGCTATTGTTGGTGTTTGGTACCAAGTTAGGGAGTATGAAACTCTCGCGATTCCATTGAAAGTCACAGGAACACATAGGTGCGGGGTACGCACCTGCCAAGTCCTGCCCGGCCGCTCGATTGCCTAGCGATTTGTGAAGTAGTTGGACCCTGCACGAGGGCAGAGTAAGTTTTAAGTTTCAGTCATTGAAATGATTTTTTAACTGAAACTTGCGATTTTCTCACCCCCTTTGATCAAGTTTGACCAAGTTTCAAGACTTGAAACATAACATTTATTTGCAAAATTTATCAAAACATATTCAAAATGAATCTTATTTAAAAGCTCTCGTCACGAGAAACATGAATTTAAAAACATAATTTAATTTAGACTTTTCATTCAAAAGATATAAAATTTTAAAAATCAAACCACCAAAAATAACAAGCCTGAGGGACTGCGTGCCGTAAGACCTGCGTGCCATAAATCCTCTCCCGTACAATCTAAAGCTAACCGGCTGCCTTATACGTGAGGCACGATCAGATCCACATGTACAGTCAATGTTGCAGTACATGCAAGTTGATGACCACGTACGTCTCGTGAAAGGGGAAAGAAACTAGCACAGCCTGATGAACAAGTAAAGAAAATGCTAAACACACGGCTCATTATGGGGTAACAACAACGGACCTCTCCAACAAACTAAACTTGCCACCCCCCCCCCCCCCCTATTTTTAGGTGGGTGGGGCCCAGTCCTCTACCTTAATCCAATGACTGTTTGCCATGTCAAGTTCACACCGTAAATAGCCCGTGAAAGTCCGTTGATGTAGCATTGCTCAACAAGTAATATGGACGTAAACTCCCTTCAAAACAGTAATGGATATAAACTTCTGAGCTGTGATTTTTTGGAAATAATTTATCATATACCCCTTTTAGTGATCTAAACGCTCTTATATTAGTTTACAGAAGGAGTATCTTTCTGTGTGAAACAAAATGGTGGTTGTTTCTGTAAGGGGTATCTATATTCATCGTAGACTTGTTGAGGCAGACGACCATTAGAGTCGTTTCCTTGCAATTTCCAGGATTAATTTGTCATCATACTAGTATGTACTCCCTCAGTTTCTAAATACTCTCTCCGTTCGAAAATACTTGTCATCAAAATGGATAAAAAAGGACGTATTTAGAATTAAAATATGTCTAGATATATCTCCTTTTGTCCATTTTGATGACAAAATATTTCCGGAGGGGGGGAGTACTTGTCTTTTTAGTGATTTAAAATGGACTATCACATACGAATATATATAGACATATTTTAGAGTATAGATTCATTCATTTTGCTCCGTATGTAGCCACTTGTTGAAATCCCTAGGAAAACATATATTTAGAAACCGAGGGAGTACTATACTCTACACCCTCTGTTCCTAAATATAAGTCTTTTTAGACATTTCAATATAAATTACATACAGATGTATATAGACATAGTTTAGATTTGAAATCTCTAAAAAAAACTTATACTCACTCGTCGTGGTTTTTAGTTCAAATTTGAATCAAAAACCACGACGAGTAAATCGGAACGGTGAACTAAAAACCACGACGAGTAAATCGGAACGGAGGGAGTACTACACTAGTAGGAGTAGTATGTTTTGAGTCCGATAGCCGTCTATGGCGGATTCTTTTTCCAGGTCGAATTCGACTTGAATTGGCTTTACACAATAAATACGTCCCTAGCTCTAGCTAAGCTATATAGTTACGGTCTCATATACTGTCAGAAAAATTCAGCTAGCTACGGTCTCGAACTCAGACACGTTGCACCGCAAAGGCATCGCTGGTACACCGGCAGCAAAACGCGTGCACGCCGGAGGCGCCAGCGTCACCGGCCGTGATGGAGTGGGCGCTCCCTGCGGATATCCTACTTGAGATCGTCGCGCGCTCCGACATCCGCACCCTCGTCCGCTGCACCGCGTTATGCAAGCTCCTTCGTCATGACTTTCTCAGTCCGTCTTTCATCCGCCGCGTCACCCATCACGGCAACATAGTGCCTTTGTGCCTCCTCGCCTACCTCCAGACACACGATGATGCGGAGGCTCCGCCGCCGTCCCTCTCTTTGGTGCACCCAGCCACGCCCGCCGGTGTGTTGTTTTGTGACGACCATCTGTCATCTTTCATGTCACGCAACGCAGATGATCTTTTCGAGAAGTACTATCCCATGGCGTCTCGTGGCGGCCTCGTCCTCCTTCATCGTCGCTATCACCACGTCTTCGGCAGCAACTTTGATATGTGCGTGTACGACCCCATCAGCGGTCACTGCACCTTCCTCTCTGAACCACAAGGCATATCGAACGATGTGGGATGCTTTCTCACGTGCGTCTTGATCACCGCCGCAGACGGCATTGACTGCTCCTTCATGCTATTCGTCGGCTATTTGGATAAGTTGTCTGACACCAATAGAGCCACCGCATGTGCCATCAAATTCCGGACCTTCACATCGTCAACCGGCACCTGGGGGCCTATGGTGACCCACGACAACCTCTTTCTGCAGCGGTGGCTCGGAACCGGTCATGATGCCACCACCGTCGTCCTCCACGGTGGCGTCATCCACTGGCTGGGGCGGCATGGCGGCGAGATTTTCACCTACGACATCTGCATGGAGAAACCTGGCACGATTGGCCTCCCCAGCCCCGTCACCAGCTACAAAGCAAGACGTCGGTTCCACCTGGGGTCGTACTCCTCGCGAGACGGGCACATGCTACTAAAGCTGGTCGTGAATGTTGGTTGCACGATCTCTGTGTGGCATCAGCTCTCGGGCGGTGGTTGGACCTTAGAGACTGTGATCGATGTGGAGAAGAAGTTACGGTCGCTAGACCCAAGGTTCTTCCCCACTGGCGTCTTCATGTTTGGTTTAGGCCCTTGGGCAAGAGGAGAGGTGTCGTTTTGATGCAGGTAAGCCTGCCCTGGCATGGGCCATTAAATGGTGAATGTGATTTTATGGCCGTGCTTGATCTAGAGACGAAGGAGATCCACATTGTGCAACGCTTGACTCTCTCCTCCTCTATGCTCTTGGAGATGGACATGCCTTCTCGGCTGCGAGCCATGAAAATATTTTCCTAACTACTCTCTCCGTTCGGAATTATTTGTCTCGGAAATGAATGCATCTAGAACTAAAATACATCTAGATACATCCATTTTCGAGACAAGTAATTCCAAACGGAGGGAGTAACTGCTATGCATCCTAGTATGCTCCTACAACTAAGTAAGCCTCACATGACCATTGTGCCGTGGAATGCAAAGATGCAACCATGGACGGATTATGTGCGTTTCTAATGGGCCAAAAGCTTTTGTGTGTACGTATTACTCGGTTTTGATGTTAGCGATCCTCGGGAAAGTTCCAACGCTCGTTTGGTTCACTAAACTATTTAGCTGCACCTTTTATATCAATCTGTGCAACATAATCTTTCCCCAATATCTTCCCATGACAGCATGGTCGCCGCAGCTAACGCTCGTTTGTGTTGTTGCCACTAAGGATAAAAGGATAGTTTTACAATTGTCCTTTAAGTGTAGTGTGCACGCAATATACTATATACATCATGCAATTGTACTTAATGCAATACTCTGTCTTAGTTAATACTTTGACATGCATGCTGGATAACAGTCTTGGGGTGGAGTATTAGCTATAGATCCTGTTGGATTAACAGTCTATGAAGGGCAATGCTATACCTACGTAATATTTGTTACATGCTTTATGTAAAAAACAAATTAGAACGAAGGCTCGCAGAGAGCTCGGCTTTGAATTAACAAGGCCATCAACCGGCCAGGAAATACAAACACACACAAAACACCTCGGCCAAACGATACAAGGGGACACTCTAGGAGGCTTACAACTCAACGGAGCACACAAGCTCAAAAAGAATACAGGAAAACAAAGCTCGATGCTTGTCCTAACCGAAGACTACAGCCACACAGACATCTAGGATAGGGACACACACGAGCACGACGAGGACCTGCTTACAACAGAGTGTGGTAAGTGAGCCCGACCAACGCCCAGGGAGAAAGACAACACACATCCTCCGTCTCTCTCACCGCAGAGGGACCGTTCCCTCTTGCCATGGCTCGCAAGGCGCCGTACCGTCGGACTTGAGAGACGCTCACCCTAGAGCAGGGGAAGTGCAAGCTTTGAGACCTGGAGCAGCCGCAACACAGAACCACTTGAACATTCAAGCACTCCGCGACTGCTGCATCACCACATCCTAGAACACCTGAGAGCTGTAGGAAAACCACCAGGTGCAGCTACTGAAGAAAGGCAGCAAGGGCATCAAGTAAAACCAACAGGCCACCGAGGAGCATTGCCAGGCGGCCGTTGAAGAAAGAACTAGGGTTCCGCCACTGGCGAGGCGCAGGTCCAGCCGGGTAGCGGAACCCTATCCCCTACCGCCGGGTCGAGGCATCGCACCGCCGGAACTGGACCAGATGCGTCACTGGCAGAGAAACACCACCCATGAAAGAAACGGGGACGCCTTGAGCCTTGCAAGACCTCATTGACACCACTGTCACCGGACCACCCAAGTCACCCAAAGCTCAGACTTTTGAACCCCTCACCCGAACGCAACCGTCCCCAGGCGGTGCCCCCAAGGAAGACACGACGCACAGCGCGCCGTCGCCACCCAACCCTAGCCGGATTTTGGGCTTTCACCCGGGAGGAGGAACAGGGGTGTAAAGGGGAAGGGCCTCTGCAGCACCTTCAAGGAGGAAACGGCGTCGAGGACGTCGCTGCTGCCAGGCCGGCCAAGCCGACCAACGGTTTCCTGCAGCCCAAAACCAGACAATCGGTCACCCACCAACACTAGACCGGCGTTCGGAGGAAAGCCGGTTGGAAGCGGCGGGGACGAGGGAGACAGGGCAAAGGAGCCAGGCCTCAGATCTGACAAGGAGGGGAAGACCTCCGCGCCGCCGCCGCCACCCGCCGTCGTCTCACCACTCGCGTGGTCGAGGTCACCGGCCAGAGAACACCCGCGAACGACGCCAGCCGAGATGGCGTCGCCGCCTCGCCATGGAGGGCCGCCCCAGATCCGAGGTCCTCCTCGAGGGAAGGAGAGACTGAGGCCTCGCCGCCAGCATCACTGGCGGCCGCGCGAGCGAATCTGGCGGCTTTCTCAGGTGGCAGTAAGGGAGGGAGGGTAAGGAAGCGGGACGCGAAAAAGAAACCCTAGTCGCCGCCTGTGTCGCCCGAAGCGGACGACGCGGGGGGCGCGGGGGGGGGGGGGCGGCAATTTGCTTTATGTAAATAGCAATGTGGAGAGTTATTAGTCGATCATTAGGAGGGAAGGGGCCCACCCACTTGAAAATCAAGGGGGCGAGGAGATTAGATAAACAACTTTCGTAGATCTTCGTAGCGGGTTACGTAGATGTAGAACTATCACTACTAAAAAATATACTTCCGTGATGATACATGTTTGTCACAGTAGGTCGCGTTTTTTGTCATGCATTTACATCCATGACGATTTTATGACAGAATCAAGATAGTCATACATGTGATGTCGTAGAAGTGTTCCATGACATTACCAAAATTATCATCCCGGAAGTGCCCACTTCCATGAAGATAAATCGCGCGTCACAGAAGTGCTTTCGTCAAGGGTGACCGACACGTGGCATCCACCGTAATGGAACGCCGTTAAGCTATCGGGTCGGGTTTTGGATCCGATAACCCGTTAACAGCCCGGACCAATGGGAAATTTCCACGTGTAAAGTTCTTATTGGCCGGACGAAACATGTGTCAGCTCGTCAGTGGGTCAGATAGGTGCCTATGATATGTCGACACGTGCCACGGCCCACCACTGGCCCATTTGGCTTACAAAGCCGGCCAGTTTGACTTGGTCAAAAGTTAACGGGCTGGCCCATGAAAAGCCTGTTAACGGTCTCCTTGCAAATAGCCCATTTTATGGCCCGGTAACTCACGGCCCGTTAGGCCCTAACGGAAATCGGCCCAACAACATCATGTGGGCCGTCGAGTATAACACCAGCCTATTTCACTTTCAGCCCATGTATGGCCCATGACGTCTTTTGGCCCATATGAGGCCTTCGTATCTTTAGGAACTTTAGAGGCCCACGGTGACTCTAGCCCAGAATGAACATTAATTTTCTTTGTACCCTTAACGGCCTGTGATTCACATGGGCCGTTTCCAGCCCGTGTTAGCTTTCGGCCTATTGACGGCCCATAAGTTCTTGGGCTCCTTTCCGACCCTCGATTACTTTCGGCCCATTACTGGCATGTTCCCCTAATGGGCCAAATTCGGCCCATGGCAAGAGTCGGCCTGTTTCTGACCTGTTAACACGTTGCGCCGTTTCCAGCCCATCCTATATTCTGGCCCATTAACGACCCGTTATGCCTGTGACAGAATTAAGCCTTTGCTGTCCTCCGGCCTGTTAATGGTCTGTTACCGTACTGGGTCGATACCAATTACGCTTGTTTACGGCCCATGTAGACCCATTTATCTGACGGCCCGAGGCCCACCGATTCTACGGCCCTGATGGAGGCCCATTTATCGACGGTCCGTAGGAGACCCATGGATCCTATGGCACGTGTATGGCCCATGGTTGTTGCGGCCACTAGCAAACCAGAGAAAAAGAAGACTAGGAAATAAATAAGGCCGAAAATAATGCTAGGCTATTAAGGCGATTGCACAGATTACATCCACTCGGCATCAAAGATCGCCACCAGTGCAAATATAGGGCACACCCTACACTATACAAAAATGGCTTGTTATTTTCTTCAGCCGGTGGCTGCATGTTAAGAAAAAATTGTATCGCACCAAAACAAATTATAACTATATAACAAAAGGAAGGTTGGCATAAAACTTAACAGTCTAGCAGATAAATGCACCACCAGAAATTCAGAAGCTCAGTTCATTTGACCTGACTGTTACGTTTTCATGATGTATTGTCCGATGGAGCACCATAACCCTCGCCTTCATTTCTCCTAGGCTCCTGAACAACATAGCAAATGTCTGATAGTCTGGTTTCAAAACCATGCATATCTTGATGACATCGAACAATGTCTCTCCTTGTTTCACAAAGGGTCTCTGTTAGGGAATGGACTTGTGTCTGGAGCGCAGATACAACATTGATTTGAGCTTGCATACCTTGATCATAAAGTAGTTTGGACGAGATTTCCTTAACAACTGACCCAGTATTACGCAGGAATGTACTTTTGGCACTGTTAGTGGACAGGTATTGACCCACTATAGCAAGAGCTGACATTGCGGTTATAGTTGCCTCGCCACCTTCAGAAGGTGGCGGTTCCATCATTTTTTCCATAGCTCGCTGAAAAGTTGAGTTTGAACATTAGTCGTACTAGAACAGAAGATATTAAGGAGGCAGCAAAACCAAACAAAATAGCTTTGGTCTATATACAGAACTTATTCTGGCGAACCCATGTAAAATATTAGTTGTATTTTATTGCAAAGTATATAATAAAACCAGGTTCCAAACATATGACCATGTACCATCGCTAATGTATTGTCTATTTCTTCACATTGTATTGAGGGCTAAGGATAAAGAGACGAAGTTTATAATACGGTAAGCATAGTGTGACATCATTCATATCACAAAACAACTGAGAACAGACAAACAGGCAATTGTAACATTGTGTGGGCAAGTCCAGCACAGAACTAGATTACGGGTCAAGATTAAAGGAACATCACTCCTCTCTTTTAAATCTTGTAAGGTGCAATGATACGCTAAGACAATTGGGTATAAAATTGAAAAGAGTAATAGACATTGTTGCAAACCATGCAGTTCAAGGCACAAGTCAGAGTAAGTAGTAGTTAAAAGGCATGAGGATTAAGGACTTACAACATCGGATTTGACTGGTGTAGTCATGCCCTTCTTCTTGCTGGTGTGACAGTCCTTGAAGATTTCCACAGCATTTGGTTCAGATACTTTTTGGTCCTTGCGGGCTTTCCTCTGCATTTGGAACAAGTCAATATAGATCTGATAATATGATACAGCGAAAAGAGTGAAACAACAGCTAATTACAAGAGCCTCGCAGTGTGCAATATAGCTATGAGATCCCGTCGTCTGTTGGAATTTCACTTTCATACGGTTGGCCTTATTCTTTGAACAGTTCACCTACAAGAAGATAGGTTTGTATGGCACATGCGTAAATAGGACTTTAACATGTGATCTGATCACATATATATAATGTACCTGATACTTCAGATCAGACCAGTGTTTAATGAGGCCCCTCCAGTCTTCATCCGATATATTTTCCACTAGAGACGTTTGGGAAAGTTCACTGTTAGCCTTGCCTTCAAAGTGAGTTTTCCTCAAGTTATACCGATATTGTCACAGAGCAGACTTGAAAACATGGGTGCAAGCTTGTCTGGTTGCATCATATTGGCTATCCAACTTGAACCTCATTTGTTGAAAATTATGGGAGTCTCATTATCAGCAACCTAGAAAGTATGGGACATAGCAAGACGATATTACTAGTTTCCATACATAACCATACTTACAGATAAATGGTCGAGGAAGGTGTTAAACTGGGTTTCGTATTTGTCATTCCTATACTGAATCCATGTTGGGAGGATACGTACACGACACCTAACGGCAACCGTTGCCTCTGATACTAACTTGGCTGACTCTATAGCATCACGTGGCCTTTTTAAACCTGCCTCAAAACGGATCTCCATTCTTCCTCCTCTAGATTTAGTTAACCTATCGAGCATTATCCGTGATGTTTGTTTCCTCTTGTGCCTAGGTGCTAGTCCAACAACGAACATAGGAAGTGTTAGTGTACATGAAACTGTGAGACCACATATAAAGAAGCATGCAACTATAACTTGACTCCAGCAACTACCTTCTTGCTGTTGAAGCTCACAAGGTTCATCTAATCTTGCCAACTCGTCTTGGGTCAAGAGTGCTTGGGAAGTAGTGTCAGGTGGCAAGGGAGCTTGGGAACATGCTGCTAGCAAAGTTGATGCACGAGTAACTCATGCGTCAGCTAGTACTATGGAAGGTGTTGCAAGAACTAGGGTTGTCTCTGCTTGTTTGGTGGCAGCTATTTGTTTCTGTTTGGCTTTTTTTGCAGCTCGTGTAGCACGGGATGCCCTGTTTGTAGAATTTTTCGCTGGACATTGACTTCTATTACACCATCAGTACCAGCAGAATCTGCAGGATTCATCCGCTTCTCATTTCCTGCCATTATGTGTTTCTTCCTCTTTCTCTGTGCCATGTTAAGTCAAGCCGACAAGAAAAATGAATAACAAGTTAGTTCTTTAGAACAAATTGATGCATGATGCAGACGAACTGAACTTTGATGTTAGACAACCACATGATAGGAGGATGTAATATGTACGAAAAACAGGACGGAAGAGATAACCAGAACTATGATGTGTAAACTAAGCAGAAGACATTTCACCAAATTAGAAGCAATGCAATGGAAGGTAGACACCATATGAAAGATGCTACAAATATCGCTCTGCCAAGTTAACAGTCTCTCATCATAAATGGCGTTTAAACAAATGTGAAGCAGTACAAGAAATAAATCATATGCAAGATGCAAACAACATCACACTACCAAGTTAGAGGTCTCTCGTCATTAGTGCCATTGCATATTCACAGCATTGCATATTCAGAGCTTATGATGTGTAAACTAAGGAGAAGGCATTTCAACAAATTAGAAGCAATGAAAGCTAGACACCATATGAAAGATGCAACGAATATCACTCTACCAAGTTAAAACTGTCTCGTCATAAGTGCCATTTCAACAAATTAGTAGTGCAAGCTAGAAAAGAATGCGTGATGTAACCTATATCACACTCCAAAGTCAAACTTGTCTTATGATAAGTGATTGTTGCAGGTTACACAATAGTAGTAATTTGATGTAAGAACATGGTGTGATAGACAGATATTGTATGTTCTAGAAATAGGAACACGTGTCTTATTCAAGTATAATGTGTAAAGTAAGAAGATGGAATTCAACAAAATTAGAAGCAATACGAGCTAGACATCACACATAACATGCAACCACATATAACAGTGCCAAGTTAGATGGAGCACCGGTGATGGTGCACTAGGGGAGACGTGCTCATCATAAACACATCTACGTTAAGTGTCTATGCATGTGTTGTCTTGGAAATCATCTTGGGGGGGGGGGTGGAGGAGTAGAAACTGTAGAGGCCCTCCGTTTGGAAGGAGCACCTTTATCCGCTGCCTTGCTAACTTCCTTCCGCTTTATTGATTTTGAATTGTCCAGTAAAACCGACAAGAAAAAGCAATAAAATTCTCTCTTCAGAACTCATTCATGCATGATACTGATAATCACTACTTTGATGTAAGGCAAACACATGATACTAGGATGGAATATGTACGAAAACAGGACGGCATGGCATGTTCACAACTGTTTGTGTAAACTAAGCAGAAACCATTCCAACAAATAAGAAGCAATGCAAGCTAGACACCACATGAAAGATGCAACAAATATGACTCTACCAAGTTAAAAGCATCCTACCATAAATGTAATTTCAACAAATTAGAAGCAGCGCATGCTATAAATCATATGAAAGATGCAACTAATATCGCACTGCATATACTAAAGGTGTCTCGTCATATTGATTGATGTGGGATACAAAAAAACAATAGTTTTATGTAAGGACATGCTTAATAGACAGATGTACTATGTACTAAATACAGGAAGGCATGTCACATTAACAAGTATAATGTACTTCCTCTGTAAACTAATATAAGAGCGTTTAGATCACTAAAATAGTAATTTAAACACTCTTATATTAGTTTACGGAGGGAGTATAAGCTAAGCAGACTAGCACATGCAGTTTAACCAGATTGGAAGAATTACAGTCTTGACACCATATGCAACATGCAACCACATATCATGATGCCAAGTTAGAGCAAGCACCTGCGATGCTAGTGTAGGGGAAATGCGGTAATCAACTACAAAGCTACGCTCACTATCTTCATCTAGCATTGTTGTTTCTTGAGAATCATGTCGGGAGGCTGACGCCGTATTCTTTAAATGAGGAGTAGTCCACTTGCCTGCCTGCCTCATCATAAGTGATTGATGAGGGATACACAAGAACATTAGTTTGATGTAAGAACGTGGTTAATACACAGATGTACTAGTATGTACCAAAAAGAGAAAGGCATGTCATATCCAAAGGTATAATGTGTAAGCTAAGCAGATGGAATTTAACCAAATTGGAAGCAATACAAGCTAGACATCCGGCTGGAGTGGTGAGCATGATCATCTAGGACCTGAGAGCCTGGTGGGAGGCAGGCTGCTTTGCCACCATCGTGGCTTTTTAGTTGGCTTCCAGGTGATGCATGTCTTTGCTGGGCTTGTCACTGGCTCGGCCAGTGCCCTGACTAGCTATTTGTCTTCTGGTGCTCACGGGATGGTGGTTCATGTAAAAAATATCTTTCCTTATCTTAATAAAGACCGACTTCGGCCTTTCGAATACAAGCTAGACACCATATGGAACATGCAACCACATATGACACCGCGAAGTTAAAGCAAGTACCTGGGATGGTAGTTCATTGCGAGCGAGGTCATCAACTCCAGAGCTACATTTACCGTCTCCATCTGCTGACACTGCACCCTTTATAAGGGTGAAACGTGTCTGGCCTATCCGCGTACCATGCTGGAGCGACTTGTCCCTTTTCTTTTTGGCTTCTCTCATGGCAGCAGAGTCTGAAATACCCTTGCATAAAAACACAATAGTGAGAGTAAGGGTGAAGTGTGTGCAGAACTAGTGCACTGTAAAAGTAGCAGATAGCAGGTGGCTGGAAAATAAATGTCAGGAGACATATGATAGCTCTACAACATTGCATGGCAAACAAAATTAGATTCTACTCTGTAGATTTTGTAATATATGAGCACAGGAAATGCAGGTACTCCTCCAGAACAACACCACATGTGGTCATATCTAAGATAACAGTCGACTAAAAATAAATAGGTCAGCCGATTTTTTTAATGAACCACCTATAAGGAACAGGCAGATGGCCTTCGTTAACCTCCCGCCAGTCATTGTTGACGATCTTTCTCGAACCGCCAGCGACCACCGGCCCAGACCCCTGCCTCCGCCACCCCACCCTCCCCTCGACCTCACACCACCGTCGTGCTTGGCAGCACCGCCAGGCCATCCCTTTAATCTCGGCCGACCTCCAGATCGGGCGCTAGTAGCTCTAGGCCCCACACACCCCTAAGATAAACACCGAGGCACTGCTTCCCTGGCGTAATAGCCGTACTAGCGCCTGTTACACCGGGGAATGCCTCCATTAATTGGGAATCAACTAACCAGAAATTGAAATTCAGGGGGGCAACGGACCTCTAGCTAAGGTTAAATAGTATATGAGGAGAAACCTTGTGCATCGCGAGTTACTAGGAACATCTAGTATCAAGAAGAAGCGGTCAACTAGTGTCTTCTGTGGGGTGAATACCGTGCAAGCAGACACGTAAGATTTGCACGAATAAGGGAAGAGGAGTACCCTTATCGGTTGCCAGTGTGGTCTCCTCCATAAGTTGCGGCGATCTTATTTTTTTCTCCCGGGGGAACCGATGTTTTGGAGAGTCGTGGATCCTTGGGACAAACCCATGGCCAAATTGTTGACTGTGTTGCCATGGCTGTATATCGGCGGAGGGGAAGCAGATCCAAGGCGGCAAAGGATGGTGTAGCAGGAATAACTCCGGTTCGGTGGACGGTGGCGAAGTTGGAGCGGCAGCGGTGAGGCGCAGGACGGCGTGGTTGAACTGGATCGGGTACGAACGGCTTGGCCTCGGCTTCAACTACTAGCCATGGAGGGCGTTGCGGTTGAGGTTGCGGTGGATGACGACGTCGGGGTATCGGCTCCGGCGTGATGGAGGAGGGCGGCAGTTGATGGGTGGGATGGGGTGGCGGATGGAGGACGTCGGGGTTTCACAGCTGGTGGAGAGGTAGTTTTTGCGCCCATGGAGTACGAATGGGCAATCGGACGGGTGGGCGGGGGGGAGGGGGGAACCATGTTTTGGTCTGGGACGCGCTTGTTTTTGGCTTTTTTGAACAGAAGATGGGACGCGCTTGTTTGAAATTTGGGGAAAGTACAAACTTTGCCCCCCTCTTAAATTTCGGACCTACTGCGGGTCGGGGGTAGGATGCTAACCCCAGGTGTCCCAAATAGTGGGCGGGAGCGATTTCGGCCGCGTGCATGTGTGCTTAGGCGGCCATTGTGTATAAATGTTTTTCGGAGGCGGTTATGTGGCGTCTAGATGAAGCTACAAACCTACCCCGGGTTAGACCTTTCGACGTCGGGCCGGTAGGTTTCACGGGTTGGAGTTATTAGAAAAGTAATTTCGTTGTACTAGCGAACATTGGTCTCAGGCGTTTTCGGGCGAGTAGAGGCTCTTTTGGTGCTTCGTTCATAATTTTGAAACACAAGCATTCACGTTTAGAGTACTCTTGAACTTTGAGGATTGACCTAAATAGACAACGTTATATTTGACCTTGTATGTTTGAAAACCTCATTAAATTATCCGCTTCTTTTTGAAATTTTGACACTTGAAAATCCTATAACTACGATTATTTTGGAATGGAGGAGCTAAATTTGAATCTATTTTGTACACGACTACATATGCTATTATGTACAAAATCAGAGCAAAGATTGGTGCCCCCATAATTTAGGTATGATTTACAAATGCCATGATATCAAATTCAAATAATTGAATGGACTTCATTTTGAATTCGATTTTTTTAAACCACCTTAAGTTGAATTCAAATGTATGCTAGTTCATAGGTAGCTATTTATAATGTTCATTGTGTAACTTTCATATGTGTAATGCGCTTTACACACACAACATGAACTATACTCGCGTTTATATTCGATTGCTAAAGCGATGCATTGTCTAGAGTTAAAAATACTAACTATGTGGATGAACTGTGTCGAATAATAACATAGACATGCTCAAATTCGATAGAATCTAGATGTCTGATGGATCAATGACCTCCTTACGCGAATTGCAAATATCATGATCCCATCCTAATATTTGGATACAATTAATATCTTTAATCAATGTGTATAATAGTCTTTTACGTGTAGTTTCACTCTTCGTCGGTGGTCTCTCACACATGCTCACACACTCTCTTTGTTGGTGGTCTCTCACGCATGCTCTCGATATAACCCTCCCTCCCTCTTGTAACCATTTACGACTGTTTTCACTAACGTTTATCACAAGCACTCTTCCTCTCGCAAGCATACACACGCACAATCCCCATCGACCCTTTATATATACATACACCTGCCTACGTATCTCCTGTACGCACATTATCTTTAGGCCTGTCTCTCACGCATTGTCTCACACCTCTCTTCCTAATCGACGAGTATGATTCTAGTAGAGCATTCTGTAGGATGCCCCTTAAAGTTAGGTTGGATGAATAGTAATATCAGAGATAAAGGGGTTACCTTAGTCCGAGAACCTTGGGTTACAAATCCTAGCCGTCTTTGTCAGTGGACACAGAGTCCTTCACAATTCTACTATCTTTGTCATGTACGACTAGTCATCCATGGGTCTCCCTAAATGCGTCACGGGCCGACCAATGTGGCGCAGGACGGAACCGAACGAAGGGCCTCACCTCGACCCACCGGACCTCACGCGGTGACACACCCTCTGCCCTCACATCTCATTATCTTCTCACATCCACACATACCAACACAAACACCACACACACAACAAATTCTCCTGGTGCCTCTATCCCCTCCCCCTTGCATATACACACTCAAGGAAATCTCTCGCTGTGACGCCATATTCGTCTCTCTCTCTAGAGCACTCTCATTTCTCGTGCTATCTCTCCCCCCCACCGGCCCCTCTATCCATTCCTCTCTCGAATACGTAATACACACACATACCTCTCTAGGCCCTGCCAAAGAATCGACTACACATTCACACATGTTACATCACGTACCCCATTGATCTAAAAAGCCCTCTCTTCACGTTTATTTTGCATATAACATTCCTTTTGAATAAAGTGTGGCCAAAAAAATTATTTTAGAATTTCTACATATATACAACATTACAAAGTTATATGGAGGAGTACGAACGCTAATTTGCATTGCATGGTGTCCACAATGATATTTATTCCGCACTATGAATTTGTATATTTTTATACTATATACAAAGTTAGTCATAATAAAAAGAAACGAAGAGCATCTCTCTCTCCATCGCATACCCCCCCCCTCTACGCCCCTTTCACGTATGCACACAAACTATCTCCAGGTCCTCTAAAAGTAAGCCCCCAGCACATTCACACATGTTTCATCTTTCTCTCGCTATATATACAATGACAATCATTGTATTTGAAGTGAAAGCATGATACATACATTGGACTTCAGAATTCACTTATTATGGTCACCATTTATGTTTTGTGGTTCTTATACAGTCACGGGCTCACCGTACAACTCTGTATTTGCTCAATACATGACTAGTTGACCAGTTAAACGCTCCACATGGCACCTCTAGTGTTGCATCACCTTATCTCACTACCATCGTGCCCACCTGTCGGCTTGTATCTACTCTACATCAACACTCTTATAAAATACACTCTTATAAAAAAACAGAGTTGGTGATGATGGTGTGCCTGCCATCCTGCAATATAGGCCGTCCGATTTATATCTGACGGATAGGAAAGAAACTATGGCAATTTTGCAAAAAGGTACCCACATACCTCTCCACATTTGCAAATAAGGCCTTCCCTCGTTCATCCTTTTCTCTCACAAGATAAACTAGTCATACAAATGCATCTTGATGTTACATGCAACGCACGGGCATCTTGCTAGTAAGAATGAAAACAAACGGCAAAAAAATATTGGACAGTTGTTCGAAGTCATGACCGCGGGCACAGCGGACAAGGTGACCTTGTATTGGTATGTTGAGCCGTCTGTTTTAACACACAGGAGCTGGTGTGGTGATTATACACACACGCACGCATGCACACTGAGGGAGTCCTGGACTAGGGGGTGTCCGGATAGCCGAACTATCATCATCGGCCGGACTCCAAGACTATGAAGATACAAGATTGAAGACTTCGTCCCGTGTCCGGATGGGACTTTCCTTGGCGTGGAAGGCAAGCTTGGCGATACGGATATGTAGATCTCCTACCATTGTAACCGACTCTGTGTAACCCTAGCCCTCTCCGGTGTCTATATAAACCGGATGGCTTTAGTCCGTAGGACGAACAACAATCATACCATAGGCTAGCTTCTAGGGTTTAGCCTCCTTGATCTCGTGGTAGATCTACTCTTGTAACACACATCATCAATATTAATCAAGCAGGACGTAGGGTTTTACCTCCATCAAGAGGGCCCGAACTTGGGTAAAACATCGTGTCCCTTGTCTCCTGTTACCATCCGCCTAGACGCACAATTCGGGACCCCCTACCCGAGATCCGCCGGTTTTGACACCGACATTGGTGCTTTCATTGAGAGTTCCTCTGTGTCGTCACCGATAGGCTCGATGGCTTCTTTGATCATCATCAACGACGCAGTCCAGGGTGAGACCTTCCTCCCCGAACAGATCTTTGTATTCGGCGGCTTTGCACTACGGGCCAATTCGCTTGGCCATCTGGAGCAGATCGAAAGCTACGCCCCTGGCCGTCAGGTCAGATTTGGAAGTTTGAACTTCACGGCTGACATCCGCGGGGACTTGATCTTCGATGGATTCGAGCCACAGCCAAGCGCGCCGCACTGTCACGACAGGCATGATTTAGCTCTGCAGCCGGACAGTACCCTGGAGGCCGCACTCGAGCCCGCTCCGATCTTCAATTCGGAGCCGGTTGCGCAGATCGAGGACGGATGGCTAGACACCGCCTCGGGGGCTGCAACCTCTACGGCGATAGAGCCGAACACTGACCTTGTCCCTCATGAAGCTCGTGACTCTGAGGTGCCGGACTCCTTGCCGGACTCCGAACCTCCCGCACCCCCTCCAACCGAACCCGGTCGGGCGCCGATCATGGAGTTCACCGCTGTGGACATCTTTCAATACTCACCTTTTGGCGACATCTTGAGTTCGCTAAAGTATCTCTCGTTATCAGGAGAGCCCTGGCCGGACTGCGGTCAGGACGGTAGGGATGCAGACGATGAAGAAATTCAAAGCCCACCCACCACCCACTTAGTAGCCACTGTCGACGATCTAACCGACATGCTAGACTACGACTCCGAAGACATCGACGGTATGGACGATGATGCCGGAGACGACCAAGAACCAGTGCCTACCGGGCACTGGAAAGCCACCTCATCATATGACATATACATGGTGGATATCCCAAAGGATGGGAATGGCGAAGGAACAGCGGAGAATGACCCCTCCAAAAAACAGCCCAAGCGCCGGCGTCAGCGGCGCCGCTCTAAATCCTGCCACAGCAAGAATGAAGATTCCGGCACCGGAGATAATAACACACCGGACAGTGCCGAAGACAACCCACTCCAGCAAGATTTAGCGCAGGAGGACGGAGACGCCAGCCCTCATGAGAGAGCGGCAAAAGAAGAGGTAGAGGATTATATGCCTCCCTCCAGAGACGAGGCAAGCCTCGACGATGACGAATTCGTCGTGCCTGAGGATCCCGTCGAACAAGAGCATTTTAAACGCAGGCTTATGGCCACGGCAAACAGCCTCAAGAAAAAGCAGCAACAGCTTAGAGCTGATCAAGATCTGCTAGCCGACAGATGGACTGAAGTCCTCGCGGCCGAAGAGCATGAGCTCGAGCGCCCCTCCAAAAGCTACCCGAAACGCAAGCTTCTCCCCCGATTAGAGGAGGAGGCGTATGAACCTACATCACCAGCAGACAATATGGCTGACCGACCACCCCGTGGTCGCGACAGAGAGGCCCCTAGGCCCTTCACTAGAACCGTACCCCGGCATCGCTCGAAAAGCACAAGGCCATAGGGGAACGCTCCGGACTTGCGAGATATATTGGAGGATAAGGCAAGACAATCAAGATCGATCTATGGATCGCGTGGGCGCCCCATGATACGTGACGACAACCGTCGCGCCGGACACAGTAAGTCCGGCCGGGCCGAACAAAATAGACAAAGCTCTTTCGAGCTCCGTCGTGATATCGCCCAGTACAGAGGCGCCGCACACCCACTATGCTTCACAGATGAAGTAATGGATCATCAAATCCCCGAAGGGTTTAAACCCGTGAATATTGAATCTTACGATGGCACAACAGACCCCGCGGTTTGGATCGAAGACTATCTCCTTCACATCCACATGGCCCGCGGTGACGATCTTCACGCCATCAAATATCTCCCCCTCAAGCTTAAAGGACCAGCCCGGCATTGGCTTAATAGCTTGCCAGCAGAGTCAATTGGGAGTTGGGAAGACCTGGAAGCCGCATTCCTCGATAACTTCCAAGGCACGTATGTGCGACCACCACACGCTGATGACCTAAGCCACATAATTCAGCAGCCAGACGAATCGGCCAGACAATTCTGGACACGGTTCTTAACCAAGAAAAATCAAACCGTCGACTGTCCGGATGCGGAGGCCCTCGCGGCCTTCAAGCATAACATCCGCGACGAGTGGCTTGCCCGGCACCTGGGACAGGAAAAGCCGAAATCCATGGCAGCCCTCACATCACTCATGACCCGCTTCTGCGCGAGTGAGGACAGCTGGCTAGCACGCAGCAACAACCTCAGCAAAAATTCTGGCAGTCGGATATCAAGGACCGTAATGGCAGGACGCGTCGCAACAAAAACAAACGCCGCATTAACGGCGATAATAGTGAAGATACAGCAGTCAATGCCGGATTCAGAGGCTCTAAACTCGGTCAGCGGAAAAAGCCATTCAAAAGAACTACTCCGGGTCCGTCCAATTTGGACCGAATACTCGACTGCTCATGCCAGATACACGGCACCCCCGAAAAGCCAGCCAACCACACCAACAGGGACTGTTGGGTATTCAAGCAGGCAGGCAAGTTAATTACCGAAAACAATGACAAGGGGCTGCATAGCGATGACGAGGAAGAGACCCGACCGCCGAACAATAGAGGACAGAAGGGTTTCCCCCCACAGGTGCAGACGGTGAACATGATATACGCAACACACATACCCAAAAGGGAGCGGAAGCGTGCACTCAGGGATGTATACACGATGGAGCCACTTGCCCCGAAGTTCAATCCATGGTCCTCCTGCCCGATCACTTTTGACCGAAGGGACCACCCCACCAGCATCCGCCATGGCGGATTCGCCGCATTGGTTTTAGACCCAATCGTCAATGGATTTCACCTCACCAGAGTCCTGATGGACGGCGGCAGCAGCTTGAACCTGCTTTATCAGGATATAGTGCGCAAAATGGGCATAGACCCCTCAAGGATTAAACCTACCAAGACGACCTTTAAAGGCGTCATACCAGGTGTAGAAGCCAATTGTACAGGCTCGGTTACACTAGAAGTGGTCTTCGGATCCCTGGATAACTTCCAAAGCGAGGAGTTAATCTTCAACATAGTTCCGTTCCGCAGCGGCTATCATGCTCTGCTCGGACGTACCGCGTTCGCAAAGTTCAACGCGGTGCCGCACTACGCATACCTCAAGCTCAAGATGCCGGGCCCTCGAGGAGTCATCACGGTCAACGGAAACACTGAACACTCCCTCCGAACGGAGGAACATATAGCGGCTCTCGCGGCAGAAGTACAGTGCAGCCTCTTAAGGCAACTCTTGAGTCCGGTCGTTAAGCGACCGGACATGGCTAAACGCGCCCGGAGTAACATACAACAAGACCACCTGGCACGTTCCGAGCATGCCTAGCAGTGCGGCCCCAACCCCAGCCCCTGCAAAACGTCAAGACAGGTCCTTCGCGTACACCATTACGCTCTGAAGATACCATGGGCATGGGGAGAGGGGCACGACCATGATAGGCCCAGAATACGGCTCAACCACACCAGGGGCTCTCAAGTGTGTCGTTCTTTTTTTTTCCTTTTTTTTACCCACAGGACTCCATTCGTCAGAGGCCCTGTCCGGCAGCAGACCTGCCGAACTCACGATGCAACAGCCAGGGAAGGAGAAAGGCTACAACGAATATCCAAGTGGTCTCCATTACGAGCATTAAATCTGTTTTACGCACCATTCCGCAGCCTACCCCTGGAGGGGGACATGTTTAATAGTCCCACCCCTTGCTTATCGCACCATTTGTATTGTTCTGCATTTACAATAGTTTTTCTTGAATAAGCAATGCAGCACCTTTTTTTCTCCCAATTGCATTTCTTTTTTATACATATGTTCATTTATGACATGTTGCATCCGTACATTTTGGTACGGCTAAATACACCAGGGGCTTATGTTTCCCGCATCATGGTGTGATAAGTCCGAACACTTTCACAAGTGCGGCACCCCGAACTTATAGCATTATATGCATCGGCTCTGAATCATGTCTTGGGTCAATAGTTGGGTTTGCCCGACTCCCATGTTTTGGTACCTTACGTTCCGTTGTATCGGCTAAGGTAGCACTAGGAGAACCACTGCGATTGCGCCCCAGTTGAGCTGGGCGAGCGCTTCAGTGGAGAAAGCTAAAACTAACCGTCATGATGAGGCGAGAGCTGGTCGCTGTTCGAGAGGTTTTTTGCGAGTCCTTAAAGACTTATGCCGCTTAGAGCAAGGAGCCGGCTTTTGTCCAGCCCAGGCGTGGATAGCGCCCCAAATTCGGCCTTCCGAAGACTAGGGGCTTCGCCGAAATTTAAAATTATAGAATTCTATGGCTAAGTGAGAGTGTTCAAGCATTATAAGTCTGGTTGCCTTGTTCGTTGTGTTGAGCGCCTCCCTAGATGGACCCAAAAATGGGAACAAGAGTGCTCAAGTTTATCCCAAACACCCCAGCACTCGTGGCATGGGGGCTGAAGCCGACGACTTGCCATCTCTCAGATTTGATAAACAGCCGCACATAAGGTAATATTTTAAATTAACAAGCATTGCTTAGCGCATATGAACTAAGTTTTCAGCGCACAGGATAACAAAATGCGAGTCTACTCAAATATTACATCTTTGGAGCACTCACCCGCAATAGTGCGGGCACCCTTCAGGACACTCTTATAATACATCTCGGGCGTGCGGTGCTCCTTGCCCTGCGGTGGCGGGTCCGTCACAAGCTTTTGGGCATCCATCTTGCCCCAGTGCACCTTTGCGCGGGCAAGGGCCTGACGGGCACCTTCAATACAGGCGGAGTGCTTGATGACTTCAACCCACGGGCACGCATCCACCAGCCGCCACACCAGACCGAAGTAGCTCCCAGGCATGGCCTCCTTAGGCCACAGCCGAACTATGAGGCCCTTCATGGCCTGTTCGGCCACCTTGTGGAGCTCGACCAGCTTCTTCAGCTGGTCGCTAAGGGGCACCGGATGTCCGGCCTCAGCATACTGAGACCAGAAGACCTTCTCCGTTGAGCTCCCCTCCTCGGCCCTGTAGAAAGCGGCAGCATCGGACACGCTGCTAGGCAGATCTGCGAACGCTCCTGGAGAGCTCCGAATTCGGGTAAGTGATATGTAATTCACACTCACATGCTTACTTTGCATGAAAAACGCCTTACCCGCCGCTATTTTCTTCAACGCCTCGACTTCCTGGAGGGCCTTATAGGCTTCGGCCTTAGCGGCTTTGGCACTCTCAAGAGCCGTTGCAAGCTCAGACTCTCGAGTCTTCGAGTCACGCTCCAGGCTCTCATGTTTTCTCACGAGATCCTGGAGCTCTTGCTGTACCTCCGCCACCCGCGCCTCCTGCTTCTCTCGCTCGGTGCGCTCCGCGGCCGCATTGCGTTCGGCCGCGGCCACCGCCTCCTTCAGGGTAGCCACCTTGTCAGTGGCCCCTGCAATACCACGTTATCCTTGTCATTCTTCTTGCAACCAAAATCCTTTTCTGTAAGGTACAATTTTAATAAGGTGTTACTCACCTTCCTTGTCCTCGAGCTGCTTCTTGTCATGGCCGAGCTCGTTCTCGGACCGCTCGAGGCTTTGCTTCACAGCATTGACCTCCGTAGTTAATGCGGCAGAGGTCAGCAGCGCAGCCTGCAATCCCATATTGACATATTTTTTATGACTCCTGCGTATATCTTTTAAGATCCTCAGTCTGGCTTTTCTTTCCGAACACCGAACCGAGCATCAGGGGCTACTGTCTATGCAGTACTATTTTACATATATCAAAATTCTTACCTCAAAGCCTGTTAGAAGGCTGCTGCAGGCTTCGGTCAGCCCACTCTTGGCGAGCTGGACCTTTTGAATCACCGCACTCATAACAGTGCGGTGTTCCTCTTTGATGGAGGCGCCATTGAGCGCCTCCAGCAAGCTATCCGGCGCCTCCGGTTGGACGGAGGCTGTCGGCGTCGCGGTCTTGCCCTTCTTACGAAGGGGCCGCCCGCCGGACTCCGGGGCCACTATGGGTTCCGGGGCCGAGTCCGGTGCAAAGTCCGGGAGGTTGTCCTGCGACACCTCCGGGGCCTCCTCCTCCTGGTGGGTCCCATCTCGGGATCCCACCTCGGCATCGTTCGCATCATGGGGGGTGGAGGCGGTCGGAAGAGAATCCATATCTGACGCCCCCAAGGACACGCTTGACGAAGCGGGAAGATCATCCTTGGGCGGACTGCAGGGTTGTATCCGGCATTAGAAAGACATTACGTGGAGAAAGGAAAAACCATGAAGTTATTCGGGAATCAGGATACTTACGATCTTGCCAGGGGCTTGGCCCTTGGAGGCTAGTCCTTGTCGTCGTCACTGGCGTTGGCAGAGCAGTCCGGGGAAAGAGCTTTTCCCTTCTTGGACCCTTCGGCCTCCCGCGTTGGGGAGGCCTTCCTTTCCTCCCTCCCTCGCTAGGGGAGAGGCTTCTTCTCCTCCTCACCTTTGTGAGAGGAGTCAGCCTCGGAGTCGTCATCCGATCGCACCTGAAAACGGGAACTCTTCCAAGTGCCTGTGGCCTTCTTCTTGGCCTTCTTCCCCGGCACCACGTGGGGTGCCGGAGCCAGCAGCCCCGTTAGGTGGGCGTCTGCTGGGTCCTCTGGTAATGGGGCCGGACAGATAGTCTGTTCGGCCTTCTTCAACCAGCCCTGTCAAAGGAAAGGGAGTTTAGATCCTGCATAGAGTCAAACTATGGAAAACAAACGTCCCGTAAAGGACAAAATCACTTACCTCGTCAGCCGGACGCTGCGAGCTGAACCAGCGATCTTCGGTAGCGGATGCGGGAGCCTCGGCGCCCTTGAACAGCACCTTCCAGACATCTTCGTATGTAGTGTCGAAGAGCCCGCTCAAAGTCTGGTGCTGCGTCGGATCGAACTCCCACATGTTGCAGCCCCGTCGTTGCCACGGGAGAATCTGGCGAATGAGCATGACCTGGACTACGTTGACGAGCTTGAGCTTCTTGTCCACTAGCTTTTGGATACAGGCTTGGAGTCGGGTCAGCTCCTCCGAATCACCCCAAGTCCGGCCGCTCTGTTTCCAGGAGGTGAGCCGTGTGGGGATGCCAGATCTAAATTCGGGGGCCGCTGCCCATTCAGGGTCACGCGGCTCGGTGATGTAGAACCACCCTGATTGCCACCCCTTAATGGTTTCCATGAAAGTGCCCTCAAGCCAAGTAACATTGGACATCCTGCCCACCATGGCGCCTCCGCACTCCGCTTGGCTGCCCTTCACAACCTTCGGCTTGACACTGAAGGTCTTGAGCCACAAGCCGAAGTGGGGCTGGATGCAGAGGAAGGCCTCACACACGACGATAAACGCCGAGATGTTGAGGATGAAATTCGGGGCCAGATCATGGAAATCTAGGCCGTAGTAGAACATGAGCCCCCGGACAAAGGGATGGAGTGGGAAACCCAGTCCGCGGAGGAAATGGGTAAGAAATACTACCCTCTCATGGGGCCTGGGGGTGGGGATGAGCTCTCCCTCGTCGGGGAGCCGATGCGCGATGTTGCTGGATAAATATCCGGCGCTGCGCAGCTTCTGGATGTGCCCCTCCGTGACAGAGGAGGCCATCCACTTGCCTCCCGCTCCGGACATAGTTGGAGAAGGTTGAGGTGAGATGTGCCGACTTGGGCGCTGGAGCTCGAGTTCGCAGAGATGGATAAGCCAAGGAGGAAGAAGGCGCAGGTAAAAGGGTTGGATCTTTATCCCCTTATATGGGCGGACACAAACATGCGTCCCCACCGGCCTGATAAAACTCGCTTATCCCCCAAGCGCCGCAATCAATGGCGCGGTTGGGTTACCCACGTCCGTATTGATGGGAATCCTGGAATAAGGGGAACACGATCTCTGCTTCGACAAGACGTGCCAAGGAAACCGCTTCGCTAAACGCACCGAGGTGGTACAATAAAAACAATTCGAGTAAAGGCTTGGTAGTGGTGTGACGTCACGCCACGAAATACGTCAGCAGATTGAACTTGTGTAAATATTATTCTCTCTACGGTGGTATGTGGAAATTATTTTGCAGAGCCGGACACTATCCTGGTGTTCACAATCTTCTATAAATTATTCAGAGGAGGAACCCGCCTTGCAATGTCGAAGACAATATGCGCGCCGGACTCGTCGTCATTGAAGCCTGGTTCAGGGGCTACTGAGGGAGTCCTGGACTAGGGGGTGTCCGGATAGCCGAACTATCATCATCGGTCGGACTCCAAGACTATGAAGATACAAGATTGAAGGCTTCGTCCCGTGTCCGGATGGGACTTTCCTTGGCGTGGAAGGCAAGCTTGGTGATACGGATATGTAGATCTCCTACCATTGTAACCGACTCTGTGTAACCCTAGCCCTCTCCGGTGTCTATATAAACCGGATGGCTTTAGTCCGTAGGACGAACAACAATCATACCATAGGCTAGCTTCTAGGGTTTAGCCTCCTTGATCTCGTGGTAGATCTACTCTTGTAACACACATCATCAATATTAATCAAGTAGGACGTAGGGTTTACCTCCATCAAGAGGGCCCAAACCTAGGTAAAACATCGTGTCCCTTGTCTCCTGTTACCATCCGCCTAGACGCATAGTTCGGGACCCCCTACCCGAGATCCGCCGGTTTTGACACCGACACACACAAACTGCATGCACGCAACACTCACACGAACACATGCACCCACGCATGCACGCAACACTCACGCGTACACACGCAGCCACACACTCACGCAACATTCACATGCACACACGCACGCATGCATGCACACACCAGTACACCACACGACCAACACACACTCTCACGCTCAAGTGCTCAACCTACACATGCATGCGCACACATCAGACCCTGACAGACACATACACAACCAGGTGATTCCCGCGCACGGGTTAGAGTCTTGTTGCGCCTGCATAAATTTGTGTTTATCTGACCTTTTCCCTATGCGAATTGAGAGGTGGGACCCACAAGGAATGTGGTCAATTTAACTAGTCAACATGGCACCACCCAGACTATTTGGCCGATCAACAGAGTGCAATCCGATGCTGAACTGTGAGCAAGTGACCGTATAATCACCGCAAAACGTATATAGTGATTGTAATCAGCTTATTCTGAAGTCCGGTGACTGTATTACACTTTTCTCTCTGTAGGCCCTCCAAAACTACATCTCTACACGTTCTCGCATGTTACATCTAACACCTATGCAATACATCACTAGTACTACACTCTAACATAATAAATCGTATGTGTTTTTAGTTTTACTAGATATCATATTGTTACTTAATTATTCAGTTTGCATACATTAAAATTGCCTTTGAAATGTATGGCATGTATCATCTACCGCGCGGGAAAAAGCCCGCCCTTTCTAGTTTAATCGGGTTTGTATCGATGGATCGTGCGAAACAGCAAAACTATAGTAGTACTATACAATACAAGTGACAGTTCACTAGGCCGTCGTGTCGTGTACTCCTCCGTCGTAAGAGTGGTGCGCTCGCTTTCACAAAACTTCTAGTCCCTTCCGCCGACATGTGGGACATCAAGCTACCAGGTCCACGTTCCATACCGGAATACAGTGCAGAGCAGCCGGGGTGAAGCACCCCAGTCATGGCGCCGGCGTAGTAATGAGCAATGAGGCGTCAAATCAAAAGATGCACCTTTCTCGCAGTTAAGTTGGAGGGACTAAGTAATAATGTTAAAAAAAGAAGTTGGAGGGACGAAGCAACCATCATTTCACTCGTTGCTGAATCCGCTTCTCCCTCATCTTCTTCAACTTAACCACTTGTTGCTTCTGCCGTTGTTCTGCCTCATGTGTGACGCGGATCGGCTTGGTAAAGCACTGACACATGGGACCGCATGTTAGCAAACCGCAGGACAGCGTCCTCTAAAAATAAGAAACCTCCCCAGCCATCTGCGCAGCAAAATCACCTTCTTTTTACTAATCTTGATTCTATAATTTTTCATATCAATATAATTGAGATTTGTATAGATAGCACACAAGAGCAAAACCAAGTGGTACGGTTAAGGGCATCCACAATGTGTAGCCAAATGTGAAAATAGCTTTTGGCATCGTGGGAACCATTGTGGACGGTGTTGCCAAAGCCAAAAAGATGGAACCGAAACTCCCTGATTGATTGATTGAAGGAATAGAAAAACGCAATGTCTCTCCTCTTTCTCCCATGCTTGGATGCATGTACAGTATAGAGCACAGAGTCTACTCCCCTGTCCCTTTTATCACAAATCACAAGGTGTCAAATCACAAAAGCACGGATGAAGCAACCATCATTTCACTCTTCGCTGACTCCGCTTCTCCATCATCTTCTTCGAGAAACCATCTCACCGCACTAAGCTGGAAGGACAACGCTATTGTGTACTACTAGTAGTACTAGTACATTTACTCGTCCTTTGGTTCAACGGACTTCCTGGATGCAAATAAGGCGGTTGTCTCAGCTTGCAGGCGGCACTTGCGAACGACTTACTGTGGTCTCCCTCAATGGTGTTCTCCGTCGAATGCACTTCGCCAAACCACAACGTTCGAGATATTGTCGATGTCACTCCAACGAGGAAGGAAGTCAAATATAGTTACTACCTCCATTTTTTTTGTACACAAGGCCAGTATATCAAAATTACAATTTGCAAAAGGCCACTAACACTAATCGAGCAAAGTTGATGGGGTTTGCCTCGTACTAGCAATCAAGGACATTAATATCCCCTACATGCATGCGGAAGTGAGAAGGTTGGTTTGCATGGCGTTGCATTAATCAAGTGATGAGGAGTGAGATGGTTAGCTCTTTGGTCTATGGAGAAAAAAATACGTATTAATTGACACGTGAAACGAGGATTTGTATCGATTAAATCCCGTGAAGGAAAACCCCGCCTTTCATTTTTAACACTAGTACTCCTACCACGTACGTACTTATCCTGTTTGGGTCTAGGCCTTGCATTGCCATACTTAACCACACATTTTTGCCAAGTTTGCCTAAAGTTTTCAAAATGAAAAGGAGGTACACTTGTGCACGGCTGTCGTGGTCGCACCGCACCCTCACACGGTCGCTCCTGCACGCCGCGGTCGCACCACACTCTCACACAGTCGCTCCTGCACGCTGCAAACCCAACCAAGGGAACGCACCCTCGCATGTGAACAAACCAAACTCAGACGTCCTACCATTGACACATAATTTTCGTTCATAGAGTATGTTTATCCAACCGCATGTTGGGTAGTATTCGTACGGCCCGTGCGGTGGTCTGTTGGGGAGGAAGAAGAGGTGAGGAAGAAGGGTCAGAAGACATAGGATATTCATCCAACCGCCTGAAATGATAGACTGACCCAAGTCAGGAGACTTGTATAACAATATATGTTTTTACACAACAAAAGATCCATAAAAACAACAACATAAAGAAAAACTATCACCGCTCGTGGAACGAGACGGCCTCGTCGTCTTTGGCTGCTGGCACGAACCAGTCGTAGCTGTCGACGTGTGTCTCCGCACTGTGGTTGTCCTCATCCTCCAACTACTTGTTCACATGGAGCGTGCGGGCGCTCTGCACGGACGAGAGCACATCCCGGTTCAAGTTGAGGACGTCTAGTTCCGCCTGCAGGAGGGCCTCGATGGCAGCGGCATCCGCGCGCTCCGCGTCGAGTCGAGCCTCCGCCGCCCGGTTCAAGTCCAGGACGTCCGGTTCCGCCTGCAGGAGGGTGTCGATGAGAGCGGCATCCGCGCGCTCCGCGTCGAGTTGAGCCTCTGCCACCCGGTTCAAGTCCAGGACGTCCGGTTCCGCCTGCAGGAGGGTGTGACGCCCGAATAATTAAGCTACAGTAACTTTCTACTAATGATGTCACATCACCTCGATTACTGTTGCTAATCTCGTGTTAGTTCGAAACTGATTCAAATTCAAATTCAAATCAGGCAAATAATAAAAGTTTTTTAATATTAAAACTAAAATATTCGGGGTGAGCCAAATAATGCGTAGGTAAGTATGGTGGAGAAACCACAGTTTTATAAAAGTGTAAAATACTCTAAAATGTTTCAAACAGTAGCAAAAACAATTAGTTGAATGCCTTTTACAATAAATAAAATATTAAACTATTTTATTTTGTTGCCCATACTTATGTGGCAGTCGCCTATTTATTAACACTAAATTAGGGACTATTTTTATAGTCTATAAAACTAAAATAAAAAAGGAACTCAAATAAAACCGATAACAGAAAAGAAAAATTAAAAAAAAGGAAAAAGACAAAAGAAAAATAACAACAAAACTAATCTACTGGGCTCTGTGGCCCATTAGCCGAAAACACGGCCCACTTAACACCTTCCCCTTCTCCTGTTCATCCCCATCGCGCTGGACGCGCGCACCGCGTCCATGGCCGAAGATGGCCACGGGGCGGCCATCCGGTGCCCCCCCCAGCTCCTTTAGGTCGATGGCGACCCCTCCTCGAACCCCCCTGACGAACCCTAGCTCACTCTCCCATCTCCCTCGCGTCGCTCTCTCCTTCCCCGCACGAGCCCGAAGCACTGCCGCTATGGCCTCCGTCGATCTCGTGGCCACCGTCGCCCCCACGCCTCGAGACCGCGCCTAGGAGATGCGTCGTCGTCCACTACGTCCTCTACGAGGATTCATTCGAGCTCTGCTTCTCTACATCGCCGGGATCGAGCGCTTCGTCCTCTTCGATCACCGGCGCCTCTCCGTCAAATACACGTCGTTGCTGCTCCTAAACTCCCAACGGGCCTCCGTGCGCCTACTAGGTGAGCTCCGCCGTGGATCCCCTTCCTCTGTTGCTCAATCCTTTGCTGCTACTTGTTGTTGCCGATGCTGCTGCTCCAGTCGCCGCGGTTGGGCTCACCGCGTCGATCTCGTCCAGCCGCGCCTGATCCCCGTACTCCGTTGCGCTCGGGTAGCTCCAGCCGCGCGCCTCACCTTCCCTGCCTACGCCAACGCCCGCTGCGACACTGCTGCCTGCTGCCTACCGCCCGGCCGCCGCTCGGCTCCTTCCCGCACCCACGCACCGGCCTCGCTGGCCTCGCCCGCCTCGCGCGGCCCCTGGCCACTCACCGGCTCCCCGCCAGCCTCGCACCGATGTACCCTGTCGGGTGGGCTGGTGCCCGTCGCCCAGCACCGCCCGCTGCCCGCAACCCGTTAGCGTCAGTTTGGCCCCAGGGGCCCATGGCAAGGGGGGCCCAGCCCCTGAGAAGGTTAAAAAAAGAAATAGATAAAGTAAAGTAAATATTAATTAAATTAATTAATTAAGTGAATTAATTAACCTAATTAATCCTATCAATTAACCTATTAACTACTTAATTAGTCTAACTAATCCTGTTAATTAACTAGGAAGTCAATGACAGGGGCCACCCCTGTTGACCAGTCAAAGTTTGACCGGTCAACTGGGTCCCACTGGTCCCACATGTCAGCCAGTGTACATTTTGTGTACACCGTGCTGGGTACATCTAGCAATTTAACATTAAATTTTTGAATTAAAATAAATTAGAAAATGAGCTAAAACTTTAAAAATTAATATAAAATAATCCGTAACTCGGATGGAAATACTTTGTACATGAAAGTTGCTCAGAACGACGAGACAAATTTGAATACGCAGTCCGTTCGTCAGTCACGCGTCCCTAGCATAGAGAACCTGCAACATTTCACCTCTGGTTCATTTGTCCGAAAACGCGAAACACCGGGGATACTTTCCCGGATGTCTCCCCTTTCGCCGGTACCACCTACTGCCGCGTTAGGGCACACCTTGCACCGCTCATTGTCATGTCTTGTTTCGTCATGCTTATGTTTGCATTATATTTATTATTTCTTTCCCCTCTTCTCTCGGGTAGACTATGAGACCGACGCCGCTGCTACCTAGTATGACTACGGAGTTGACGACCCCTCCTTCTTGCCAGAGCAACCAGGCAAGCCCCCCCCCCTTTGATCACCAGATATCGCCTATTCTACCCTCTACTGCTTGCATTAGAGTAGTGTAGCATGTTACTGTTTCGATTAGTCCTATTCTGTTGCATAGCCTGTCATTGTTGCTACAATTGTTGATACCTTACCCGCAATCCTAAATGCTTAGTATAGGATGCTAGTTTATCATCATTGGCCCTACATTCTTGTTAGTCTGCCTTGCTATACTATCGGGCCGTGATCACTCGGGAGGTGATCATGGGTATATACTATACATATATACATACTATACAGGTGGTGACTAAAGTAGGGTCAGCTCGTTGAGTACCCGCAAGTGATTTCGATGTGGGGGCTGGAAGGACAGGTGGCTCCATCCCGGTATAGGTGGGCCTGGGTTCCCGACGGCCCCCGGCTGTTACTTTGAGGCGGAGCGACAGGGTAGGTTGAGACCACCTAGGCGAGAGGTGGGCCTCGCCCTGGTCGACGTTTGCGGTTACTTCATAATAACATGCTTAACGAGATCTTGGTATTTGATCTAAGTCTAGCCACTGGCCTATACGCACTAACCAACTACACGGGAAAGATATGGGCACTCGACGTCGTGGTATCAGCCGAAGCCTTCTAGACGTCAGCAACTAAGCGGCGTGCGCCGGATTGGACTGGAACGCTTGCTCTTGTATTAGGGAGGCTAGGTCTGCTTCTGGCCGCCCTCGCAACGTGCAGGTGTGCAATGGGCAATGGGCCCAGACCCCTGCGCCATAGGAGTTAGATTGGCGTGCTGACCTCTCTGTTGTGCCTAGGTGGGGCTGCGACGTGTTGATCTTCCGAGGCCGGTCATGACCAAGGAAAGTGTGTCCGGCCAAAGGGGATCGAGCGTGTTGGGTTATGTGGTGCACCCCTGCAGGGAAGTTTATCTATTCGAATAGCCGTTTCCCTCGGTAAAAGGACGACCCGGAGTTTTACCTTGACCTTATGACAACTAGAACCGGATACTTAATAAAACACACCCAGACAAGTTCCACATACAACCCGGTGATCGCTTTTCCACAGGGCAACGAGGGAAGGATCGCCGGGTAGGATTATGCTATGCGATGCTACTTGGAGGACTTCAATCTACTCTCTTCTACATGATGCAAGACGGAGGCTGCCAGAAGTGTAGTCTTCGATAGGACTAGCTATCCCCCTCTTATTTTGGCATTCTGCAGTTCAGTCCACCGATATTGCCTCCTTACACATATACCCATGCATATGTAGTGTAGATCCTTGCTTGCAAGTACTTTGGATGAGTACTCATGGTTGCTTTGCTCCCTCTTTTTCCCCTCTTTCCTTTTCTTCTTGGTTGCCGCAACCAGATGTTGGAGCCCAGGAGCCAGATGCCACCGTCGACGATGACCCCTACTACACTGGAGGTGCCTACTACTACGTGCAGGCCGCTGACGACGGCCAGGAGTAGTTTAGGAGGATCCGAGGCAGGAGGCATGCGCCTCTTTTGATCTGTATCCCTATTTGTGCTAGCCTTCTTAAGGCAAACTTGTTTAACTTATGTCTGTACTCAGATATTGTTGGTTCCGCTGACTCGTCTATGATCGAGCACTTGTATTCGAGCCCCCGAGGCCCCTGGCTTGTATTATGATGCTTGTATGACTTATTTTATTTGTAGAGTTGTGTTGTGATATCTTCCCGTGAGTCCCTGATCTTGATCGTACACGTTTGCGTGTATGATTAGTGTACGATTGAATCGGGGGCGTCACAGAGGGCCTCGATGGCAGCCGCATCCGCGCACTCCGCCTCAAGTTGAGCCTCCGCCGCCCGGTTCACATCCACGACATCCGGTTCCACCTGCAGGAGAGCCTCGATGGCAGCGGCATGCGTGCGCTCCGTGTCGAGTTGAGCCTCTGCCTCCCGGTCCTCCTTTAGTATCGCCATGTTGAACCGCTGGTCCGTCTGCACCATGGGGGACTCGGACGCCAGCATGAATTCGACGTCCATCGTCTCAGAACAATCGGGGGCCTTCTACGCCGCGACCTCCACCATGAACATTGGATCGGCTTCCTCCTCGTAGCTTGGCTCCAGAGAACTTGGGGATTGGCCCACCATAAAGCGAGCTTGGGAACGGAGGTCTATGGCACCGACCGCCGCCGCGATTTCTGCGCGGTGCTCTGGCGTCAGTATCTTGTAGTAAGTGATCTTGCGGCACACCATGGCTTTTCGGTGAACTAGGGGACACTTGATGTGGGCTAGGGGATCGAAAGGTGGGGGGATGGGCTGGAGATTAGGTGTGGTTTTAGGGCAGTGGCTGGCGTAGGCCGAGCAGCGAAGGTTCTGGTGTGAATAGTGGTTCCGGTGACGACCGGTCAATTGGTTTTGATTGTACATCGCTCTTGTCGCGTTTGCGTTGCAGCCCGGCACGCTGGACCCTCCACGTCACTCACCGAATGGAACGCGCTCCGTCTTGCGTTTTCGCTCGCTTGTGGGACCGCAGTTGAGAGCAAACCGACGTCCCTCCCCCTCCACCACCGCGTCATTTATACTACCACTCCCTCTGTTTTATGCGAAGTAAATAAAAACAGAGGGACTGGCGTGGACGAACCCATTGAGTAACTGACATGCGGGGCCTAGCAAGCATGGGGTCCGCCGGTAAGTGACTGAAAGGGAGGGTAAGGCAGGGATACCTACCTCAGAGGATCCACTTCCACTACTACTCCCTCCTTCCATATACTATACATGGCCTAATGCGTTTTTCGAGGCTAACTTTGACCAAATGTTAAAGTAATAATATATGACATGCAACTTACACAAAGCATACAGTCAAATTCGTATATGAAAGGAGTTTCCAACGATATAATTTGCACATTATACATCTCATGTACTATTAATCTTGTCAATAGTCAAATGCGGTTTTGAAAAACGCATTAGAGCATGGTTAATAATATAGCCAGTCGATGGCTATGAGGGACTGCCATGTCATCTATAGCCATCATCTATTACTAGATCATTGATGGTGCGCGTTGCCGCACCCGTAAATTTAGACGATAAAATATTCAGAAGTTCAAAAGTTATGGTAACAAAATTGTGGCAAATGTATATCACTAATCAAATAGTTGGTTGGAGTTTGTGTTTGATTTATCGTCAAATAGACTGCACCTAAGTTGGACATCCTTCCACATGACACATACTGACAAAATATTCACAGAAGTTATATCACATACCAAGGTCTTTTAGATAGAACGGAAACCATATTATACAGTACCACTTAATACATAATACATCTCAAAGTTAAAAGTTCTCCACAAGAAAATGGAATTATCTAAAATGCATCCCTTAAGAAGTGTTAGCAATATTATTTCAGCCTACTTTTACGAAGGCACAAAGCTGAATGCACATGTTAAAACAGCACCAGAAGTAAGTCATCTGTATACTAAACATGGAGCTCAGGTCAGAAGCTCTGTTCAAAAGGTAGGATCTACAAGAGAAAATATTGCTCTGCGTCCTTGTCGAAGAAGATATAACCTTCTCTCCATGAATTAAGCATTGCTCAACTGAACACTAACAAATCAATTAACTCGAGAGCAATTTCAAACAAAAGGAAAATACACAAGGTAGAAAAACCATACCCTAATGCAACTTGTGTCTCCATATTTTATTGCATTTTTTGGAAAGCAGACAACATCAGATCACTTTTTATTCAGCACCTCCAAGGAGTACATAGTATTACTGTATTACATCAACCCATCCATAATGTTGTAATTAATAATCAAACAAATTCTCTTTTAGCTGTAATTTAGTTTTTGCAGCCACCAAGTCTGTTGTTAGCCTTCCTAGCTCATCTCTGAGTAAGGTAACCTAGAAAGATATAGTTATAACGGGAACACAAATTTATATTGATCTATAATAGGGAGGTACGTGTGTTGCAACGGGAGCATATATTTTGTAGTAGTATAACAATAATTGTGTCACTCATATATTTTATAAATACTTTTCTAAATCTTGCAAACAAAGCATGTCCATTAGTATAATTTTCCATAAGTTGATAAAAAGAGAAGCATACTCATAGAGAACAATCTATCTATTTGTGTGAAGCAACTCTAACACACACGCATGCACACAGTAGAAAGATTTTTGTGTATGCCATTAAATGAACAGGCAGATCAGTGAGTTTTAAATATTCCAAGGCAATGCTATGTACTTCTCTATAATTTATTTTGCACTCCCATAACACGAGTCATGATAAACAACACTTGCCTTTGACCCTCAGGTATTCTTGAGGTTTAGTCTAATATCAATTCAACATTGTTCAGAAAAACTACTGTTGACGAAGCTAAGCATGAATATTTTTACCCAAGTGAAGTGCTACTACTAACTATACATCAAAGCTTAATCAGCCTACAGATTTTCCTACATCGAAACTAATTGTGTCTTCTATGAGGTAGTTATGTACCTGCAAATTTCTTAAGATTACCGCCCTTGTAGGCCACCATCAGCACTCCCTAGTTTACTTTCCTTCTTTGACATCTGAATCTGATACCATTTCCTTTCATGGATATAGAGTGCTTTGCTTTCACCATCATTTGTAAAGCTGTGCTCTACTTTGTAGTCGAATTTGATGCGCTTCCGTATCTACAGTTTTCACGCAATTAACAATCAGAAGCATGAGACAAAAAGACAAGAGAAAATAACTGAACAAATTCACAAACAATGTAAAGATATCACCTGACTTATTAATGTTAGTGTTGATCTCCTGTTAGTTGGCCCAACGGCCAACTAGACCCTTGACTCAGTCCTGATCGGGGACACTCAACTCGACTGGGTTGCGGGCCCCCATCGCGCAGCTCCATATAAGGGAGGTGGGGGCTACGAGTGCATTAGGCCAAGAATGGTTCGCACCCCACCTGCCCTGCCTACTGATCGAGGCGGAGCTGACAGCGGCGGGAAGCTCCGCCACCGCCATCTCTCTGTCCACTCATCGCCAGTGTCACCATCCCACCATGGCCACTGGCAGCAGTTCATCGCACCAGGAGAAGGTAATACCTATCACTACTACCGAAAATCTCAGGCCCATCCGATCCAGAGGATCTATCAATGGTATTAGAGCCACTCTTTGGCTGAGTTTTTTCGGGTAGCAATAGAAACAGAGAAAGAAAGATCCCTCCCTCCCCCCAAGAACCCTAACCCCAAAACGAAAAGTGGGGAAAAGAAGGGCAAAGAAAAGTAGCGCCGCCGCACCGGCCGTGCCGTTCCTCTCGATCCGGACGGGCATCGGCAAGCCGAGCCGTTCGGAAGAAGAACACACCCTGCAAAGGGTAAAGGGGCACCGCTGCCACGCCGTTCGACGGCGGCGCGCTTCCGCTAAGGGAAACGCGTCGCCGGCGAAGGGGAGGCAATGGCGCCAAGGATCGCCACCGTCGCGCACAGGGGAGCAGAAGTGGGCTTGGCTCATGCTTTCTCCCTCCGCGACGCGGTGGACAGACGCACAGAGGATGGGGAAAGAAGCGTCCAGCCTCGCGCGATGGTCGTTGACGCCCTCGCCGGAGCGCTGGCGCTGCGCGATGCCCACGCGTTCGGGACAGAGCGACAGATCAGAGGAGGGGCTCGCCCCTAGTCCTCTCTGCAACAGAAAAGGGAAGATGGAGGGAGGAAGAAAGAGGGAAGAGAAAGAGTGCGTCGCGCCGGGCAGATTCGCCGTCGGCGGCTGGCCGGTGGCCAGTGAGCTCCGCCCCGAGCGGGCGAGGGCGGCGCAAGAGAGATGCGTAAGGAGGGGAATGAGCGCTAGGTTTCATCCCGAACGGCGCGGCGGGCAAGGTTTTGTTCGGGCCCAAAGCCCGCTTAATCGTCCGATCAAATCCGGCGCCGTGGATTGAAACCCTAGCGCGCCGCCGGGCCAAGTGGGCCGAAAGTGCAAGCGGGCGCAGCCAAGTGCTGGGCCGCGGCCAGCAGCCGCGGGCGCAGTCGCGCAGGCGCTGGGCCGAGGTGGCAGCTGCGGGCGGCCCAGGGCGAGTCGAGGTTTCTCTGTTATTTGTTTTTTACGGAGCAGTTTTTTTAATAGTTTTTGTCAAGTTTTTTCTGGCAGATTTACAATAGCTTTTCTATGCAAAATTTTTCCAATGAAAATTCTGTTTAGGAAATAGAAAAAAAAGTAAACAGAAAAGTTTCTAAAAATAAGAATAGAAAATTTTCAGAAAAAGAAATGTTCATGAATTTTAGAAAGAAAATAATAAAGTTCATGTTTTTTTTACTTGGTAAAAGAAAAGTTTCTGTAAATAATAAAAGGTTCATGAATTTTATATTCATGTTTTTCCGCTGCGTAAATTATTAATAGTGCTCTTTTACAAAGAAAATAAAAGTTTAGATAGAATTAAATTTAAGGAGCACATTAAAGTGATTATTAAAATGAATATGATTATGTTATTTTTTATGACCAACGTTGTTATTAACATAATCATGTTTTATTATTGAAACTAAAGGTGCATTTATTTCTATTTTTGTCCAAAAGTGATATAGTTTTAATTGCATAAACAGTAAAGGCCTATGCGGGCGGGTGCATATTGAGCATGGGTCAATTTTGCGGCTGGGCCGCATGCACAAAGTACACCTTGTCAGTCAAAGTCTATTCTTTCATAAGCATATTTTTGATGAATTATTGATCTCTACTCAAATTGAACCAACGAGATATTTGTTTAGAGATTACAAAAGTAACACAGGCTTCTGAATAGTATGTGTTTGTTTTCATGATCTAAAGATGATTTAATTATGATGAGTAAAGATGAGTGTTTCCCTGTGTGGGGAAACAACTTTTAAGCTTAAAGTTCATAAAGGCTTCCGCTGTTTTAAGTGAAAGAAAAGTTGAGCATTAGTTTGTTCTTACAGTTAAATCCATAAAGATGAGAAATTCTCAAAGAAGAGAATTTTAAAATAAATTATGATGTTGTCGTTTAATGATCATAGCTGATGATGACAACATTATTATATGATATTCACAAATCCCATTTCTGCCCAACCGTGATCTACGATTCAAAGTACAAGAATATCGTATGTTTTAATTTTGACCAATGTTAAAATAAAACACAATACTTTTCCTGGAAGAGAGAAATTTTGCAAACAACAGTTGATTTCCATCAATGCTACAGTCAAAGTTTTAGTACTTACTCGGCTGCAATGCTGATGTTAAGAAAGAAAAATCGAACGTCGTTCTGATTTTTTCTCGGTACGATAAAAGAGAAAAGGGAATGAATATGTTCCGGAAATGAGTTATCATTTCTCTCTCTCTAAAGTTTTCATGATGTTTCAGTTTGTTATTGTTTCTTATTAAATTGGAACCAACGAGAAAATTTAATCGGAAAAATAAAGTATAAGTGCATGTTATTAAGTCATTATGACTAAAGGTAATCAACATATTGTCCTTCAATAGTGATTGAAATAAATAAACGCATGTTCAATTTGACCAACGTTGAATTAAATATGTGTGCTATCAATGCATTGATTGTTAACAATGCATTTAAAGTTTAATACCGCGTGTCGGAAAAGTTTTGGCACTTGTGTCATTCATAACTTTGCATGGCAAAGAAAGTTTTTGCGATGACTCATGTACTACTTCAGTATCACATAAAAGTGAAGAAGTCTGGGGGAGCTTTTAAAGCTATCCAAACAAATCCCATGCATTTCCATAGTGTCATGCTGGACAGTGACTTCGAAAGAGCCGAAGAACAAAATAAAGTTGTATACGAACAAAAGTCAAGATTGCAAGCATAACTTGCAAAAGTGTACCAATATCAAGAACTCTGATGAGTTCTTGAAAGTGCAACAGAATAAAGAACTCTGATGAGTTCTTGAGGGGAATGAGAAAATAGTACTCCCATTGTTCTTGCATGACTTGATCATGTGACCACACCAAGTAATAAAAGACTCCTCGTTCACAAGTGTTACAAATAGTTTCAAAATTATGGCAGCAAAGTAGTTTTGTGCCATATTTCGAGGGGGAGAAAGATTAGGAAGATAAGTAATTCTCCTCAAAATTGAATACGATGCATACAATGTATGTTTAAAGTAAGAATGATCTATTAAAGAAGAATATGATCGAAAAGGGAGTACATCGCTCATATCATTGACACCCCAAATCAAATAAACCCAAACAGAAGCTAGTAAATATACCATCTTTACAATAGATGGGATAATCTGGGGATTAAAAGTATGTTGAGAACTAAAGATTGAAGAGAAGTGGGACCATATGTTCACTTCGAATGATTGAAGCACAACAATCGTCACGGCGTTGTATGAACGACAGAAGTTGCGATGACAACAGATGTACAACACCTGTCGTTAACTCTTCAAAAGAAAATAAAGTCAAGGGAACTCTTGTTACTCAGGACTCTGTAGTATCAACCGTCTCTTGGCAATGAAAAATAGAAACAACTCCAGATAGAAAATAAAGTGATTCCGCCTCTTTTGGTGAAGCCATGAGAGGCGCTCATTCGTCGAAATGGCAAGAACCATGGAAGACGTCATGAGACCTAGAAATTCCTACTCGTTTTGGAACAAAGAATACGTTCCCAACGGAGCCAAAACAGTAGGATGTAATGGGTCTACAAGATTAAACGGTGACTCCTGAGGGAATATGAAAAGCCACTAAGCGCGACTTGTGGCAAAATGCTTTATGCAAAGAAAAGATAAGTGATAATGAGACATTATATGCAGTCTCATAAAAGGATTATCTTAGAATCACAATGGCATTAGTGGCATACTAATATTTTGGAATTGCATCAGTTGGATGTAGAAACAACATCTCCCAAACAGAGATTTGTATGAGAAAACCCTTACACAACACAACCCAAGGGTTTTGTTGTGAAAAGAAAAGAAAAAATATGGGATGCCACATGAAGAAATCCATTTATGGATCAAAGCACACCACTGAACAGTGGCATCTAAAGATTAAAGAGGACGAAGAGAAGTTTGGGTTTTAAGGAAGGTCGGGATAATTTTTTTTAATATTTGCAAAGTTCAAAGATGGGAAATACTTTTCCCGCTTTCGACGTGTAGATAATGTACTACTTACTAGTAGTGATGTACAATCTACTGTTGAAGAAAAAGAAGATTATTTGTGACATCAAGTCATGATCACAATAATCTCAGTGAAGGTCTATTCACTCAAAGAATGGAAATTCACCAGGATAAAAGAAGAGGGGTATTAGGATTATCGCAAAAAGCATACTTAGAAAAGGATTCTAATGAGATATTGTATGCATGCGAGTAAGCTTACGCCTGTATTATAGTCAAGGGTAATAGCTTGGGAATATTAAGTATTCCAGGAACCAGTATGAGATCGATCAAAAGAAAGAGGTTCCATGTGCTTCAGCTGTTGGAAGCAAAATCAGTGCTATTTACCCTGACATAGCTCAATTATCCGGGAAATTTTTGGCAGAAGTCCAGTCCAGCAATAGATCACTGGAATGGAGTTAAAGAACGTTTTGCAATCTAACAAAGTATTGTAAGCCTCATGCTAAATAAGAAAGGGACACATACTCTCAAAAAGTTGTGAGTAAAAGAACGAAGTTTTGGCGGGATGTTTAGTGAAGCCCACACTAGTAGCTAAACACTCGTACCTTTGGAGTTTTATTGTGGAAAAGCTCCAAAGGCAAAATAGTTGCGGTGTCATGAGTTGTGTATACCGCAAAGTATAGCATGATATGAGGCTATAGGACAGGCTAAATCGTTAAAGAAAACCTTACCCGGAATTGATGATGATATGCAGCAGCAATATATCATCCAAGTATTTTATCTCCTACGTCAACATGTCAGGTGTACTGCCAAACACATTGACAAAGAGTTATATGTTGCGAAGGAGAAAATCCAGAATCATATGATAGCACTAACGGTGTAAGTACCAAATAGATGCTTACAGATCCGCTTATCAAAAGCCTACCACCCAGCGTGTTAAGAGAACATGCAGTCGACATGGGAATTATGGGAGGTCTATGATTTCTGGATTACTAAAGGGCCCAAAGAAAGGTTAAGGTCTTGTTTCAATACAGAAAGATGCATTGTGGCTGTTAATCTGACGGTAACTGATAACTGTTATGATGAGGCACGCCCTACGTATTGATCTGCACTGAGACAAGGACCAAGAGCAAATCAAGAGAAAGTCAAAAGAGTTACGTCAAAGTGTGAAGTTAAAAGTATAAGGTGAGATCAAGGGGGAGAATGTTAGTGTTAGTTGGCCCAACGGCCAACTAGACCCTTGACTCAGTCCTGATCGGGGACACTCAACTCGACTGGGTTGCGGGCCCCCGTCGCGCAGCTCCATATAAGGGAGGTGGGGGCTACGAGTGCATTAGGCCAAGAATGGTTCGCACCCCACCTGCCCTGCCTACTGATCGAGGCGGAGCTGACAGCGGCGGGAAGCTCCGCCACCGCCATCTCTCTGTCCACTCATCGCCAATGTCAACATCCCACCATGGCCACTGGCAGCAGTTCATTGCACCAGGAGAAGGTAATACCTATCACTACTACCGAAAATCTCAGGCCCATCCCATCCAGAGGATCTATCAATTAAAGCACAACCTTCCTGGGCTTAAGATTTAAGACATCCACAACCTTGTGGGAACAGTGATTCTTCGTGCCTAGGAAGAAGCTGCGTCACAAGTGCCCAACTCCATGGTCACAGCGAATTACTTGTTAATCAAACAACCTAAACTATTGACAAAGAAGCTTGACCCAAGTCATGAGTAACACAAAAATTAGGACGTGGCTGCATTATTTATCTGGACGTGATGGAGAGCAGCACAAATTCAGCAGTCTTGGTGTCATAATTAGACAAGGTGCAACAAAGAATCTGCACTGTCTGAGAGTCTTCTTACAGCTTGAACGGTCTTACTATAATTGTCCAGCTATGTCCGGATGGCGTGTGATGTAATGAGAAAAGGTAACACACTATCAGTTATTCCCCATTTGTCATAGTGCCCTTGATTTTTTGGCCTACTCGTACTGATCATAGTAACTGAATATTGAAGTATCAGTTATTCCCCATCTGTCATAGTGCCCTTGATTTTTTGGCCTACTCGTACCGATCATAGTAACTGAATATTGAAGTCTGGAGATCTCGTAAATGAACATGCTGATCTGTTCTCCTGTTCTTCAGCATCAGATATCTTTTATCTTTGGCGGCACACTGGAGTAGAGATGAATTAATTAAATTGAACTGCAGTATTTTGTGATTACCAATCAAACTGTCAAGTCAAACAGATGGATCCAGTCCACCACTGAAGTGCCTTGCAATCGTCGTGACCTTGCCGTGGAGGTCATCTCGTCTTGCCGACTGGTCGCATCAATCCGCTTCTAGCAGGGATCAGAGAGAACGATGAGGACGTGGGAATATTATTATTATTATTATTTTCAAAACATCATGGACTATTATTATTAGAGATCGATATATGTTCATCTCTGTATTTTACCCTCTCACGAAGAAATAAACCAGTATTCATCTTCATGTATCGCAGGGAGAGAGATGCGCACCTATGCCATAGCCACATGATCCTGAAGACCATTTGCCGCCGCATAGACGGGTCCGTGGGACAACGGCCACCGGCTCAACCTTGGAGTACTCGATCGCATCCCGTGCACCACCGGCATCCTCGCTGACCGCCCGTTCCAGAGAGGCCACCCAGTCTGGGCGCTGGCCGGGCTTGGGACCGGCATGGGGATGGGCACCCGCGGAGGGTTCGAGAACGTCGTCTAGGTGCGCGCGGCGGGGAAGGCGGTGGTGGGAGCAACGGCTTCACATGTTGAGGCGGAGGCGCAGGGAGCGAGTGGAGGCGGCTCAGCCGCGGGGTCCCCGAGCAGAAACGCCGCCGTTGGTGTCGACTCCAACGGGCCAAGGAGATCGAGATCTGTTTTTTCATTGAGAAAGAGATCGAGAGCGGCCGGGGACTGGATGGATTGTAAGCCCGTTGGTGCCTTGCAAGCCTAGCAGTGGACGTTAGCGCTGCAATGGGCTGGAGGCTGGCCGACGGCCCAGTGCACCAGAGGCCTGCGTTTCGGTCTCTGGAGCAGCAGCCCACAGGACAGCTGGGTCCAGTTAACACAGACTGAGGAATAGATCGCCACAGCCACGAAATCAGACGGCCAGGAAGTTCCAGATCTGAAAAACGGACGGCCGAAAACTCAAATCGCTGTGGGATCTCGGTTTAGGTCCGGTTATACTGTCCTTAATATGCACTCATACAGTAGTGTGGGCTATAAGGTTGGCTATTTCCTGGAAAAAATATATAAGGTTGGCTATTGTATTAGTACTTTTTTCCATCTCCTCTCTATCTCTTTCTTCATATTTATTGTATTTAACTAGGAATGCGTATATAGCTAGGCTCTTGCATGAGAGATCACTCCTCTTACTTTTTCATATCTCTCTCCTCCACATAGGCCCTATATAAATGGAAGGAGGGAGTACTACTATGAGCACTGCATACTCTAGTGTAGATGTTATCAGTACTCCACTAGTACTATTGAACAGGGAGCTTAAAAAAGTTACTATTGGACTGGCTATACGTGGCGAAATCTTAGTAGGAAGAGCGTGCGCGAGAACAAGCACATTCACGTGGTTGAAAACAAATTGGAAACCATCTCGAGTACAAATCTAGGAATACGTACGAATCTAACAATATTGATTGGGCGTTGTTGAATGTTGATACTTTTTTTTATCAAAGTAGAGATACTTTGACTACACATAAATCTTATATGTAAACTAGAAAAATAGGAGGGAGTATATTGTACGTTCAAAAACAAAACGAACATTGAATACCCTTTATATATGATTTGCAGATGCTATGATCACCGGTTCAAAATTTTGAATCTGCCTTAGGTATCACGTGCCCCCACTCGTTCTCTCTCGATTTCATCTCAGGGTCCGGAGATGATTGAAAGAGGACTAGGGTGGGTACATGCGAATGATACTCGGCGGAATGTTCAAATGAGGCATGCGGGAGGATGGACTTGACCGGAGTGCGACATGATCGATGGAGAAGAGGGTTGGAGAGGAATGAGAAATAAGCAAACGCCACATGATTATACTTGAACGGCTCAAATAAACAATAAGTTATCTCGCTTGGCCTACATAGTGAAAGGCCTAATGCGCAACGCGGAGCACTGACGCTCGAACATGGCCAGGAAAACAGGGAAACCGACATGTGGAGCACACCCGTTGGGACGACGTAGTGCAGACTAGTCCAATGGAGGAGCTGACCCACGACCTCGTTGCCACCGACAATCGTTCATGTGGGTCATGGGGGCCAACAACGTGGCACAGCTCCAGCACCGCCTCTGCACACGGCGACCACGGTGAGCGACACGCTCATTGTCGCTAGACACGGTCGGTTTCAGTGTGCCTAGGGCGGCGTTAGTGCTGTGGCACGACCAACAGTATGTTTGGTTTGTGCCCAAGGTTGCCCCATCAAAGCATTGGGTAGCCAACATTTTGGTTGAGGTTTTGGTTGCCCATGATTTGGCCGAGATTGGCAAGAAAAATGAACTAGAGTTTGCTAGAGTTCATTGGCATGCCAAAAAATGGCAACCATCCAAACAAAGACCAATCTTTGGGTCATGACCAAAATTTTGGTAAGGTGCACTTTGGCCACAATCCAAACACACCCCAACACCCGGCTCATCGAGGATGCACGGGGCGCCGCGACGCGTCCGCGGAGTGGTGTAGCGTGGCCAACTGCATCCTCAGGACCTGAGACCATGCCGGGTCGTCTTGCCTTTTTAATGACATGCGGGGATTGCATGTGAGCAACGAGCATCTCCAACGTTGCCACGACCGCAGCTAACTACCCTAGCACACCAAAAACCCTCGTCCCTCGCACCGTCGCGCAGTGCATTCTCAGCCGGCACCAGCTGCCCGCATGCATGTCGTCCGTTTGTATGCCGTCGTTAAGAGGCTCGGTGCCCGAGGAACCAACTCGGGCGACTTAATGACGCACCCGGACGCTTGCACTCACCGGAATGCGCTACTTAAAGCGGTAACACCCAGCTAACGTCCACACCATAGCGCATCGTCCTCCTACCTGGCACCACATCCGCCATGACCGCAAGCGCGAACGCTCTGCGGGAGAGCTTGTCTTCGGGGATGAAGCTCGAGGTCACCGCCCTCGCTCAAGTTGCCTCTCGCGACGCAATAGCGGCGTAGCCGGACGCGGACGCGACCGCACAAGCGGTGGCCACGCTGGCGGCCGACGACGGGAGCACCATCAGCCACGCGTCCTACTTGCCGCCGTCCAACGTCCGGTACCGCCGAGGTCGGGGACTCCTCCGAGGATGAGTAGGGCATGGGAGGCGGCAGGGGATGGTGTGCCAACTGGCCGGTCTGTATCTCGTGTTCTACTCTTCCTCGCCGGAAACCGCACCTTCACTTCACGGGTCTTGAACCCCGCCCCCGTACATAGAGATCGCAGATGGAGGACGTCGGTCACCGCTGTAGAATAGGTTTAGGGTCGGGTTTCTTTTATTTTTCTGTCTTATAAAAGTTTGAAATGTAATGAAAATCTGCCATGTTTGCATTAATCTCGGCCGGTGTATATGAACTTTCACAATAATATAGTATATTGTAGGAGTACTAGTAAAATGCCCGTGCGTTGCACGGAAGATCAAGATCTTGTGGGAGAAAAGGATGAATGAGGGAAAGCCTTATCTGCAAATGTGGAGAGGAATGCGGGTAAATTGTCATAGTTTCCTTCCTATCCGTTAGATATAGATCGGACGGTTTATATTGCAGGATGACAAGCACACCATCATCACCAACTCTGCTCTTTATTGAACTGAGACAAAGCTAACATACAAAGTAAAATAAACACATAGGGTCTATGCATACACAATTTATCTTAGGCACTCCAATAGTACGTCCACTACACATTCACGCATTTCACATCTTTCTACATCTACGGGAACCTACGAAAGGGTTAACATAAATTGCCTCTCTCTCTCTTCCCCTGATTTTCATGGTGGTGGGCCCCTCCCTCCCCCCAATCTACAATCAACAGCTCACATATTTCACATTATGTTAATTACATAACTGGGATTACGTAGGTGTAGCATTACTCGTCCTAAAAAACCCAACTAAGCCAACCTCCCAGCATATCGCGCTGGAAAAGACCCGGTCGCGCCATTTTAGTCGGGATTACCAGATTACTAGTAGTAGTATCGATGGGTCGCGCGAAGCAACAAGTTTTTTTTATTTGAGGGGGCGAAGCACCTAGTTTAAAAGGGAAAAAGGGGGGTACACTCACAGCACTCGTGTCGCGGTCGCATTGCACCCCACACACGTTCGGTCCTGCACACGGCTCACGCAAACGGAACCGCTTCAGCTTACCTCTTCACTGACACGTGG